>NC_054477.1:56982769-57290805 GCF_017639515.1 Carcharodon carcharias | reverse complement strand
AAGGCTTTAAACCATGAAAGTTATTTTAAATAAAAGAAAAAAATTGATGGGTGCTCCAATGCAGTAATATTCTATGACCACAAGGTGTCAGATCTGTGTAGTAATGTCTTTCAATTTCTTTTATGATGACCTCTTACCCACACAGCCATTTAAAAATCTGAGCAATTTTATGGTATAACAGGATATGATTTGACTTTTTCAGGCAAAGTAGCTCAGTTACTTTTTGATTTAATATCACTCATTCCTTGAATTAAGGGAAGCTCCATGGTAAGATAAGTACATGGATGGGCAAGGAAAATTAGGGACACCAATTCCTTTGAGACTTTTCAGTGTGAACAATATGATTGCCTCCTTTCCATGGCCTATATATATCTTGTCATGTGATCATTTTCAGTCTTTTTGACAATGGAGGCAACAGACAGAAAAATAAGGAAACCAACAATAAATGCCTTTGGGTTCTGCTAAAAATAAATGATTTGATAAATGATGAATGGTGACAACTAACGATCAATTTATCAGTTACTACAGGAAACTGGCATTAAAGCTATAGTTTAAATGCACCCTTTACTCACAGCAACAGAACTATGCTGAACTGCAGACAATGCAATTTGCATTCTGTTTGATAATTACATGAAGCAGAGCAAAAAAAATGCTTTGAGATTTCTCCAGACACTATCATAAGCAACAGTAATGGGTCATTATAACTAGCATGTTTTACGAAGACAGGCAAGTTTGCCTAGTGACTAGGTCACTTATACACTTGCAGCTGAAATTGGAACATGGTCATTTGCCACAGCAAAACATTACATTAATTGTAATCAGTAAGCTCTGAATTTACATATACTATTTAAATAAAACATTCCAATCTGCAGTTTGAGACTGTTCAATCTTCAAGGATTGTTTCACGAATTAAGACAAGGATTATTTCCCCACCTTCCCTTCTAAGTGTTTTAAAAGGTTGATTTGGCCACTCCTTTCACCCATAACAGAAATTAATCAAAAGGTATTGAAAAATCTTGGTGCAGTTACACAACTACTTTGATGTGAAGCAGCTTTGACTGCCCCCCAAAGTGATTGCAGAAACATAGCCTCAGAGAGAGATCCTGATCTAACTCGAGAACACACTAAAACCAAAATATGTGGGACTCCATCCAGAACACTATTTAGCTTAGGCTTGGTATAACATTGAGTGTAACTCTAGTCAGGTGGGAGGTTGAATTTGTTTTAAAAAAATTGTTTATGCAGCCCTTTGAATTTTCCAGCCACTTTACAAACTTACAGCAGAATCTATTTCAACGTTTTGAGAAAGTGACAGCCCTCAAAACATTAAAAATTTACCAGCCAAGGAGCAAAATATACTCTTGCCAGGTAGAGTGCAATTTACAGCCCAGAATGTAAATATCTTGCTGACTGAAATTCATTCTGTGGCTACTGGTCTGCAGCCTAACACTGTTTTATGTTGATCTTTTGCCACTGGTTCCTGACATGGAGCTCCTCCAGTAGCACACGATAGCTAGATGAGCCAATTTGTTTCCAATATTGGTGATAAGAATAATCCTCTACTCCCAACTATCCTGCCACAAACCAGCATCCACTGAAGACATTGAATTCCTGAAAGCAGGCCTAGCTGATCTAGCACACGCATATTGCGAGATTCCAAACGACCTGTCTGACTTTCATATGCAACACAAATGTCTTACAGCGTTGTGAGGCCTTAAGACCAAACTGGACATACACATCAGTAAACCTGACAAAGGGACAGGAATAGTCATCTTTAAAAAGCAAGATTGTATCAACAAAATGCACGCTATTCTTAATGATAGGTCCAAATTTGTATCCATTGAGTCTGTCGCTCAATATGACCTGACAGCCTTGTTCGAAAGTAAGCTAAAAATATGCCTGCTGGACTTGCATAAGAGCAATGAGCTGCCGGATGATATATATAACAGGGTTTGTCCTCATGGTTTGCTATGTCCACATATGTATGGGTTGCCTAAAAATTGATGTCCCTTTACGTCTTATATTATCTATGACCAGTTCTGCACAGCATGAATTGGCCAAATGGTTGGGTGAATTGTTACACCAGTTTAGACCAAGTTTTCCAGTGAAGGGCTCATACACAATGAAGGGCTCCTTCAATCTGCGAAGGCCGTACAGGACTTGCATATCGATAGCAACATTGTGCCCATATGCTCATTTGACATTGCTAGCCTATTCACCAATGTTCCACTAAAGGAAGCCATAGATATTTATGCTGCAGCACTATATTATGGTGATCTAGAGCAGCCACCACTGTGTGAATCAGTAACTCATGAACGGGCCTAAGGCCATCACTTTTGTCCCTGAAAAGTGAGCAGTCTACCTCAGATTATCCAGGTATCTCAAAAATTTGAGCAACAGGTGAAGCTAGCTGTTTCACGCTGCTACTATGCAGTAGCAACACGAGTGGTATTCACCACTAACAGGATGCTGCCGTCAAGCCAAAAGGATTTTGTGAGATGCCTGTCACACAAATGCGTAATGTGATATATGAATTTCAGTGCCAATGTGATGCTAGGTATGTAGGCCATATATCAAACAGCATGTTCCAGCCGCTGTTCACAACAGGCAAGGTACAGACCCAGCCAGCTCGCTCTTGCAAAACTCAAAATGCAATGTCTAACATAAGACGTGATTCCACAATTGGACATTTGCTAAACAATCCTCAGTGTGCTAAGAATTATGCTGACAATTTAAGGTTGTCATTCGGGCTTGGAATGTGGTGCATTTGCATGTATTGGAAGCTAAATATATAAATACACAGGGCCCTGTTCTTTGCAGACAGGAAGAACATGTACACACATTGCATCTGTTTCAGCTAAGCAGGACAAGTGACAGCCAATTGCTGACTCATTCCTCAGGGCAATGTCTTGGATCAATCGAGGTCAAATTGCCTGGTTTAAATTTCAGACAATGTTTGGCAGTTAACAGTCAGCATCACTGCTGCATTCTCCATGGCAACGCCTCTGCCAATCATGTCCACTTGCCGACCGATCAGCACTCCCTTCACATACAGTTTAATTGTTGTCTTCCCCTTATATTGGTATTCTTGTGAAGTGTCCTAAAGAATGCAAGATGAAAAGCTTCGACATGTCTCTTTTTCCAGCAATACCAGCTTTTAATTGTATTACGATCCCCGTAGAGACCTATAACTTTTTTTAAAAACAAGATTCAAGCTTTCAATTGATAGCTGAAAGAGTGATGCAATTTCATGTACTAAAACATTTACCATAATAATAGTGTTTTTTTCAGTTATTTGAACGCTATTTTCTTTTTGTGGACAACTTATGCTTTAACTACAGAAAGTGACGTTCCCCTTGTGCACCCATCAAACTCACAATGGAATTAGAGTTACTCTCGGTTTCCAATTGGTTCCTGTATTCTCGTTTAGCTAAGTAGTAACTTCGAGTGACTGTTTCCAGGTGACTTCCTCAGTCTCTTAATTCCACATTACAGTCTGTTCGGATGATTCTTCGTCCCCCTGCCCATGCCATGACAAATCTCCTGAAATCCTTAGAAGACTGCATGATGCGTCTCTTCGACTAGAGACACTCTCCGTCCTGCATCTGATTGTGTTAGCTTACAAAGCAAAGCAGCCTTTTTTTTTACTCTGCTGACTACATAGAACCTCTGTCTGTCTATGATATGCACTGATTTGTAGGGAAGCCTGTAACCTGATCTCAAATATGGCTCACTCTCCCTCTCTCCATGGCAACATGAAACACATTAACCTTGCATCCAGGCAGAAATGATAATTAGCTATCCTTGATTCTTAAAAGTAAATGGATGGTTTACAGTACAACTGCTTACAACCAGATACCAACACCTTCCTGGGACTTTGGAAGACTCAGAGTCTACTCATGGTAAACTCAAGAGACTGCTGCTATTGTCTCCATATGTGAGTACCTTGCACCTTTTTCTCAATAAAACAATCTAAGCATCTCTTTGACCTCCAACAATCAAACCACACAGGCTTACTGTCAGGCAGACTTCAGAACAGGTCACATGCCCCGCACCCCCCCCCCCCTTCATTTACCCTAAATTTAAATCTATAATCCCAAAATATAATAATCCTATAAACCTCATAATCGTAACAACTGGATCCCTCTGACTTGCCAGTTTTGCAGAGGCTAGTACATGTCCCAGCCTAGTCATCAAACACATGGACTAGGATTTTTAATTGTGGCATCATTAACTCACTTTTAAGCTGATGTGATGACCCTACTAACCCTACATCGACCGGCCAATTTATGATTTTTACATAAAATGACATCAGTTGTAAAAACAATCACTAAAGGAAACTAAGGATGAACAATTAACGTGGTCTTATCAAATTTCCTCTGACTATATAATTCAACAGTCTATTAACTTTGTTGAGTGGTTGAACACATTGACCATCGACAAGATTCCAAGGTCTCTTTCAATGTCATCCTTCATTATTTCAACTTTATTCAGGAAGTATTGGTGACAGCCCAGTTTTCCATCCTCTCTGTAAGGTGCTTTACAATTTGCACAAACAGCAAGATCCACATATGCAGCCTGTACAACAAGGTTGGTTGCATTTTCCAGAATGTTTGCCACTCTCCTAAGATCTGAGCTATGATGACACAAAAGCACATCTCTGAATTTACCATATCACTGTCAGTCATGTCAAATGACCCTTTCAACAAAGTACAGCTGGAAAATCTCATAGATCTTTCTGAAACAAAAGATACATGTTGAAATAGAGTGTTTCAGAGAATATCTATGAAGGCAGAGAGATTTAAGAATTATACCTAACATGGTCACTAATGATAAAAACAAAAAAACTGTAGATGCTGGAAATCCAAAACATAAACAGAATTACCTGGAAAAACTCAGCAGGTCTGGCAGCATCGGCGGAGAAGAAAAGAGTTGACGTTTCGAGTCCTCATGACCCTTCGACCGAACTGAGTGAAATCAATCACTCAGTTCGGTCGAAGGGTCATGAGGACTCGAAACGTCAACTCTTTTCTTCTCCGCCGATGCTGCCAGACCTGCTGAGTTTTTCCAGGTAAAAATGGTCACTAATGATCCTGAAATCTCCATCAGGCTTCTTTTTTTCCTTATTTCCATGCATACAGTCCCTTGTTATGTTTGATCAGTCATAAGTGCAAAAGAGACGATCTATCTCAGTCTCCTCCTGAGATCCCTAGCATCACAGATGACATTCTTCAGCCAACTTGAATCACTCCACATGATATCAAGAAATGGCTGATGGCACTGAAGGAGTGGTGCTTACGCCCGCTCAGAAGTGTCCATCGGTTCTGAATAGGACAGAGCTGGCTACAGAGCCAAAGGGCCTTGAAACGTTCATTGCACAGACATGTAGACAAAGAGTTGCCACTGGGAAAAGATACTGAAGGACTACCAGCACTCATGACACCAGACCCCAACAAGAATCATCATCTACAGGCGAGGAAATGGGAAACATAGGGAAACCAAAACTATATAAGATTTGGGACTTTTCAAAGAGAGTTTTAAAAGGTGAGTGAAAAATAAATTAAAGTTTTGAGATTCCAACATGTATATCTGAAAAACCACATTGCAAATCAAAACTGCAGTAATCTACTAAATAATCTTGAATTGACAGGGAGAGGTGTTTTGTTGTGGGAGCTAGTTAGAAGAGAGTCTTAATTTTCTTGGCGTTTAGTGAAAGGCCAATTTTCTCATGCGCTACGGAGGAGTTGACAATGACCCTGGAGCTCAGTTTCTTTAGTGGGTTCAAACACAAGCATCACCTCCAAACTGAAGCTCTACGACTGAGGTTGCAGTGGTTTTGGTTTTGGATTGAAGATGGCGTAGGTTGAATTGTTTCCCTTCTGTTCTGTAGATTATCTCCACACCTGGTGAGGTGCAATATTAAAGCGAGAAAAATGGAGAAGTCAATTCGTGCAACGTCACAGCATCGTTTGACTCCTGTTTTCACTGCGATAGAGTGGAGATTCCATTGGTGAGGATCACAGCATGCATGTCATTGTGGAGTAGGCGGAAGATAGTGGCAAATGTCTAAAGGCAGCCAATTGAGGATGGTACTCCATAAGCCTTCACGTTTGACAGAGTCAAAGATTTTCGTGAGGTCAAAAAAGACCATTTGCAACGGTCATTTACAGCAGTGAAGATCATGTCTGTTGTATCTCTCAATGAGCGAAAACTGCACTGCGACTCTTGGATGGAGTTCCTCGAACACTGGGAGGAGGCATTTGAGCAGGGTCCTTGCAATTATCTTGGCAAATAGCAGGGAGGCTCCTCTGGTTCACTGAGGAAAAAAGGGTATTTAAGGATCAGATCTCAAACCTGAGACTTACGTTAAAGGGATTTGGATGACCTACTGCAGGCACCTCAAAGCACTGGAGAATTACCACCATTAGTGCCTTCACAAGATCTGCCAAATCTGGTGGCTGGAAAGGCAGTTCATCAGTAGCATCTTCCAAGCCAAATTGCCTAGCATAAATCACTAAAAACCAGCACCGCTGGGTGAAACATCTCATTCATATGCCTGACACCAGACGCCCAAAGCAACTGCTTCACTTCGAAATCGGTCATGGCAGGAGACTCCCAGGAGGACAGTGGAAATACAGATCAAACATACCCACCAACTTATGGGAGACCCTGGCTTGTGGCTGAGCAAAAGGAGTAGGCTCATTCTGGAAAGGACCAAATATATCGAGGGACTTCGTCAGGAACATACAGAGCCAAAGTCAAAGCATCAAAGGGAACACAAAAACCTTCAATCAAAATGTCTACACAACCCTTCAGGCACCACCTGTCCCATATGTGGTGGAGTCTGCAGATCATGTATTGGACTTATCAGCCATCTCAGAACCCACCAAACCAGAGTAGAAAAGCAAGTCATCCTTGAGCCTGAGGGGCTGTCGAAGAGAAGAATCTTGAATGCAGACTTAAATTGTGCTGCTCTCAGTGCTCTCCACATATGCTTACCTCTGCCAACATGACAGCCACACACCTTGAGAAACGCCCACCTCTGGCCACCCAATCATTAACCAACTTACCTTGAATTACTTCCATTGGAACTCCTGGCATGGCCACATGTGGGCTGGATGTGGCCCACAGGCCATGGTTTGCCCATCTAGACAATGATTTATTATAACAACTTGCATTTGGAGTGTCTTTAACATGTAAAAACATGCCTTACACAGAGGTATAAGGATAAAAATGCACACTAAGCCAAAGCTGGGAGACAAAAATCATGGTTCAGATACAATTTCTATCCAATTCAAACTGTGATGTTATTTAAAATACATTTTTAGTGAGCTGGTTTCAAACCCAGTTTTTCTGTATACAAAGATCATTCAGTTCTGCACAAAATCAAAGATCTGTGCATACAGACTAAGAACGTCACAATAAAATAATAAAGACTTCAGTAATTCTTTCTTTGTAAAGCTGACACTTCTAAAATTGTCTTCAAAAACATTTACTAGAGATATTTACAAGGATTAAGGTCTTAAGTCTAACTGAAACTTTGTTGTCTTACATTGGTGTGTCCCATAGAAAGTGAGTGGCCCAAGGCTCCAGTTTCTAACCCCAGGATGAAAACATCTTCAGCCAACTTCTCCAAGAAAAGTAATCGTATTGAAAGCAAGGCACATTTGCAAGGGAAATGGTAACAGGTTAATGACCTGCTGAGTTTTTCTAGCATTTTCTGTTTTTTGTTTCAGATTTCCAGCATCTGCAATATTTTGCTTTTATCTTAATTTATTATAACAGATTAATGATAGCAGACTTCATGCTATATTGATGCAGAATACAGAGAATATTTTTTGAATGTTACCCTTTATATTCAACTAATGGCATTTTTTTAACTTTGAAAATGAAATGTTTAAGCTCTGGTTCTTGTTTATTGGATAAGGAAATTTCTGGATGATCTGTATTTTATCAAACATTTCACCTTTTTTTAAAATTTCACAAATAAAACTTAATCCCTGAAGAAGTAAATCTTAATCTATAGGATAGTATTCTTCACTGCCTGTGTCAAAAGCTACAATGAACTTGCATTTACAGTGCACCTTTCAGTGTTAGCTTTGGCTCAATAGTACCACTCTCACATGAGTCAGTGTTATGGATTCAACCCAAACCACCACCACCACCCACCCACCCCCACCAACCCAGAGATTTGTACCACTTGAGTCATGAATATGTAGTTGGGGTATTATAGATTTTGCAAAAAAGCTATTTTAAAATAGACACAAGAAGCCTTAACAAAAACAGAATTACCTGGAAAAACTCAGCAGGTCTGGCAGCATCGGCGGAGAAGAAAAGAGTTGACATTTCGAGTCCTCATGACCCTTCGACAGAACAAGAAGCCTTAAAGATGGCTGCCAAACATCACCTGACTTTTTCCACTGCAATGTGGTCAAGCTTCCAGCAAGCTCCAAGTGAATAGCAGGTGGACACATCCAGACATGTGAAATTTAATTCGCAATTTCCACTAGGGGTAAATAGAACCTCATTGTGGCTTCTCTGGAGCTGTGAATAGCTCTTTCTTATCTCCTCAAACTTGGGAGAATGAGAACCATTGAAGTTAATGGCCGAGACCTTTAAAAGGTTAATTACCTTCACTAAAAGGACAATGGATGGGACTTTGCACCCCACCCTCCCAGTATAACCCAATGCCTAATACGGAAGCATGATTCAACAGTTTGGGATAGCAGCCATTTTAAGTTTAGAAACTGTATGAAGTCTGGCTAAGAACAGCCATAATGTTTGCAGAACCATCTTAAACATCATGTGAAAGACACTTTGAAACAGAAACTGCTTCTCAACAGGCAGACAGAGGAAGGTTTCCAGAAACAGCTATCAGCTTACTGTACTAAATCAGGCTATCAAGAGCCACCACCTGCAGAACTGTAAAAGTGCATAAGCAAACTTCAACTCTTCAACTCATAAACCGAACGTCAGGTTTCAACCACCACTTTGGAAAGAAGGAATTCAAGCAATGGGCCTGAAATGATATCTCACAGACTGATTTTAAATCTCATCTTTATGTATCTTTTTATCTTTATCTGTTTTTAATCTTGGTATCTGTATTTTAGTTAAAAATTTTCAGCAGCAGCTTTTGTAATAAACTAACCTTTATTTAAGTCTAAAGCTTGTCCGCTGGGTTTTTTTAAAAATTGAATCACTCAAATTAAAAGAGGGCTACATACACACACACAAATTCTACCATAAGGAAATGCCTTTTACGTGGTAATGACATGTTAGTACATAACCTAATCTGACACTTCAATGTAGTTTTGAGGGGTGCAGTTTAGCAGGTTCCATTTTTTTTTGGATATGACCTTTCCAGTATCTAGTGGAGAAAGCACTGTGGTGAAAATAAAAGAACCCAAGGCACCAACTTGAGAACAACAAACTAATCCTCCCAGTGTTTGGGCTAACTGTTTTCCCTCAATGCCAGATTACCTGGTTTTACTAGTTCTCTATTTTTCCTTTGTTCTGTTGAAGAGTCATACGGACTCGAAACGTTAACTGTGTTCCTCTCACAGATGCTGTCAGACCTGCTGAGTTTTCCAGGTATTTTTGTTTTTGTTTTGGATTTCCAACATCTGCAGTTTTTTGCTTTTACCTGGTCATTTATCTCACTGATGGCTGCATGACCTTGTTGTGCACAACTTGCCTGCTGCTTTTCCCTACTATAGTAGCTATACTTCAAAAAATACTTCAAAAGATTATCCTGAAATCAGAAAATAAGCTATGCACAAGTCTTTTCTGACACATTTTCAGCTTGTCCAAAGCACTTCTCAGCTATTAATTACTTCTGAAGCATAGTCACTACTGTCATTTAATAAATGGGGAAATGTGTGCCTTTATTTCAAACAAAATAGATGAGAGTTAAAATGGAAATGATCCCTTCCTAAATTCCAATATGGACAATCATAGATGGGAATCTGGGCAAAGTCCCAATAGGCTTGGAATCCAAGCTAATCAAATAATTGGCCCTTTGAAGATAATGAGTCTTTTATATGTTAATGCAAGCTCATCCCAGACAAAGATGTGGTTTCAACTGCTACCAATTCTTTAAAGCAAACAATTCAATGACTAAGATACCCACATTTTATTTACTCATGCAAAAAATTGTTAACACCTGAATTGCCTGACCACTGAAAAAAATTCCTTTGATCATCAAATGTTTTGCACCACGAAGTAAACACAGCAACAGAGTTGAGGAGCAAGGCAGGCTGGATTTTGTGGTCAGTAAAGAAGTTCACCTATGACTTTGAAGAAAGCTGTGCACAAAGATCTAGTGTTTAAATCTGCCACCAAGACCAGGGTATCTTCAGGCATCAGCAACAATGCGTCAGCAAGCAGGGCAAGCAGCTATCACATTGAAATATTCTCAAGAAGAGCAAACCAGGCTGGTAAAGGTATTTTATCCTACACTTTTAATTTAAATTTTCAGAAACCAAAATAAATGATTACAATTGGATTTAGTTAGAAGCTAATAAACATTTTTGTGGATTTTTTTTGATCATATTGGAGATTCCACAAATATAAAATTAGTTTTTCAGTGAAAGTGCTTAGCAGGAATTTATTAAATTCTCTTTGACAGCCTTCCATCTCTGGGGACAATGGTTTGCGCTTTGGTGGTTAACTTTGTTTTAAACATCACCTGGTGTGGCTCACAACCCCACTCTGGAATGGCAGTCTCTGCTACATTTGCTGCATAGGAAGACAGTGGGCTGAGAAGTTGCACAATTCACTGGCCTGTTTTATCTAAGCTCCCTTCTCAGCTAGTAGAGCTTTCAGTTTCTCTTTGCCTTTTCCAATGCATGTCCAAATGGTCAACTTCCAGAAATTATGACCATCAGCAACCATCTCCCAGTTGTCTGCACTGATGTCTACCATCTTTGTATCTGCCTGCAGATGTCCTTATAGCAGAGGTATGGACGCCCAGCAGGTCATGACTCAGTTCACTGCACAGGTAGTCTTTGGCTACATGGCCATCATCCATCTAATGAATGAGGCCAAGCCAGTGCAGATATCGTTGGATAAGCAATAAGTGTATGCGGATGGAATTAGTAGGCTCCAGGACCACTGAGTTGGTGATCTTGGCCTGCCAAGAGATTCTGATATGTCTGAGACAGCAAACATGGAAGCTGTTCAGCCTTTTCTCCTGCCAAGCATATGTTCTCCGGGTCTCACCACTGTAAAAGAGTGCACTGAAGATGCAGGCTTGGGTGCAATGAGGACACAGACTTGGTAGATTTGCAGTTTGATGTTCTCAGCCATGTTGCTGTTGTTCCACATTCTCATACTCAGCTTAGACATAATTGCAGCTTTTGCAATGCACGTTCTTATGAAAGCCAACTTACCTTCTTGGCAATAGGAGAGATCGGAAACTCCAAATCCCGATAGACCTTAGAGTTTCCACGCACGCGCAGACCGGGAGCAGGCTGCACATGTGTAATTCAGCATTTTAAGTTCTTTGAACCCAGGATGGGCCTGCGCGGATAGGGAAAATGGTGTGAAAACCCAGGTCATGTGATTGGGAGCGGCATGGATTGTAGACAAGTTGCCTAGGCAGCGAACAGGGAGAGGTCCCAAAAGAAGAGTCCCAGGCAACAGACAGAGACAGGGGTTAGGAAGAGGTCCCAACTAAATAAGAAGGGAAAGTAGCAGAGAACGAGGCTCCAAGAAGAAACAGGGCTACAGTTGGCAGACTAAGTGGTGAGGGCTCAGGAGAAACACTTAAAATTGAAGGAGGCAGAACGAAGTTGGTGACTCCGTGCTGCAGGCCGTTGGGACAAAGATGTCCCTTTTGGACCAGTAGTATTTTGCTCAGTGCGGTTGGAGAGTTGAAGTTGTGCTTGTGAGTTAGTGCTTGAGTGCATACTCAGGAATCCAGGGGAACGGAATCTTGGGAGATGAGACTGAAATGAGGTGGGCCATCATTGACAAGTTGGAGCAACTTTTGGAGAGAATTCCAAGGTTTTATCTTTAAAGATGAAGACTGGAATACTATGTGAGAGAGACAGAGTTTCAAAGAGATTCGTTGACTCTCAGTTTTTACTGATGTCTGGGTGAGTTGTTGAGAAATCCATGGACTTTATCTGGTCACATCTGCCATTTATTGTGCGGTATGGTGTGTTCAGCATCAGTATGCCTATTAATGTACATGTACCTCTTATTTACCCGGAATGTTAGAGTAAGAGATGGCTATTCTAAATTATTTTATTTCTGTATGTTCATAACCTGTAGAATCTTGTGGCTTTATTCTCTTAATAGATGTCTTGAATCTCAAATTTTGTCTACTTTAAACAAAAAGTTATTGATCCCTAACAAGATCTTACCAAAAGCCTGGGGTTCTGGTCCAGGATCATAACATCATGTTGATTTCAACATCAAGTGACAGAATTGACTAAACACTAATTTCTTTTTGTAGGCAGCTTCTACTTTAAACAACAAGAAGGGATGCTTCTGGTTTATACTCATCACACACCACACTCTCCAGAGAATTACAGCACTTTTAGCAAATAGTCCACAGTTGATCCAGCTTCCAATAGTTCCTGTATCCCCATTTTGCCAAGTAGTCAATTTGAGTAATAATCTCCAGGCACTTTCCTTGGAGTTTTCAGAGAGTTTCTTAAGTCTATCACCAGCAGTAAAGCCTGTTCCAATGATTCTTCTTCCTTCCCCCAAACATGCCAGGATGAAACTCCTGGCATCCTCAGAAGGCTGCAGCATTCATCTCTTTGACTAGAGACCGTCTCCCTCCCACATCCGGTTGTGGCAACTCACTAAGCTAAGCAGCCCTTCTTTCAGCTGACCACACAGAACATCTGCCTGTCTGCCTAAGATTCGCCGATTTGTAGAGAAGCCTGCAGCCTGATCTCAAAAATGGCTTCCTCTATCCTCTTCCCCCATGGCAACATGAAACACATTAGCCTTGTATCTAGGTAGAAATGCTAATTAGCTATCCTTGAGAGTCCAACTCCCTTTCATCTTAGAAGCAAATGGACAAATTTACAACCCTGTATCTTCAACACCTTTCTGGGACTTAAGACTCAAGAGTCTATCCATTGTAAACTCAGAGACTGCTGCCATTGCCTCCAAGCATACCTTTAAATGCCTTGCACCTTCTTCCCAGTAAAATCATAGCCTTTCTTTGATCTCTAATTATCAAGTTACCCAGGCTTATTGTGAGGTAGACTTCGGAACAGGTCACATGTTAATATACCCTAAATTTAAAGATACAGTCCCAAAACATCAATCTTATAAATCCGTGATGAACCTAATGAACCTAAAGTAAAAAGAAAAAGAAAACTTATCTTTTAAAAACAGAGATCAGGCCTTGGAGTTTGGGAACTACAGTTCACATCGGGCCCCAGCGGTCTCTCTGCATGTGCCGGCCAGAGAATGGCTGCATATGTGCAGTTGGTTCATTTTCTTGGTTAGAGGCTGGTAAACGGCCCTGCAAAAATATGCAGTGTTTGTTTGTTTTGCTTTTTCAGCTGGAAACTGTTCCTGCACACCTGTGCAGAAGGGAAAACTAACGAAAAAAGTGAAACAGTGGGAAAAGAGGGTCAGGTGACCATGAAGAGAATGCCATTTCATGGAAAGTGCCAGAAGAGGGAGAATGAGAGCTGCAGGGAGCAGGTCCCACAGAAAAGAAGAAAGTCCCAAACGCCAGGGAGTGGGACAGAAAGAGGACAGATCCTATTAAGTGGAATTTAAAATAAGCAGTGGAACGTGCAACGAGAACTGGGTGTCCTCGTACACCAGTCACTGAAGTTAAGCATTGCAGGTGCAGCAGACGGTAAAGGGGGCAAATGGTATGTTGGCCTTCATAGCGAGAGGATTCGAGTACAGGAACAGGGATGTCTTGCTGCAATTGTACAAGGTCTTGGTGAGACCACACCTGGAATATTGTGTGCAGTTTTGGTCTCTTTATCTGAGGAAGGATGTACTTGCTATAGAGGGAGTGCAGCAAAGGTTTACCCGACTAATTCCTGCGATGGCGGGACTGACATATGAGGAGAGATTGCATCGATTAAGATTATATTCGCTGGAGTTGAGAAGAATGAGGGGGGATCTCATAGAAACCTATAAAATTCTAACAGGGCTAGACAGGGTAGATGCAGGAAGATGTTCCCGATGATTGGGGGAAACCAGAATCAGCGGTCACAGTCTGAGGATATGGGGTAGACCATTTAGGACTGAGATGAGGAGAAATTTCTTCACCCAGAGAGTGGTGAGCCTGTGGAACTCGTTACCACAGAAATTGAGACCAAAACATTGTATGTTTTCAAAAAGGAGTTAGATACAGCTCTTGGGGCAAAAGGGATCAAAGGGTATGGGGAGAAAGCGGAGCAGGCTATTGAGTTGGATGATCAGCTGTGATCATAATGAACGGCAGAGCAGGCTCGAAGGGCCGAATGGTCTACTCCTGCTCCTAGTTTCTATGTTTCTAAAAACATCCAAATTAAAGCGACAGAGCCACGGGGAGCAGACTTAGAAAGAAGTGGGCTCGGGAGAAGCCAGAAGATCCGAGGAGATAGCCGAAAGTTGGTGACTTCTTACTGCAGGCCTTTGGAGCAGTGGTATTCTGCTTGGCACTGCCGAATATCTGAGATTGTGGAAGATGCAGCTTGAATACACTTAAGAGATCCAGGAGAAGGGGACCTTGGAAAAGGAGGTTGAAACACTGGAGGTGTGTCCTTGTTGAAAGTACCCAAGAGAAAGTGTCGTTTGGGAGAGAATTCCAAAGTGAGTTCGCCGATCGTGGAGATTGGAAACCTGGGAAAGATAGTTTCAGTGAGACAGTTGGATCACAGTATAACGAGCATCTGGGATGGGGGGAGGGGGATCTATAGAAACTTGGTTTTGGAGTGTGGTGTGAACGACCACCACAGTTCACTTATTAGCTTACATAGACTGTATACTTACTGTGAACATTGGAGTATAGGCTAGATTTTGTAACTTGTGTTATCTTTATGAGTTTGTATATATCTGTAAAGATATAGTTGAGGTGAAGGAGTAGTGTAATATAGTTCATCTTTTTTTATTTAATAAATGTTTTATTCGTTTGTTAAAAGTTCATCAGCAGACTCCTGTAGCTCTGTTCAATAGCTGCCCTCCACATTTCTGAACAAAAAAATAAAAGTTAGGATTTATCAAGCCAGGTTCCACCCTGGAATCTGACTTGTCCAGAAGTGACATCAGCTGGGATCATAACAAACTGCACAGTTGTATCACAGTGAAGGTGTTCCTCGAAATGGAAAGCTAATTTGGCATCATCAGCGTAGAGCAAACTCTGATGAGGACTTGCCGTCTTGGATCTCAGGTGAGCAAGTCTGAACAAATTTCCATCAGTTCTGGTATGTAAGTAGACACCCTCAGTAGATGAAATGAAGACATGTGACAGGATCAAAGAAAAGAACATGCCAAAGAGTGCTTGTACCAGAACGCAACCCTTTTTGACCCCACTGCAGATCTCAAAGGGTTCCAATGTTGCTCCATCATAGTTAACATTACCCAACATGTTGTTATGGAAAGATAAGATCACACTGAGAGCCAATATTCATCAGCAGCTTAAAGAGACTGCCTCTGCTCACGTGGTCGTATACCTAGGTGAGACTGATGAAGGCAATGCATAGCGGTCTCTTTCACTCACAGCATTTCTCTTGCAGTTGCCAGGCTGAAAAGATCAGGTCATTTGTGGATCTTCAGGTTTGAATCACCCTGGGATTCAGGATAGATATGTTCAGCCAAGATATGCAGTCTGACAAGGGCAACACAGGCAAATACTTTTCCCATGATGCTCATAAGGGAGGTGCATTGATAGTTGTGGCATTCACTTCAATGGCCCTTGTTCTTGTACAGGGTCACAATCTTTGCATCACACATATCCTGGGGCAGTGCCCCCTCCCACCAGCAGAGACAGACGTACATATGCTGCAGGTATTCCCATTTCTCATGCTTGATGCATTCAGGCAGTATGGCATCATCACCTGGAGCTTTGTCAATGGTAAGCAAGTCAGTAGATTTGCTTTAAGTTCCTCCAGTGTGGGTTCAATATCCAGCTCTGCCATGATAGGCAGAATCTCTATGATGTCTACAGCTTCCTTGGGGGTGACAGTGTTCTCCCTAAAGTACAACTCTTGTTCCACCCATTTCTCCAGCTGTTTATTGCAGTCGGTGATGACCTCCCCTGCCTTTGTAATACAGCTGTATTCTTTGCTGATGGACGTGTTGCCTTTTTGATCCCACCATAAATTAAGTTTGTACACCAGCTAAAATCCCAGTTACATCTCATTCAACAGGGTGTAATTTTTTGCAAAGGTTTTTACAGTGAAACTGGCAGCATAAGCATGGAAGTTTTCATCAGTTCATAGATTTCACACCGATTGTCGTCTGAAGGGGCCTTAACAGTGCATCCGCTGTAGAAACATAGAATCAGTGATAACAACTTTTGGATCTCTGCATTGTTCTGCATATCTGCAGACTCCTGAAGTTGTTGTCTATTTCAATAGAATAATGATGACAAATGTGGAAAACTTCACCATCACTGCAACCTCAAAATCTTGACCAATGTATTCCCCAGTTCAGTTTCGCACTGCCTCTATAAACAGGGAGGCAGGAGGGTGAGGCTTTTGGAGGGGAAGGGTGAAGTAATAAGGGGCTTTGTGAATATCACCTCACACAATTTGACCACAGTCTCAGCAAAATATTTTTATATTTTGAAATAAGAAATGCACTTTTTTCTATTTGCTTCTATGTGGACTCAAAAAACTAAATGACTGCCTTTTGGATTGCTATCCTAGCCAAACATTACTTGTGTACAGCAATATATTTTATCACTAACTACAACAACTATTACTGAGTCACTTAAAACTGAAAATTTGTTTATCTTCATGTTTATTTATGAATAAAATCTAGAAAATATAAATTTTTAGAACTACTATTTATAAAGTCAATCTTTTTAATGGCAGACTGCAGCTGGTAGAACTTGGGTATTTATGATTAAGGAGATAACTCACTATTTCAGCTTCATTTCTTGGTGATACACAAATTAAAATGCATTACCAATGACATATTGAAAAATTACAAGCCAAACGGATGCGTAAAGATGGACATGTCTACCTAATGCAATTTGTTCTAACAAATAAACGTACCACAACAGATCTCTTATAAGTATTTAATTTTAATGGATCAACAAGTTGTAGGTCACCTGGTAGTATCTGGTTTAATGCTCAGTGAGAGGGTTCCTAAAACCATTCTTTACTGAAGGAATTTGCAACTTTTTCATTTTTGAGGCCCCCCATTCCTGTTATAAAAATTCTAAAAGCAATAACTATAACATAGTACTTTTTAAGCATAAAAAATTAGTTGTATAGTACAAAACATCTCCAAGTACATCAGAGCAGGAATCTCTGCAGGCCTTGTTGCATGGTTGTATCAGTAACCAAGTTCTCTCTATCTCACTGTATGTAGTACACAAATTACAAGACACTAACAATATCTTCAACTGATTCAATGTTGATGACCCAGCTTTATCGTTTTAACAACAGTTTGATGGCGACAAAATTCTGGCGCTGGGGTAGAAAACTTCCCCTCCTAACCAAGGTTTTCAACTAGCCTATCATACGGGCTTCTGATCAGGCTTTCTAAATGTTCAGCTTCCAGTCCCTTCCACATTCCATTGCAGGGTGACCAACTGTTATTTAATAAAATAAGGGACACTTCGGCGTGGAACCAGGAGGTGCGGGTGCTGGTACTGGTGACCATAAGAGGTGGAGAGGAGGGGTGCCACATGAGGAGGTAGTTTCAAAGCAACCAAAACTTACAACTTATCTTATGGAATCACAACATCATCAGCACTCTGCTGGCTGACTCAGAGGCTTGCAATCCCACTCAAATCACTCAACTGAGACTCCCAGGCTCAGTCTCTCATAGGCTGTCCTAGAAATAAAGGGAAAAAGGCATCATCCCTTAAGGGATACGGGACAAACAATCAAAATAAGGGATAATCCTTTAAAATACAGTACAACTGGTCACCTTGCTCCATTGTGTGGAAACTAACGGCCACACCAGAGCCAACTGCTGCCAGCACAGGCCAATTATGCTTCAATGGTTTTCTTTTCTGAAAAGCAATGTTATGAGGTGTGTTATTTTATTCCCGCTCCTCACTGAACCCCAACATTGCCAATTAAAACAGCTTCATCCTTGTTTATCATTCTCTGGAAAAATGAGAACGTATTATGCAGCCTGGTTATTTTTGGAGGACCTGTTGAAACTTTCTCTCAGACACCCAGTGGAAAATTCTTGCTACGATGTACATTTGATCTTTATCTTGGGGATTTAAGAATGGTTGCAGGTGGACATCATTTTTAATGTTTCTTAACTACCCACAGCCTTCTCTCACCCCCACAACAGGAAGAGACATAAAGACCTAAACTTCATTTCCTTCGGTTTTCAAACCACAAAAGGCATACAAAATGGCTGAAAGATAAAGGTTTAACAATTAAACAATGCCTCTCCTGATCTAATAGCAAATTATAACACATAAAAAGTATATACGGTTGTCAAACGTTCAATATATTCGGGATTACTGTAATTTATAAACCTTCTTCTGATTATCATCATCCAATTTATCAAAAAGCTCAGTTAAGAATTTATTGCTTTTTCTCCTTTGACTATTATCACCTGTAGATAACACACTGGATATTGGAACTTTGTGTAAACATTTGAATGCACTTTACTTCCACAGATAAAGATCTTTTCTATGTTGATTTTCCAACTCAATGGAGGGAAAACTGCAGATTACGTGTATTTGGAAAAGGTCGGCCAGATAACCTAACTCATTCATTTAACAGTATTAATTTATATATAAAAGATCGGATGATCCAATTTTTTTCAGAAATTTATGGGCATGTAATGGATTCATATTGCTTTTGAACATTTATGAAAACAGGTTTCAGCAGAAATTTGTAGTTCACATCAGCCCTTTGAAGACTGCGTAGGCTTAATTTATGATGTTTTTCTTCAGTGAGGTGCAGATATGTTAATTCAATTTTCATGGTTAATATGAAGTCAGAGTTTATATGATTTTCCCCCTTTTTATATATATAAAAAAATCAGCTCCACTGCCTCTTCTATACATTATTAAAGAGGTTATAGCAGGACACTTAGAAAATTATGTGATTAGGCAGAGTCAACATGGCTTTGTGAAAGGGAAATCACATTTAACTTTTTTTTAGGGGTTTTCTGATGAAGTAATAAGTGAAATGGATGAAGAGGAACCAGTAGATGTGGTGTATTTGGATTTCCAAAAGACATTTGATAAGGTGCCACATCAAAGGTTACTACACAAGATAAGAGCTCATGGTGTATAGGGTAACATATTAGCATGGATAAAGGATTGGTTAGCTAATAAAAAACAGAGATTAGGGATAAATGGGTCTTCTTCAGGTTGGCAAGCTGTAAGTAGTGGGGTGCCACAGGGATCAGTGTTGGGGCCTCAATTACTTACAATATACATCAATGATTTGGATGAAGGGACCAAATGTATGGTAGCTAAATTTGACGAGGAAAGTAAGTTATCAAGAGGAGGTACTAAGTCTGCAAAGGGATATGGACAAGTTAAGTATGTGGCCAACAGTTTGGCAGATGGAGTATAATATGGGAAAATGTGAACTTGTCTATTTCGCAGGAATAATGGAAAAGCAGTGTACTATTTAAATGGAGAAAGATTGCAGAACTCGGTGGTACAGAGGGATCTGGGTGTCCTGTTACTTGAATCACAAGAAGTTAGTGTGCAGGTACAGCAAGTGATTAGGAAGGCAAATGAAATGTTGACATTTATTGCAAAGGGGAATGGAATATAAAAGTAGGGAGGATTTATTGCAGCTGTACAGGGATTTGGTGGGACCACATCTGGATACTGTGCACAGTTTTGGTCTCCTTAGTTGTAAAAAGATATAATTGCTTTAGAAGCAGTACAGAGAAGGTTCACTCAACTTATTCCTGAGGGGCTTATCTTACAAAGAAAGGTTGAACAGGTTAGGCCAATGACCTCTCAGTCTTCTAAACTCCAATGGGCATCTTACTGAAACATATACCATCCTGAGGGGATTTGACAGCGTAGATACCGGAAGGATGTTTCCACTGTGGGGGAGACTAGAACTAGGGGTCATAGTTCACAAATAGGAAGTCCCCATTTTAAGACTGAGATGAGGATAATGCTTTTCTATCAGAGGATTGTTAGCATGTGGAATTCTATTCTCCAGAGAACAGTGGAAGCTGGGTCATTGAATTTATTCAAGGCAGAGTTAGGCAGATTTTTGACAGACAATGGAGTCAAGGGTTATAGGGGCCAGACAGGAAAGTGGAGTCGAGACCACAGCCAGATCAGCTATTACCTTATTGAAGGTGGAGCAGGCTCAAAGGGCCAAATGGCCTACTCCTGCTCCTAAGTCCTATGTTCTTATGTGACAAGACACCATCAAGTCTAGCAGTAAAAATACTCACGAATAAAGGAAGAAAGACTTGCATTTATATAGCACCTTTCATGACCATTGGGCATCTCAAAATGTTTGACAGCAAATGCAGAACTTCTCAAGTGTAGTCACTGCTCTAATGTAGGAAATGCAACAACTAATTTGCACACAGCAAACTCTCAAAGGGCAATGTGATAATGACCAAATAATCAGTTTTGTGCAGATGATAGAGGAATAAACATTAGACCAGACATCAGGGATAACTCAAAACAAAAACAGAATTACCTGGAAAAACTCAGCAGGTCTGGCAGCATCGGCGGAGAAGAAAAGAGTTGACGTTTCAAGTCCTCATGACCCTTCGACAGAACTTGAGTTCGAGTCCAAGAAAGTTCTGTCGAAGGGTCATGAGGAATCGAAACGTCAACTCTTTTCTTCTCCGCCGATGCTGCCAGATCTGCTGAGTTTTTCCAGGTAATTCTATTTTTGTTTTGGATTTCCAGCATCCGCAGTTTTTTTGTTTTTATCAGGAATAACTCCCCTGTTCTTCTCCAAGATGGTGCCATGGGCTTTTACATCTGGCTGAGAGGGCAGAAGGAGCTTTGATTTAACATCTCATCCAACAGGCAGCACCTCCATCAGCACTACTGAGGTTAACCAAGAGATGATTTGCTTCAGCAGCAGAAGTTTCCTCCCTTGATAGGTGGAGTGTTCTATCTTTTTCAGTCCAGCTAAAAGCAGTAAATACCCTACAATGGAAGATAAATTCAAATACCACCTACATCTGTGGGAGAAACAGATGTCAGCCAGAGTTTTAGGTGTTTCTCCACATGACGCACTGAATGTTACTAGCATTTTTTTGTTTTTAGTTTTACATCTGCAGCATTTTGCTTTTTGTTTAAACTAACTCTGTTCTGCAAGTTCAACCACCACTCTTGTGGCTTTGTACTATGTCACATAATGTAACTCAAAAAGCATATGGGGCTGAATTTTGAGGTAATCGGGCGAGTGTGGTGGGGGGGGGGCCTGGGAGTGGCCAGGAAACAGCCTGCTGCCTGCGATCGGCCCCCAACCACGATTCCGCGCTAGCTGGCCAATTAACAGCCAGCTGAAAAGCTCAGCGCTGCCGGTGTGGGGGTGGGAGGAGGGCGAGCGCTGAAGTCAGCGCAGACGCAGGGGAGCGTGCAATGGAAGCTCCCTGAAGGCAGAGAGCTGCCTCAGGGAGCTGAAGAATATAAAACCATCAAATAAAGATTTATAAATGCAGAAAAAAATGTCCACACATTGAACTCACTCACCTAAACATATACATTGTAAAAATTCTGCCCAAATATCTTTATTTTAAAAAAATTTAATTACGGAAACCTCATCCCGCCCTTGGATGAGGTTTCCTGAAAAATGCAACGGCCGCCTGGCCGATTCGCCTGCTCATCAACCGTAAGATTGGACGGGCAATGAAAAATCACTGTTAATTAATAATTCAATGGTCTTATTAGGCCTCCTAATTGTCGGTGAGCACACTGCCTACTCTCATGCGCACCTGCCGACCAAAATATCGCGCAAGTGTGCGATGACTTCGGAAGGCTCACCCGACATCATCGCACGCTATTTTATGCCCAATCAGGTCGGGCGCGCACCCCTTTTGCAGCACAAGGTACTGAATTCCAAAACTCCCCATATGAATTTACCCAAATAACTCAACAAAAACAGAGTGTAAATCAGGGACCTTTTAATCTGTCTTAGAATCACATCATGAAATGCATTTACTTATGTAGGATTATATTGGATACTGCACAGAAATAGGTCATTTGGCCCAACCAGTCCATGTGGTATTCATACTCCACTTGAGTCTCCTCCCATCTTCCCTCATCTAAATCCATCATCATAATCTTCTATTCCCTTCACCCCCATATGCTTGCTTAACTTCCCCCTTAAATGCGTTGAAATGGCTTGCTTCAACCACTCCTTGTAGTAGCAAGTTCTACATTCTCATCACTCTTTGGGTAAAGAATTTTCTTCTAAATTCCCTATTGGATTTCTTGGTGGCTATCTTATGATGATGGTCTCTAGATATGCTCTTCCCCGGAATTGGAAGCATTATCTTTGTCTCCACTCTGTCAAAATCTTTCATAATTTATAAGACCTCTATAGGGTCTACTCTCATCCTCCTTTTTCCAAGAGAAACAGTATGCATGTTTGAATCTTCTTTACTCATTCTAGTTACTGAACATGAGTGCACAAAGCAAAAACTCTGCAGTCATAACAGTTCTCACTGAGAATTAGTCACTCTAATAGCAACATCTGAATAGTTAAAATATACAGCCATCAGCTCTCTCTATATATTACAATCCAAATAGAGAAAATAGTGCTTATAAATTTGCAATTATGTTTCAACCAGCAAAATAAGACAAAGGACAAAGGGGATGAAGTGCTCTTCATGCAGACAGTGCCTTAAATGGAAGACAAAATGTTGTCCTTTTTTAAAAAACACTTCTAAAATTTCTCAACTACTTCAGTCTAAATGCCTTTTGAAAACTTCAGGGTGAGTTGGGTAAAATAAACATAATGTAGTGGAAAGCACTTTCAAGGTGGCAACTCAGTTAGCTAAATAGCTATTGAGACAGTACAATTTTTAAAAAATTATTCATTGGATGTGAGCATTGTTGACAAGGCCAGGATTTATGCCCATCCCTAAATGCCCTTGAGACGGTGGTGAGCCATCTTCTTGAACTGCTGCAGTCCATGTAGTGTAGTTGATACTGTATGGTCCACCCGGTTCCATTCTTATTTGACTTTTCCTAAGTGGCTTGCTAGTCCATTTCAAAGGGCATTTAAGAGTAAATCCCATTGTTGTAGGTCTGGAGTCATATGTAGGCCTGACGGGGTAAGGATGGCAGATTTCCTTCTGACCTTCAGAGATGGGTTTTTATGAGACGCCAGCAATCTTATGATCATCATTGCTGAGACTAGTTTTTTTTAAAATTCCAAATCTATTAATTAATCGAATTTAAATTCCCTCAGTATTGCGCTGGAGTGAGACTTGAACCCAGAACCTTGTGGTTCAGAGGCACGTGTGCCACCAGCTGAGCTACAGCTGACACAGTGGTAGAATGTTTTGTTTCTGCGATAGGTTAAAGGTGAGCATAACAGATTTATTGGTCAAGGTTTGCAGATTATACCAGACAATGTGAAGCTACAGTGGAGGGGAAAGGCAAACCACCAATGGCAATTGATAAAGCAGGTATAGGGTCACACAGGAATTCAATATAGAATCAGGACCCAAGAACAATATTGGAAAGATGGTATCAGACTTAGAAAAAGCTGTTAATTGAAAAACAAAGAAGAGAAATGTACGTCGAGTATGAACATAAGAACATGAGTAGGTTGTTGAGCCCTCGAGTATGTTTTGCTATTCATTTAGATCATAGCTGATATCTTAACTCCATTGATCCAGATCCCTAGATATCCTTATCTAATAAAAATCAGTCAATCTCAACTTTGAAAATTTCAACTGATTCAGCATCCATAGCCTTTCGAGGAGATAATTCCAGATTTCCACTATGAGTGTGAAAAGGTGTTTCTTGATTTCATTCCTGATATGGTTGAGCTCTAATTTTAAGATTGCGCTGTTTGTTCTGGATTCCCTCACCAAAAGAAATAGTTTCTCTGTGTTTGCCCCATCAAATCCTTTTGTAATTTTAAACACCCTGATTACATCAACATTTAACCTTCTGAATTCAAGGGAATAAATCTAATTTGCAATACCATAGAGGTTGCCACATATGTAGGTAGCCACCAATAACAATCAGAGCAAAGGACAAGGACAATGAACATGGCTGAAAATTAGCACACCAGTTAACAAACAGAACCTAGAATAAGGCAGCTAAGAAAGAGTGAAGACTGACCATAATTATTCACACATAATGGTTACAAAGCACATTGTCAGTTTTCAAAACATGCTCACAAACTTTCTATAAGCAAATCTTCCGGATTCAGGTAGGACATGTAGAAATCCATCACATTGCGTGGCTGCCTTAAATAATGCACCAGCTCAAAATAGTTGCTGAAAATGTTCTTGGTGTGGGACTTCTGTTAAAATGCAGTGACAATGCCATTCAAGAGAAGCAATGATCCAAAAAGAATAAACATGATGGGAGGCCAGCTAATGCAGCATTCCACAAGAACAATCTTCCAGAATGGGCTTTCTGTATTTAATTCAAACTGGTTAAACAAGTTGTGAACAAGACTTTGATTTATTCTGAGGGAGCTTTTTCCTCCCAAAGAAAAATGTGCCATTGTCATTCTGCCATTTTTGACAGATGCAAAATATAAATACATCAAAAATATGAACAAAACTTGCAAAAATCCACAACTGAATACTGTGATCTAAATTATAGTACATTATGGAGATCACAAAGATTAAATTGTTATGTTTTGGGACCAAAAGGCAAATCAAATGTTTCCCCAATTTACAAAAATCATTAGTTGAGCGTAATTAAAACAACAAATTTTGTAAGTGTTTCAAAAATGTTTGGGGTTAAAATAAACAGCAAGCAATTACTTTTACTCTAATTATCATTACCATTATATAACAATTCATTTCTGAGCTTTCCTTTGATTTTGATTATCACCATTTGTACATAATGATATCATGTGAATTTATGAGCGTTATGTAAATATTTTAACTTCAACTTTACTCCACCATCTAAACATTCTTTATGTTAATATTCCAGCTCAACTGTTGGAAAACTGTAACTTGCAAAAAAATTATATACCATTGCTTTTTTTCATTTTAAAATGGGGGCATTTTCAAATATCCTGGATGTTTATTTTGTGGTCCCTGCTGGAGGTGTGTTTAGACCTTGATTGGGGGTAAGATCAGGTTTAGCTGTAAGTCCCTCCTGAATCATATACCTAGATAACAGTTACTGTCAAGTCTCCCACATAAATAACAACCATTTGGCTTAGGTAATTGAGGAAAATGGGCTCCTGTGCAGCTGTAGCACAGCAAAGAGTCAATGTCTTTAAGGAAAAAATAATGGCAATTGTGACATTCTTTGAATATCTCACCAAATATTCAGGGCAAATTTATACTGCAAATCAGAAAACAGGGAAATAGATTATGAATTGGTCGCTCTTAATCAGCAGGAACAAATTAACTTAACAACTCACATAGTGCTTTTATAATAATAAAACCAAGGCACTTTGCAGGAGCATTATGGAAACAAGTATGACACTGAACCACATAAGGTGATATTAGGTCAAATGACCAAGAGCTTGGTCAAAGAGGTAGGGTTTAAGGAGTGGCTTAAAGTAAGGTAAAGAGAGACAGAGAGGTTTAGGGAGGGTATTCTGGAGCTAAGGGCCCAAGCAACTGAAACATGGCCACCAATGGTGGGCCAATTAAAATCATTAAAGCACAAGAGGCCAGCATTGCAGGATCACAGGTATCTTAGAGGTTTGTGGGGCTGGAGGAGACTATAGAGATAGGGAGGGGAGAGGGTATTGATGGATTTGAATGCAAGGATGAAATTTCAAATCAAGACATTGACTAACCGTCCAGGAGTAAATGTAGGTCAGCAAGCACAGGGTTGAAAGGGGAATGGGACTTCCTGAGAGTTAAGACATAGGCAGAGCTTTGGATGACTGCAAGTTATGGAGGGTAGAATGTGGGAAACTAGCCAAGTCTAAAAGTCTGGAATAATCAAGTCTAAAGACAAGAAAAGCATGAATGAGAATTTCAACAGCAGGGAAGCTGAGACGGGGCGATGTTACGGAGCTGGAAATAGGCAGTCTTAGTGATGGTGCAAATATGAGTTCAGAAGTTCATCTCAGGTCAAATGTGACACCAAGGATGCAAACAATCTTGCTTAATCTCAAAGTGTTGCCAGGGAAAGGGATAGAGTCAGTAGCTACAGAACAGAGTTTGGAGCTGGGACTGAAAATAATGGTTTCAATCTTCCCAATATTTATCAGTCTGATAATTTAGCAACAGTGCAGGAGTCGGGAAAGGGGGTGAGGTAAAGCTGGGTGTCGTCAGCGTCCACATGAAAACTAACACTGTGCTTTTGGATGATGTCACTGAGGGGCAGCATGTAGATGAGAAATGGGAGGGGACCAAGGATAGATCTTTGAGGGGCACCTAGGGTAATGGTGTGGGAGTAGGAAAAGAAGCCACTGCAAATTATTCTCTGATTATGATTAGATTGGAACCAGGTGACAGCAGTCCCACCCAGCTGGATGACGGTGGAGAGGGCCTGGAGGAGGAGGATGTGACCTCGTGTCAAAGGCTGCAAATAATATCACACATTGAAAAGAACTGGCTGAGTGGCAGATCATCAATTACAAATAATGGGCTGATAATCTAATTGGCAGGATGCGAATAGTGTCCGAAAGGATCTGTGTTGGGGTGTCAACTTTCCATCACACCTATTAACAATTTAGACGATGGGATAAAGTCAAATTTGCCAATGAAACAAACTTAGTATAGTAAGCACTGTAGACTGAAGCAGAAAGTTACGCTATAGTGAATGGACAAAACTGTGGAAAATCAATTTCAATGTAGGCAATTGTGAGGTCATTCAATTTGCACCTATAAAGAATACAACAGGGTACTTTCTAAATGGTGAGTAAACAGAAAAGATGAAGTTTCAAAGAGACTTGGGGTCCAGGAAAATGGATCATTAAAATGTCATAATCAGGAATAGGCTAATGGAACGCTGGTCTTTACATCTCGAGAACTAGAATACAAAATGGGTATAAGTCATGGCTTCAGCCCTGCTTAGATCACAACTGACGTATTGTGAGCATTTCTGGACACCTCACAGAAGGATATATTGGGCTTGACAAAAGTGCTGTGTAGATGTACTAGAATTATAACTGCACACCAAGGGTTTAAATTATGAGGAGAGAGAACACAAACTATGTTCCTGTAACAGTGCACAAAACTGCAATGAGATGAATTATCCCGGTTAAGGGATAATACAGAAGGAAGTTTAATTCCATGCCAGTGAACATAAATATGGTTGGACAGTGTATTCCCATGCTCCATTGGGATAGGCAAATTTTTAATCTTTGTGGGTATCACTAGCTCAGCCAGTATTTATTGCTTATCCCAAATTGTCCTTGAGAAGGTGGTGGTAAGCCTTCTTATTGAAGCGCTGCAGTCCATGTAGTGCAGGTATACTTACAGTGCTGTTGGGAAGGGAGTTCCAGGATTTTGATCCAGTGAAAGTGAAGGAACGGTGATAGAGTTCCAAGTCAGGATAGTGTGTGGCTTAAAAGGAAATTTGCAGATGGTGGTGTTCCCATGCATCTTGTCCTTCCAGCTGGTAAAGGTCATAGGTTTGGAAGGTGCTGTCAAAGGAGCCTTGGTTAGTTGTTGCTGTGCATCTTGTAGATGGCACACACTGCTGCCACTGTGTGTCAGTGGTGGAGGAAGTGAATGTTGAGGATGGTGGATGGGGTTCAAGTCAAGCGGGCTGCTTTGTCCTGGATGGCATCAAGCTTCTTGAGTGTTGCTGGAGCTGCACTCAACCAGGCAAGTGGAGAGTATTCCATCACACTCCTGACTTGTGCCTTGTAGATGATGGACAGGCTCTGACGAATCAGGAAGCGAGTTACTCGCCTCATAATTCCTAGTTTCTGACCCGCTCTTGTAGCCACGATATTTATATGGCTGGCACAGTTCAATTTCTGGTCAATGGTAACCCCCAGACTGTTGATAGTGGGGAATTTAGCGATGGTAGAGCCATTGAATGTCAAGCAAAGCTGATTAGATTCTTTCTTGTTGAAGATGGTCAATGCCGGGCACTTGTGTGGTACAAATGTTACTTGCCGCTTATCAACTCAAGCCTGAATGTTGTCCAGGTCTTACTGCATATGAGCACAGGCTGCTTCAGTATCTGAGGAGTTGCAAATGGTGTTGAACATTGTGCAATCATTCACGAACATCTCTACTTCTGACCTTATGAAGGGGAGGTCATTGATGAAGCAGCTGAAGATGGTTGGGCTTAGGACACTACCCTGAAGAACTCCTGCAGTGATGTCCAGGAGCTGAGATGATTAACCTCCAACAACCACAACCATCTTCCTATGTTTTAGGTATGACTCCAATGGAGAGTTTCCCCCTTATTCTCACTGACGTCTTGTTCGGGTTCCTTGATGCAATACTCGATCGAATGCTGACTTGATGTCAAGGGCAGTCACTCTCACCTCATCTCGAGTTTAGCTTTTTCGTCCATGTTTGAACCAAAGCTGTAATGAGGTCAGGAGCTGCGTGGCTCTGGCAGAACCCAAAATGAGCGCCACTGACCGGGTTATGGCTGAGTTAAGTGCCTTTTGATAGCACTATTGACGACACCTTCATCACTTTGCTGATGATTGAAAGTAGACTTATAGGACGCTAATTGGCTGGGTTGGATTTGTCCCACTTTTTGTGGACAGGATATTTCTGGACAATTTTCCACATTGCCAGGTAAATGCCAGTGTTGTAGCTGTGCTGGAACAGCTTGGCTTGGGTCGTGGCTAATTTTGGAGCACAAGTCTTCAGTATTATTGCCAAAATGTTGTCAGGGCCCATAGCCTTGGCAGTATCCAGTTTCTAGATATCACATGGAGTGAACTGAATTGGCTGAAGACTGGCATCAATGATGCTGGGGACCTCAGGAGGAGGCCGAGATGGATCACGACTCTGCACTTCTGGCTGAAGGTGGTTGCAAATGCTTCAGCCTTGTCTTTTGCTGGGCTTCCCGATCATAAAAGATAGGGATATTTGTGGAGCCTCCTCCAGTTAGCTGTTTAATTGTCCAACATTCATGACTGGATGTGGCAGGACTACAGAGCTTAGATCTGATTCGTTGGCTGTGGATCACTTAGCTCTGTCTATCACTTGCTGCTTCTGTTGTTTGGCATGCCAGCAGTCCTGTGTTGTGGCTTCACCAGGTTGACACCTGATTTTTAGGTATGCCTGGCGCTGCTTCCAGAATGACCTCCTGCACTCTTCATTGAACTTTACTCTGAAATAACACGTGATACACTGCTACATACATTTCACAGTTCTTTAAGTGCTTCTTCCCTTGTTAACCTATACTTTTTATTTTGGATTCTTTGTAATTTTGTTAATAGAGTTATAATACTGTCTCAGTTATGCTTTTGACCCATTGCTCCAAAAATGCATGCTTCTCTAAACTTCACTTTCTGAATGTTACATCAACAGCATGACTTCATCAACTAAATAAATCTTCAATGACACAGCTCAGGCTGCCTTAACAACCATTCTGCCATATTTCAAATACAATACCAACAGTTCAATGAACCTTGTCAGTTGTATATACAATACTTGAGGGGGTTGGATAATGTAGATAGGGAGAAACTGCTCCCACTCGTAAAAGGCTCAAGAACGAGAGGGCACAGATTTAAAGTGATTTGCAAAAGAAGCAAGTGTGATGCGAGAAAAAACTTTTCACTCAGTGAGTGGTTCGAATCTGGAATGCACTGCCTGGAAGTGTGGTGGAGGCAAGTTCACTCGAGGCATTCAAGAGGGCATTGGATGATTATTTAAACAGAAACAATGTGCAAGGATTTGGGGAAAAGGCAGGAGAATGGCATAATGCTTATTTGGAGAGCCGGTGCAGACGCGACTGGCCAAATGGACTCCATTGGCACCACAACAATTCTGTGATTCTATGAATACTTAGCTTCATATCACTCAAGTACTTCTGTCACTGCTAAGTAACACATTCAGGATATGGTTGCCTCGTGGTTATGGTAGTGCACTAGCAAACCAGAGGTTGCAAGTTCAAATTCCACCATGGCAAGTGTAAAACTGAATTCAAGAAAACTGATAATTTGTGGGTTGGCACCAGAAAAATTACCATGCTAAATTATTGTAGAATCTCAACTGGTACAATAATGTCCTTCGGGGATGGACCTAGCATCCCTACGCAGCCTGGTCTCCACATGACTCCAGCCCCATGCTACATGGTTGACTCTTAAGGTCTACAGGGCAACTAGGACTGGACAACAAATGTAATTTGCCTTTATTGCTCACATCCCAAGAACACTTTTTTAAAAAACACACACATTTAACTATTTTTCACCATTCCTGTCAAATATTATTTTTGCATGAAGGAGATCACGGAGGGGTTAGTGATGAACTAGCAGAGGTTGTAACCAAAATCAGCCAAGTCTGTTAGGAATTGTATCAAAAGGCTGGAGGGTGGTGTGTATTATATCCCCGCTCAAAAAAGGTGCAAGGGATACACCGGCTAAATCTGGATGAATTAGTTCCAGGTCAGCACCAGGAAAACTTCTAAATACCATGACAAGTGATAATATTATTGAACACTTAGAAAGATATGGACATATCAAGGATAGTCAGCATGAATTTGTAAAAACCTGCTTATGCTTGACTAACAATGAATTTCTTCACAAAGAGAATGTACTATATGAAGTATTTTTGAACTTTTATAAAGTGTTTGATAAAAGCCAAATCAGGGTAATTAAAAAGGCATGGATAGCATGTTGGCTAAAGGGCAGAAAGCAAACTAGGAATAAATTGCTATTTCTTTGATTGGTAAAATGTAGTGAGTGGTGTGCGCTATCGATCTATTTGGATGAATGGGAAATGGAGAAAAAAATAAATGATCAAAATATAACTTTAAGCAGTAAAATTCTCAATGCAATGGAGTGATGGAAAGATAAAGGGATGCAGATACATCTTCAAAAGCAAGACTGCTGATGGAAAAAAGTCAAAGAAGGTAAAGGGGTTTCTAGACTTTTTAGGTAGGGACACAACACAAAAGCGAGGAGGTAATGATGAATCTGTAAAAGATAGTGGTTAGACTACATTAGAGAATTATGAATTGTTTTGGTACCTACAAAAGAAAGGATATTGATGCATTGGAAAAAAATATAACAGATTCACTCAGAAAATTACAGTAATGATGAATGGTTTGAAAAACTAGGACGCTATTTACTAAAGCACAAGGAGAATCTATCAGACATGTTCAATTTTTTTAAAGGGTTAAATAGTACAAGATTAATTCCACTACAGCTGCCCAGGCCCCACATTCTGGAATTCACAAATTCTCTTTCTAAACCTCTCTGCTGCCCACCCTGTGATCTCCTTTAGAGCACTCATTAAAACCCACTTCTCCAACCAAGCTTTTGGTCATTACTCCTTCTTTGGCTTAGCAAAATGCCAATGCCACTTCTTGCGATCACATTAAAGAACAAGAAAACTGTAGTTAACAAAAAGCTGTTGCAATTTCTGAATCACAACAGTCTGCCAATCTGGCTTCAGAGCAAAATTACTAATTTCTGGAACACTGACAGTCCAGAAAATGGAATAATATCGAGCTCAGCACGAATTTAAAGCAGTAGCTCAGCACTGCTGAAGCATTCATTGGATAGGCATGCTTTTGTTTTAAGGTCATAAGACCATAAGACGTAGGAGCCGAAGTAGAAATAAGCCATTTAGCCCATCGAGTATGCTCCACCAATCAATGTGATTTTTAAAATTCATTTTCGGGAGGGCTTTGCTGGCTGGGCCAGCATTTATTACCCATCCCTAGTTGCCCTTGAGAAGGTGGTGGTGAGCTGCCTTCTTGAACCACTGCAGTCCATGTGGTGTAGGTACACCCACGGTGCTGTTAAGAAGGGAATTCCAGGATTTTGGCCCAGATCATGGCTGATCTGATAATCCTCAATTCCACTTTCCTGCCTTTTCCCCATAACCCTTGATTCCCTTTCTGATTAAAAATCTGAATATCTTAGGCTTTAATATACTTAACGACCCAGCCTCTATAGCTCTCTGCGGTAAAGAATTCCACAGATTCACTACCCTCTGGGAGAAGAAATTCCTCCTCATCTCTGTTTTAAATGGGCAATCCCTTACCCTGTGATTATGGCCTCTGGTCCTAGACTCTCCCCTAAGGGGAAACAACCTCTCAGCATCTATCCTGTCATCTATCCCAGCATCTATCCCCTAAGAATTGTATATGTTTCAATAATGTTGCCTCTCATTCTTCTAAACTCCAATGAGTACAGGCCCAACCTTCTCAACCTCTCCTCATAAGAAAATCCCTCCTTACCCGGGATCAACCTAGTGAACCTTCTCTGGGCTGCCTCCAATGCCAGTATATCTTTCCTTAGATAAGGGGACCAAAACTGTTCACAGTATGCTAGGTTGGTCTAACTAGTGCCTTGTGTAATGTTAGCAAGACTCTCCTATTTTTATACTCCATTCCCTTTGAAATAAAGGTCAATATTCCATTTACTTTCCCTATTACCTGCGAAGCTTGCATGCTAGCTTTTTATGATTCATGCACAAGGACCCCCAAATCCCTCTGTGCTGCAGCTTTCTTTTAGTCTTTCTCCATTTAAATAATTTTAGCTCCTCTATTCTTCCTGCCAAAATGCACAACCTCACCTTTCCCCTCATTATATTCCATCTGCCAAATTTTTGCCCACTCACTTAATCTGTCTTTATCCCTCTATAGACTCTTCGTATCATCCTGACCACTTGCCTTCTCTATTATTTTTGAGTCATCCACAAACTTAGCGATAGTATATTCACTTCCCTCATCCAAGTCATTAATATATATTGTAAATAACTGTGGTCCCAGCACTGAGCCGTGTGGCACTCCACTAGTTACAGGTTGCCATCCTGAAAATGCTCCCTTATCCCAACTCTCTATTAGTTTGTTTTTTCTGATAATTTACCCACTCCTGAGGTTAGGCTGACCAGCTTGTAAAAACTTGGTCTATCCCTTTCTCCCATTTTAAACAATGGTATAACCTTAGCAGTTCTCCTGCCCTCTGGCACCACACCTGTAGCCAGACAGTGTTGGAAAATAGCCTCTGCCATTTTATCCCTTACTTCACTTAGTAGCCTGGGATTCATTTCATCTGAGTCTGGCAATTAACCTACCTTCAAAGGTGCTAAATCCTTTAATATTTCCTTGCTCATCATGTTTGTTCCACCCAATATTTCACACTCTTCCTCCTTAACTACAAAGTCTGCATCATCCCCTCTCTTTTGTGAAAACAGATGCAAAGAATTCATCATGAACCATGTCCGCATCTTCCGCACCCAGGTTAATAGGCCCTAAACTTTGTTTATTTATCTGTGTTGTCATCAACCTTAGTATTTAACAAAGTTATATCTTAATCAATGATGGAACACTAGTCTTGTGGAAAAGGCTGAATAGAAATCAATCTTAGTACAGTCCAAGCAGAAGAATGGGCTGGATGGGTAAATGACCAATCAAAATAGTGACCTGGCTGCCAGTATTCCGCAAGATTGGGGCAGTATGGCAAAATTTGTTGGTACACAAGTCAGACTTCCACATGTACACAAGAAACAAAGAGCTGTTAATATAAAAGCAAAATACTGCGGATGCTGGAAATCTAGAACAAAAACAAAAATACCTGGAAAAACTCATCAGGTCTGACAGCATCTGCGGTGAGGGATACAGTTGACGTTTCGAGTCTGTATGACCCTTCAACTGTACCCTTCTCCGCAGATGCTGTCAGACCTGCTGAGTTTTTCCAAAGAACTGTTAATGTTGCATTCACCATTGTGCATGAATCCAAGCCTTAGGCTTGTCTGCTTGGGGGTCTTGGTGGAACAGCAGATTAGTACACTAGTTTTTCACCTCTAGGAATTGTCTTTGAATCTATATACTGATATGAAAATGTGCGCTTCTAAGCAATTTTCCTTTAAACTTTATAGTACTGCTTCAGTCTAAATCGGAACAAAGATTCATGAGGGAAAGAAAATCCAATGCACATATTTATAGTCCTAACTGAAATAAATAGCTCAACCCTATTGTTACTGGGCATGGGTCCATAACACAAAACCTGTCTTCAATCCAGTATAAATTGGCAATCTCATTTATAGAGGACAGAAAATGCCTAGGGTATAATGGCAGATAGTGCACTGATGCAATAGGGATGCTTTTAGAAATGGAAGTTGAAGCACCTTCCTCATGCAAAGGCACTTTGCAGGATCAGAGTAGTCAAAGCTTTACAATACATCAGGTTATGGTATAACTGACTTGGGAATGCCTGATGTTGACAATGTGCCCCTAAGGGAATGTTTTATTTTCAAGCACAAACATCTCCAATATTATTAAGCAAGAATTTACTAAAACAACTTGTTTGGCCAGTGGTGCCTCATTACAATTGCTTTGTGATCTCAGCAGCATTTATTACCGTTAATTTAATGAAATGCATTTCCTTAACTCTAAATGTTTTTGGCTATATCTGGTTATCTTATCACATATATTTAAAAATAATAAAGCAAATGAAAAACACCATCTGCTACATGCTTCAATAAATAAGACTACAACAAACACATCCTCAAACGAATGTGAGTTTACAGCTTACAATTGTGGGAATCACCAATTTAGGTCTTCAGGAGTTTTGTAACTGTTAGGAATCTGGGGTAAAAAAAGTGGCTGAGAAATTATACAAAAATCTTTACAAAACCACTGTCTTCGGTGACATGTATCTACCCATAATTCTGAGCATGAAAAGTGCCCTGGCAACTCAGAAGTCCTAAATAGAGGATGCTAGAATACTATTTGAACAACAGAAGAAACATCACAGGAGAGAAAATTGAGAAGCATAATGAAAGGACTGACTTCACCACTTGAACTTGTTTCCCTTTAATTAGTACCATTTGTGCATGCTGGCCCACATGATAATTTGGAATCTGTTTACTTGGCGGCTGCTCTAGTTAGTGGAATTGCTATAGTGCAAATTAGACACAGGTGAAACAAGAGGAGTATTTTTCTGAAAAACTGGCAGTAAATAAAAAGTCATCTTGATTTGCAGATTGTGATTACTTTAATGGTAAATTTGGACAGCCAACTATAAAAACATAACCCACATTTTAAACACTTATTTTTAGTCCCACGCTCGTGAAACTTTTGAAAGCAATGATGTTACAAAAAGCATACCCTAAGTGGTTAGCTTTTAAAAGCACTTTTGAGTCACAATGGGTCACTTCAATTTCATGATTATAAATATCTAGAGAACAGAAAAAGGGCATATATTGTTGTAGAAACTTTTGGTTAAGCGCTAAAAATAAGTTGTTTACCATGACTACATTGGTGCAAGCTATTTATAGTACAGAAAGTTTTTCATATACATATATTGCTCAGGGCAGCTCACTGAGGCACAAACAGAAAAAGTCAGAAACGTACAGCAGGTCAGTCATCGGCCATTTCACAGGTAGGTTCTTTTTAAAAAAAATATTTTGTTGTTTCTGTCTATTATTATACTGGGATGATCCATTATATTGAGCCGGATCTTATTGGAAAAACATGTTAATCGTGTACACCGTTATTAATGCTTAAGGCAGCCAGCAAGTTCAGGGGATTAAGATAACATGCCTACAGTTGCAAATCTCCAGAATTTGCTGGTCAATTTATACCACTCTTCCGTTCTTGCTCTTGCCCTTCGCTTCCCTGCTATTTTAAAGGAGTTGCTGGATTTGAATTAAACTTGCTGCAGCATATTAGGGCTGGAATTTAAAGCTTAAGTACATTTTAATGATGAATAATTGTTAATGCAATGCAAATCAATCTCTCTGGTCTGGAAAGGGAACAATTTAAATTATTTAACCTCATGCCTGCATGCAGTCAATTATTCGGAGAAATTTTAAAAATGTTAAATGAATATTTTTTCTTACATTTTCTCGCCTCAATTCAATCTTTCCTTCTCACTCTTTATGTACCTAATTTGACTCTAATTGATGCTCGTTCTCCATTATACCTATTTGTTTCTCAATCCTTAAGGAGATGCAGTGTTAGTCTCACCATTCAATAAGGTCCCAGATGCCCTTGTCACACCATTATCAGTTTGTACTTCAAGCAAATTTTGGCACAAAAAAATTCTGAAGAATACAAAAAGAGGTGTGATGACATATGCCATGAGGTTACCCACTCCAGCAAGATCCGATCCATTGTTCTGCTTGTAATTCCTTTTTTTGGGGAGAAATATGCTAAAATGTCTGTTTGGAAGGAAGAAACTGCATCCAAAATGTAAGCCTTGTACATTCTTTCCAGGGATGTTGAATAAAATAAAAGCAAATTACTGCGGATGCTGGAAATCTGAAACAAAAACAAAAATAGCTGGAAAAACTCAGCAGGTCAGAGCATCAGCGGAGAGGAAGACAGTTAACATTTCGAGTCCGTATGACTCTTCATCAGAATTGATTGAGTCATACGGACTCGAAACTTTAACTGTCTTCCTCTCCACAGATGCTGTCAGACATGTTGAGTAAATTGCTGTGTATTTCTATAATTTTCTATATTTTTTTTTTACAGATTTTCAGTATTTACAATAAGCACATGTATAGTAGAAAATTGTTTGGTTAAACATTTTTCCCCTCAATTTAGAACCACACAGAAAGTGAATAGGAAGACTACTTCTGGGGGGGAGGGGGGAAACTTAATTTGGGAAATAAATGGCAAGGAGAAACTGTTTTCACTATCAGGAGAGTTGGTAACCAGAGGAAAAAGATTTTAAATAATTGGCAAAGGAAAGAGGGGAGAGGAGGAGTTTTTTTTACATAAGTTATGATGATTTGGAATGCCACTGCCTGAAAAGGATTGTGGAAATAGATTTAATAATAACTTCTGAAAAAAGGAATTTGTAGGGCTATGAGGAAAGAACAAGGTTTGGGACCAACGTATGCTCTAAATTTTTGTAGTGCATAACCAATTTCTTTAAAGCGTGTGGGGCCTTTAATTTTTTGCACAGTATCTTAAAGCAGATGTCTTATGCGCAGCTTGTGCAGGAACTTTTGGGTTGCTGCGCAGACAGAGGAATACTGTGTGGAACTCACTGGATAGCTCTTTCAAAGAACTGACAAAGTCACAATGGGCTGAATGGCCTCCTTTTGAGATGCACAATTCTATAATCCAGTTTGCAACATTCAAGAATTCATTTACATGGGAGGTTTAAGCCATGAGAAAGCTTTTCTACAATCACAAGTGTTTCTATGCAGTCGGCTGCCTGGGGATTGGTTTCTCACAAGTTGGATAGATTCAAATAATTTTTCCTCCCCCTCAGGCAACAATATTATGGTTAATTGCAAATCTATAAATTACCAAGAAACAATTGTTATGAACAGCTCTATAGCTTCCTGTTATTTTCATTTACAATGGATAAATGTGACAATGAACATGAAGTGATGATAAGGTTTTGCTCCAAAGGTAGTTCCGGAAGCATTCAGGGAGAACCCATTTTGCATTGGTTGCATTAAGATATCAATGTCACCTTTGACATTGGCTGCTGAACGTCTTTTTGTAGAGTTAACTCTTATTTGCATTTTAGATTGGGATATGAAATATTATTTTGACTTCCTATGTTTCTGTTGATTAATTTTGTTTTAAAGATCAAGTTGCATGAGTTAAATCCTTCCTAGAGATTTTAACGGGGCTGCCTTTTTTTCAGGCAATGCACTCTATTACAGCTTTGTGAGGTTAAGCTTGCCTGGTGTTGCATTTCAACTGGCCTACTTCAAAATGTGATTTGTATCCAACAAATGCCTTTGCTTCATATGACTTTTCATCAGAATTAAATTGAAATCAAACATGAAGTGCAATGAAGTGAAAAAAAATCACAAGGGATATTGGAAATATGTACTCTATTATTCTGCTAAAATGAGTATTTGACAATTAGTGGCCTGTGGTTTTCAATAAATGGAAGAGGTTTTGATCTGCAATTAGCCTCCTTTTGGTTTGCCTAAAGCCTCTCCAGAAGATATTAGGAAGAGTCAATCATCTGGAACTCAGCAGCCAGTTTAGGAAGAGGATATCTCTAGCCATCTAAGATTAATTTCTTTCCCTGGCTTTTGTCAGAGGAATATTGCCTTTCTGAGGCCTATTTAAAACACTGACTTTAACACTGATCCTCACATACATACAGTTATTATCTAAACTAAGGAGCCATATCCCATAAACATATTATCTAAACTAAGATAGCATTATCCCACTTAAAGCTAGCTGGACTGGAAATAGATGATTGTATTTGATATAAGATTCTTATAAGGTTAAAATGGTTGCTATGATGTTATACTAGCTTTTACCAGCTTTGATTGTTGCGTCTGTAGCATCAAGGCAAGCTTATAAAGCTGTCCCTTTTAAGTCTGGAAAGGAGTAGACTTTGACAGGGTATGATTGAAGTCTTTAAACTAATGAAGGGATTTGATTCTGTCCACACAGATACGTTATTTAAGCTCGACAGGCAAGAGAGGACAAGGACAGATCAGTGGAAGTTACAAAAACAGTTGAGTTAGATACTGGGTATGACTACATTTTGCAGAGAGTCGTTGATGTCGGGAATTGATTGCCAGTACATGCAATGATTGTGGATTTGCTGCAAATGTTCAAAAAGAAGCTGGATGAGTTCCTTCAAATGGAAGACATTTTGATTTATGGAAAGCAGGTGGGTTGATGGGGAGAATGATACTGATCGCTACAGTCTCTTGGAGCTTTTCGGTGTGATTATCTGTGAATATCAAGAGGAATTTCTGAAATTATTTCCTCCTAAATTGACCAAAGTGTTTATATGTGTTGGCCTATCCCAAGAGACTGCATGATTTGGTGGTGGGGGAGGGACTAAACTAGGAAGGATAGGATTACTGGTACTTATATGGTGCACAATGTCAGGACAGGACAAACTCGCTGTGCTTTTTCATGTTATCTTTACTTGACTAGTCATGCTAAATGTTATACTGTAGGTGATTCATTATCTTAGACTCTTCACTCAAAGCAAAGGGGGTCTTTTGTGGATGTTGCAGTAAAGCCACATAACTTGTGCACTTCAGATTAACTGAACTTCAGCATTGTAAGACTGGATGGAAAATGACGTGGAGCAGCCTGGAGTTCAGTAAAAAATTTATGTCTTTGATACTGCCTTTGGACTGGAGCTGTAGCAGTCAAAATTCATTGCAAACAAGCAGTACAATGAATTGTTCTAGTCACTGCTCATTGGAGACATATTTAGAAGAACCCTCTGATTTGGTAATAGCATGCTGATCTTGGGTGATTTCAACACAAAATATCCTGCGTGAGGTAGTCAGTTGAGTAATGCTAGATGGAAACTGCTACAGAACATAGCAGAAAATCTGGGCTACAGCATCTTGGAACACTTAGTACCAGCTGTGGCCAGAAAGTCCTCAAATCTAAGAGAAGGTATGGGAACTAAACGTCTGGTAGTCCTGATCACATTGACTCCCTCTATGTAAATGCAACCACCCAGAACAATTAGGTTGGGACTGCCAAAGGGCTGACAGGGCTGCCTTCAAGCTGCATCTAGCACATCATAGGATCGTACAATAGTACTAAATAACAGAAGGAGGTCATTTGGCCTATCAAGTCAGCACCGGCTCTTTTGAAGAGCAATTTCTTCACCGTTCCTTCACTGCTGCTGGGTCAAAATGCTGGAACTCCCTTCCTAACAGCACTGTGGGTGTGCCTGCAGAGGTTTAAGGTGGTGGCTCACCACCACCTTCTCAAGGACAATATGGGATGGGCAATAAATTCTAGCCGAACCAGCAATGTCCACATCCCATGAACGAATTTTAAAAATCCATTTAGCTCCACTCTGCCACATTTTTCTCATATAATTGCAATTTCTCCTTTAAGCATTTGTCCAAGTCATTTTTGCAAACTACTATTGAATCTGTATCCACCACCCTATCAGACAATGCAATCCAAATTTTAAAGACTCACTGCAGAAGAAAATTTTTCCTAATGTTGCCTCTGGTTCTTTTGCTAATCACCTTAAATCTAAGCCTTCTGGCTATCAACCAAGATATTGGAAACAGTTTCTCTTTCTTTACTCTATCTAAAGCTTTCATGATTTTAAACACCTTTATCAAATTTCTTCTTAGCCTTCTCAACTCTAAAGCAGTGGTTCTCAAACTATTTTGTAGAAGGATGCCTTTCAAATGGATTAGTAATCATGGACCACCCCATCTAAATTCTAATACTATATAATACAATAAGAAAGTTCTGCATGTAAAGTGTGTATTAATAATTATTTTAAGAAAACAGGTGGTTACTTACAGATAGCAGTGAGGTGGGCATGCCTGGTTCACACTGTAAAATGAGAGCAGGAACCCAGACAGACAGAACAGAAGCCTGAAGAGAGCAGGAGCATGGCAACAGAGGGAAAACTAGAGGAGCAGGAGCCCAGAGAGGGCAGTAGCAAGGAGTCAGTAGAGCATGGATAGAACTCTAGGGGAGGAGGGGGAGAGCAAGAGTGTACCTCTGGTTGTCACTTCTTCAATTATATGACCACAGTGCCCTGGATATTTTCCCACATCATTCGCCTGCAAGACCTATGTCACACAGCCCCTGAAAAATCAGTACAGGCTTCTAGTGGTCCATGGACCCCAGCTGAGAACCACTGCTCGAAGGAGAACAACCTCGGTTTCGCCAGTCTATCCACAAAACTGTAATCTCTCATTCTTGGGACCATTCAAGTAAATCTCTTCTGTTGTCTCCCCAAAGCCTTCACGTCCTCCTAAAATGTGGTGTCCAGAATTGGTCACAATACACCAGTTGTGGCCACCTAGTGTTTTATAAGAGTTTAGCGTAACTTCCTGACCTTTATACTCTATAAAGCAGAGAGCCCCATATGAATTATGAACTGTTTTGTTAACCTGCCTGTCGACTTCAAAAGAATTGTGCACAAGCACCCCTAGGTTGTTTGGTTCTCACACCCCTTTCTCCTGTCCATTATTCTAATTCAGGTGTTAAGCACATTTATTTTAAATGGATTAAAACTTCCTCTGAAGCCCTAAGTGATCAACCGATAGTAGTTTCTAAGTTTTAGTATTTCTTGTGTTTTTTAAGGTTTAAATCACCCAGCAAATTATCTGCAACACCCTTGTGCTAAACAGCTGACTCATGCATTAATGGCAGCAGCAAAAGAAACAATTCCAATGAGGGGTTGTGGCTGTAGGGCTGCTGTGATACATCAGCACATCAACTGCTTTGGTTCCAGTGTACTTCCTGGAATATTGAAAAATAGAAGACGTTCCATAAGCCAGTTAAAGGCTCAGTGAGTTCAGCACTTGCTTAGATTAACTACTTAGTCACCACATTTCACCTCTTAACAGCAAGTGTTGAAATTTCTTTAACATAAGCCAAAGATTCATTAGACAATGCAAATTTGCAACACCAAAGCAGATTCACCAAGCCTTCACTGGGAAGAGATATACATTGGAAGTGGAACAGAGATTTGTCAAACTTTAGCTTAATAGGCTGCAATATGCCATCTTCCAGTTTGACATTCCCCAGTAAGTTGATTCAACTTATTTTGAATTTTCTGTGATTGGAGTAACATTGACATGTCACCACCAAACTTTACCGAAGCCTGAAAATTCCAATGCATTCTACTCTTCAAAACAAACGTGCACATGTGACAGGAATGGGTTATGCCATAATCTATGAAGATCAAAGTGCAGTGGATGTAACTTTTGTAAGGAATATTGGACATGGCACTTTGAAGATATCAAGAGGAGGGCATTGGTTCAAAACCCTTCCAATGCCTACATTTGCTGAACCCGAGATTATGCTCATCCAGCTCTGGTTTACTGAAAGTCAGATAGGTCAAGAGGCTACAAAAAAGACCAAAAATCTAGTAACAAAGACCATCTGCCACATTTCATCTGCTGAGCATATCTACATGGTAGTCAAATCCATACAAAAAAGGAAGTATGGGGAGGCTATGGTTCTCCATTGCTTTCTCCATGGTAACACCTAGGCCAATCAGCATCCATTCGCTAACCAACCCCTTTTCTCCTGTGATATAAATTGTTGTGATCATTTGAAATTTGGCATTCTTGCGTTTGACCAAATGAGTACAGAATGAAAAGATTTGACAACATGTCTCTCATTTCAACAATATTGTTTACCAGCAAAACAAATATACTTTATCCTGGAAGATGAAAGAAATTTAAGTGTTTAAATAAATTCCTTATGCAATAGATAAGAACTTAAGATAATTTAATTAGTCTTTATCAAGGACGGTCAGAGTGATTTTGTAAACCGAAACATATAAGCACTTAATTGCATGAGGAAGACAACTAGTTTTATTCCACATGAAACTCAAAGGAAAGGGCGATAATATTATTTCCTGAAAGTCATCTAAGACAAGCATTTAGCTGAAAATGAGTGGAAATATTTGCCTACAAATCCTTTCAAATAGGTTACTTGGCAAAATTATCATCTGACATAAGTGAAATATTTGAAGAGTTTGGTTATACAATAAAACAGACTAATTTACAGTCAGTCATTCCTTCATAGCTTGAAGGCTTATTTCATTTCTTTACATTATTGTCAAAGGGACAGAAAGTCATCTTACTTAGTTAAAACAAAAATACTGTTTATTAAGTTAATTTCTTTACTTGTTGTATAAGTCACCTCAAAATGGAGTTAAGGAGAGGAAAAATATACAAACTTTGAAGAAGTCACAAAGACTCAAAACGTTAACACTGTTTCTCTCTCCACAGATGCTGCCAGACCTGCTGAGCTTTTCCAGCATTTTCTGTTTTTATTACAAACTTTGTACACTTATTAAAAAGATTTCAATTTATGTAGTCCTCTACTAAGCTGTACAACCTGGTTTTGCATGGTGTGAGGGTGGAAAACAGAGGTATATTCTTTTTGAACTCTGTTTCAGTCTATTCACTTTAGAAAACAAGCTATATGCCTGCCTACAGATGGAGAGGATGGTTGAATTGATGGATTTAACATATCACTTGTTTGGGACAAAATGACATTTAATTTTTAACTGAGGTTAATCTGAACACAGCTACGTCACAAGAGGTATAAACATCTTTACATAATCCGTAATTGCAGAAGAGGGGCAAACATGATTTTGGAATTAAAAGATGCTCAAAAAAATGAGCTACATTTAAAATTTATTTCATTATCCTCTGCACACAAATTATTCTGCAATTATCTTGTACATACAGAGCTAGACTGAGCTAGTTACAGCTCTTTATTTGTTTGAAAAATTTAAAAAATCTTCAACTACAACTCTAATTTAAAACAACACAATAAACTGGTTTAAAAATGTGAAGCCACCTTCCAAGGTGAAGGTAAGAAAAGCAAACAAGAACCCTCCATCCCCCCAAAGAAGTGTGCAGAGAGACAGTGAAACCCAAAACTAAGGAAGATATTAAAAATGCTGGACTTTATTAAAGTGCTGAACTTTAATCAACTGTAATGCGATTGGGACAATAGGAAACTGCTAGCCAGCCAGGATATGCAACCAACAGACACTCAAACCCCCTGTGGAGGATGAATGAACCCCACCTCCTGTTGGTTTCTACTATCTTGAAATATGTCAAAAGTTTCTGAGAGGAAACATCAAAATGTGATTACTTGTTCTGCAATAATGATATACATCTACTGCAGGGTCTTAAGAACTGTGTTCACCAATAAGAGACACCATAGAGATTTTGGGAAAAGACTTGAGCAGAAAAACAGCCTGAAGAGATCTCTCTCCACCACAGCCCACCACCACCCTCCCCCCTCCCCAGGAATAAGTGCAGCACCTGGTTCAAGAAAGTAGCATACCCAAGATCTACCAATGAACCGAGATCTTGAAAGAATTGCAACATCTTCTACATTTACCTGCTCCAAGGAACCAGATCACTTACACAAAAACAAAAATTGCTGGAAAAACTCAGCAGGTCTGACAGCATTTATGGAGAGGAAGACAGGGTTAACGTTTCGAGTCCATATGACTCTTCATCAGAACTAAAGAGAAATAGAAATGTGGTGAAATATAAGCTGTTTAAGGGGGGTGGGACAGGTGGAGCTGGATAGAGTGCCAGTGATAGGTGGGGCCAAAGGAGAGATTGCCAAAGATATAACAAAAAAAGGTCAAAGGGGTGTTGATGGTGGTGATATTAGCTAAAAGATGTGCTAATAGTGACATTAAGGGTAGGAAAGCAGGATAAGCAAGTGACAGATGGCCCAAGTGGGGGAGGGGTGGGAGAGGGGATCGAAATAGGCTAAAAGATGGAGATAAAACAATGGATGGAAATAAATTTTAAAAAAAATAATAGAAATAGGTGGGAAAAGAAAAAAAAATAAAAATATATAATTATTAGAAAAAAAACGGATCAAAAAGGGGAGTGAGGATGGAGGATAGCATTCAAGATCTGAAGTTGTTGAACTCAATGTTAAGTCCGGAAGGCTGTGAAGTGCCTAATCGGAAGATGAGGTGCTGTTCCTCCAGTTTGTGTTGAGCTTCACTGGAACATTGCAACAGGCCAAGGACGGACATGTGGGCATGAGAGCAGGGTGGTGTGTTGAAATGGCAAGTGAGAAGGAGGTCTGGGTAATGCTTACGGATAGACCGGAGGTGTTCTGCAAAGCGGTCACTCAGTCTGCGTTTGGTCTCTCCAACGTAGAGGAGACCGCATTGGGAACAACAAATGCAGTAGACTAAATTGAGGGAAGTGCAGGTGAAGTGCTGCTTCACTTGAAAGGAGTTTCTGGGGTCTTGGACGGTGAGGAGGGGGGAATTTGGTATTTTTTTTTCTTTTCCCACCTATTTCTATTATTATTTTTAAAATTTATTTCCATCCATTGTTTTATCTCCACCTTTTAGCCTATTTCGATCCCCTCCCCCACTAGGGCCATCCGTCACTTGCTCCATCCTGCTTTCTACCCTTATTGTCACTATTAGCATATCCTTTAGCTAGTATCACCACAGTCAACACCCTTTTGACCTTTTGTTTATTACATCTTTGGCAATCTCTCCTTTGCCTCCACTTATCACTGGTCCTCTATCCAGCTCCACCTGTCCCACCCCCCCCTTAAACAGATTAAACAGATTACCACATTTCTATTTCTCTTCAGTTCTGATAAAGAGTCATAGGAACTCAAAATGTTAACTCCGTCTTCCTCTCCACAGATGCTGTCAGACCTGCTGGAGTTTTTCCAGCAATTTTTGTTTTTGTTTCAGATTTCCAGCATCTGCAATATTTTGCTTTTAACCAGATAACTTAAATTGGCTGCAGCATTTAACGATCTACACCTCAAAGGCAAACATAGACTTCTAACCATATATTCTTATAACTTTTATTTGGGCTCTAACTTTCCTTACTTCTGATACCTTTGCATGTGTGATGTTATGTCTTTTATAATTTTTTTCCTCAAATCTAGTGGCTAATAAAATTGCTCTTTCCTTGACTCAAGATTGGCTCCTTATGGTTCACTGCATAGATAGAAAAAAGTACATTTGTAATTGAAAAAGGCATCCACGGGAAAAAGAAATTTTAAAACTTTTGTTGTGACCAACCAAGGAGGCTGAATAGAGGGGAGCCAGTGCACTCCTCCTCACCTGGTCATAACACAATGCTACAGGAACCATTTTCCAATGAGCCTCTGGAAGACCACATACAAAAAGTGCTGATGCTGAGGAATGAAAAAATTTCACATTTCAGACAACCATTGTTCAAGGACTTCGAGATCATGTATAGCACAGCCCCAATGCAGGGTAAAGTTCTTTCTACATAGTTCCAATATGTTTAGAAATACACACCCCCTGCTGCATCAAAACAACCATTTCCCATAGCAACCATCCTCATGGACTCTGTTTATCAAGACATTTTGTGTGCTGCATGTTACAGCAAAGTTTATTTTGAGCATTATGATGACCATTTTCGGATATCAACAACAGTAGCCTTTATTAATCTAATGCAGTCTTCTGTTAAGAACTATGAATTCTACAGTGCACTTTCACTACTTCAAAACACAATTAAATGTATATTGACATCTCTAATGAAGAAGGATGAGAATCTGCTGATCAGTGCATTCTATAAGTCAATATTGCTACTTAACTGTGATAGCAAAAATTTTACAAAGATACTGGCAACTGATCTGAGCAATGTGATTCAGAAGATAGTCCATTTTGAGCAAATAAGGTTCATCTACAGTAAACACATATATATATTAATCTGATAGTTCTATGAATGAATCAAGCTTGGCACACTTCCGGTATGCTGAGAAGACTTTCAACAGAATCATGTTGTCTTTTCTGACAGGCATGTTGGAGCCATGAGATGTGGGGAGACGTTTGGTGATTCTTCATGTTACTCTCAAATCATTTGCCATCATTAGACTGGGTTCCCTTACTCATGAAAGATTCCAAGTGATGCCCATTATTCCCATTGCTTTTTGCTTCATTAATTCACCTCCTGTCTGTTTGCATTGAGGTCACAAACAATTGGTGGGGAAGGGGAGAAACTGTGTGCAGTGCCAAGAGCACAAGATCAAGCTCATAGGAAAATGCCCTGGCAATTGCCTGAAATTCACAAGATGGTGTTTCAACTTAAAGGTGTCCACCCAAGGTGACGTTAGCTAAATTTAATGCTGGGAAACCGAAACTAATTAAAACCACAAAGTTGTTTATTTAAACAGAACATTCCTTAACAGTGATAAGACAGCAAACATTAAGTACTCACACAGAAGAAGCTCGTTAGTGGGACATAAATATGTCATGCTCTATCTGGGTCCTGTATAGGTCCTTTTGTTAAAGCAAGATTGAAAAGTTAGGGGAGTAAAAAAGGAACTTGGCAATCTAGCTATCCATGCCTCATTAACTTTGACATCTTCCAGGACATTTATATATAACTGTTAGAAATGGTTGACAACAAAAAAGGTAAGCCCTTCTGTTACATGTGCCAACTAGGTTGGTTAATTGCATGGAAAGAGGGTTTTCCTTGAAATTTAAGGGAGACAAGAGGGCACTGGGCACACCTCTCAGCAGACTCTATTTTCATTAGATTCTCTTAAGTTTGGGAAAGTTTTGGTTCATGCATGGCTCCATGTCAGAGAACGAGTCAAACAGCACAATCAAGCTCTTCCATCCCTCTGCTTGTAACTTCAACAACCATATGTTACAAATTTAGGTGGGCCATAGATATCTTCTCACTTTCTGTAGCAGCACTCACTCTCATAAGAGTCTGAATATTCTTAATTTGATGAGAGTTGCCTGAGACTGTTAAAGAATACTTGCATAAAGATGGGAGGTGTAACAATAAAATCCCCTTATGTTTATTGACTAGCTGTTCATGTTTTTCACACACATACTTATTCAATCTTTCTAGACAGACTGAGTTAACACCAGATGAGACAAGGCTTGGTATCAAGCTTTGTTAAACAGCTTTATTCCACAGGAAGGTGAAACGTAGAGAGCAACAGTTCAATCAGTATCATTTATTTTGGCTTAATAATACAATATAAAAGTTACACCAGGCATTCCTACATCAGTACTGTACTTCACTTGATTTAAAACAGGATTTCTCCTTTGCAGCCTGCCCTACAACGAGGGTATAACATCTTCTGCTTGAAATTTCCTGCCATTTTATCCTTTTCACAGCACTTTACTGCCTGGCTGCCACTTTACTGTCTATTTTAAAAGCCTTATTCAGTCAAAAAGCTTGTTGCTCTTCTATGCGTCCTTTTACAGATCACTGGAGATTAAAAGGGTTTTCCCACAAAATGGTGAGAGGTATTTTTCTGACTATCCAGTTAAGCTACCAAATCTATTGTTTAGATTCCAGGAGAAGCAACTTTCATTTAACATATCAACAACCTTGCATCCACATGTTCTGGAGATGACAGAGTTGTGTAATACAGATAAAAGTGTAAAATTAAGAGCAACGCTTTCTCCAAATCCATTCTGTAGAAAAATAGTCGAAATTTCAGAAATGTGATGCTTCCCAAATGCCACCATATATTAAGTCAAGTGACATGAAATTTTGTTATGGTACTGAGTCCATAATGACTTATATACTCTTTTATTCTCCAATCATTCCCATCCTTGCCAATTTGAACTGCCATCTTTCAACATCCTAACATCCCCATTTTTTTCACTGCTACGAGACTCTAATCCATGTTTTAATTTTGATGTACCAATTGTCTCCACTTGCAGCTTCCTCCTGCTGCCATTTATTTGATAATTTGCAGCTCCTGTCCTTACTTGCTTAAAACCTTATATTTCTATCACTACTTTATGGCTCCATTGGAGTTTCATGCCTCTACTAATTAGACACCTTCAAATGCTTTCGTAAGTTCACCCCATTCTAGTTCAATGACTACATTATACATGCCTGTAACCTTCGAGATTTTTATATTGGTCCTGTATTGAACAAAAATTTCAGCAAGCACAAAACCATAGTTCCAATGAAAGGTCAAAGACCTGAAACGTTTACTTTGTATCTCTGCATAGATGCTGCCAGACATGCTGAGTATTTCCAGCATTTTATTTTTATTTCAGATTTCCAGTATCTGCACTATTTTGTGTTTGACATTTTTCTCTTCTTCTGTTCAATCCTTATATACTGTTTCCCTAAATGAAATGTTGTGCAGAGCTGACCCCACTAACCCTTGCATTACCTATTTTTTTCTCTATAAGTTCAGAATCAGGGGCTATAAACGTAAGATAGGCACTCATAAATCCAATAGGGAGCTCAGGAGAAACTGTTTTACCCAGAGGGAGTGGAATTCGTTACCAACTGGAGTAGTTGAGACAATTAGCATAGATCCATCTAAGGGGAAGACCGAAAAATGCATGAGGGAGAAAGGAATAAAAGGGTATGTTGATAGACTTAGAGGAATATGAATGGAAGAAGGCTCATGTGGAGCATAAACACCAGCATTTTGAGCCAAAATAAAAACAAAAAAACTGCGGATGCTGGAAATCCAAAACAAAAACAGAAATACCTGGAAAAACTCAGCAGGTCTGGCAGCATCGGCGGAGAAGAACAAAGTTGACGTTTTGAGTCCTCATGACCCTTCAACAGAACAGCCTAATGGCCCGATTCTGTGCTATAAATACCAAGTAATATCAAGAGTGTAAAAGTGGAAGTTTTCAGCAGTTCAATTACTTCCAGTTGATGCAGTCTGGGGGATGTCTAGAGCACATCCTCTAGAGAAGCATGGAATCACTGAAAACAACTTCTGGATTTTCATGTTTAACTTCACAAGTGCTAACTCCAAAAGCTGCTGTCAGTTTCAGAGTAACGATGGCAAACACCAACAGTTTTGTCATCATTACTACAGTAAAATTTGTGTCATTGAAATGTAAATATTGTAATGGTACAGTAAAGGTAAGTTAAGCAATATACCAAAATTGACTTTGATATATTACCATGATGAGATGAAATGGTAAATGGTCCACTTTCTGGCACCATGCAGCTTGATCCAAAATAACATACAGGTGGCTTTACTTGTTCTTTTCAGATTAACTTCTTAGTAATGAGGAAACATTTACAGTAACAAGTAATATTGTTAAATACAATCAAAAACAAAATAACATTTAGCAAACTTCTCCAAAACTCTTCATCCTTCTAACGGTTATTATAGAATCACAGGAATGTTACAGCGCAGGAGGCCACCATTTGGCCCATCATAACTGTACCAGCTCTCCGAATGAGCAATTCACTTATGCCATTCTCCCGCCTTCTCTGTAAACCTGCACATTCTTCCTTTTTAGATAACTGTCTGATTCCCTTTTGAATGCTTCAATTGCTATATTCAACTATATAAAAACTATACCATTATTGGGGTGATGACATTAGCAAAACCAGGTGTATAATACAATTTAACGCTGGTAAGATGTCAGGTAAACAGTTTAGTTTGACCTAATTAATATTTCAAATACAATGACTTCACATATTTTGGAAAATAATCTAGAAAATATGGCAAAGGTGTGTTAAAAAACAAATCAACTCTACTTTAGTGATCTTGCTTTATGAAGTCCAGAAGGTAAAAGTCTACATTCTGTGTAACATGGCCATGCTTGACAGCAGATTCTAATTTTGTAATAGCCTCTGATCTTGATCTGAAGGTGCACTGTATTACCAATGTGAAGCCTGCTGTTACCATAGTCGTAACAAGCTACTGGACTTAGTTCACGTAACTGCCACAAACTGAATGGCTGAAACATCACAGCATGTTTCAGACATAGATGAGAGTTGCCGAAGACAAAAAGTCCAAAAATCTTTTGGGACAAGGAAGCACTTTTTATGATCAGTAGTGAATGCAAATGCTTCTAGGCCACTTCAAATAGGTGAAATTATTAGACTTCAAGTGGTTAGTAACATTAGTTTTCCCTTTGTTTATCTATTACCGTCAAGACTGTGGGCTAATGCATTTGTTTCAAATTGCCAAAGTGAGCTGAACATTTCAACATTCAATGCAGTTAGTGCATGCAATACAGGATGAAGTCCGTATTAACAACAGGGCTTGACAGTGCTGGATTATATACATGCAAAGCGAAGCAAAGGACTATGACCATGTTTCACAAACTATTTTCCAATGTGACTATTTTAACTCATCACTGTCTTCATAAGGGCAATTAGGGATGGACAACAAGTGCTGGCCTTGCCAGCAATGCCCACATCCCATGAACAAATATACAAACCTCCTGAAAATTAACATGACTCTAGATGCCAACAAAAGCAAAACAGCAAAAAGCCATATAGTAACATTCAGTATATAATTGTTAAAGTTCACACATTATTGACCAACATATAGTGCATCATATAAATGTGAAAATGTGTTTCCAAAACTATTTTATACTCATGTAGGTTTCAGCCAAGTTCTCCATATTCCCTGGTGACAGAAGGCTCAGTGAAGCCCCTCTCTTCTCTACCCTCCCTCCACAATCCACACATTGTAATCAGCCCTTCTCCCCCTACCACACATACACCCCTCTTCCCAAAGCCCATCCCCACCCCCCCGCCCCTGCCCCCCCCATCCCCTGCCCCCCGCCACCACCACCCCCCCCCCCCCCCCCCCTCCCCCACCCCCACCCCCAACCAAACAACTCATTCACTCAGCAACCTGGGCTTCTTTCCAACAGTCTTAACAGCAACACCAAGCTACTCTGGGGCCTCACAAGCTCCTTCGTGGCCAGGCCACCGTGACTGAAAACTGGCGCCGAGATTCACAATAATCAGCCAAAGACTTGGGCTTCGCAGCATCCTCCTGGATAGTTAGTTGGACTGTGTCAAAGCATGCCAATTAATATGCCCATTTTATCCTGTTTTGTAAGAGCTTTCGTTTGGACTTGAGTCAATGAAGAACTCAAACAATAAAGTACCAGTCTGAATTAGCTGCAGGATCGAGTTGTCAAATTAATTTTAGAATACTAATTAATCTAAACAAGGTTGTACTGAGTCTATTTCCTAAACTACTTTGGTTAATGAATAACACTTTCACAATAGCTGCATGTTTGATTCTCAATATGCTCATGTTTCATGGTTTGAGAAAGATCCTTATGTCTTGAGTGGTTTTTTTTGCAATAGACAAGTATTGCAACATCTTACATTTTAAAGCTAATTACAGTATAACATCTCACTAAACAAAGAGATAAAAGATTACATCTTGTGAACTTTTTTAATGCAGCAAAGAATTCTGTAATTCCTTTTTTTGCTGGAGATCAGAAGCCATCAAACGTCATACTTTTCCTTCCAGCGCACAAGTTTAAACATCTTACTCTCTTTTGACGTGACAAATCAATAAATAACACATAATGCTGAATCTGCCACACTAACTTTGAGAATTGCCAGTTTTGACACATCTTCATTTGCATCCTCTGCAACTACTTTTTCTAAGTCTTCTGCATCAGGCCCAAGCTCCGCTGCTCTCTCTTCCCTCCTGCCTCCCTGGGCGTGCTAAACCCTGTGGAGACTCGGCTCTGCTGCTTCTTGACCCCCACCCCCACCCAGGGCCCGTTGAACCCTGACTCCACTCTCCCTCACCCTCATCCCCCACCTGGAGTCTGCTGAACCCTGGCTCTGCTGCTCTCTCACCGCCACCACCCCTTTCCGCCCATCCCCCCCTGCCCCCAGGCCTGCTGAGCCCCGTTGCTCCACTGAGTGGCCGGCAGTAGAGCATGCCTTTCCAGAGGGATGAGTGGCAGCTCCTCTGAGCCTGCTCCTGGCCTCCTTAATGCAAAAGATTTTCCAGGCTTTCTGAGAATCTCTCCTCCTAGCTTTGTCTGCGTTGGCAGCAGTGTGGCCAAGGGGAGGTGGAGGTCGGAGAAAAAAAATTTAAAGGGCAGAACTCCATTGTTCAAAAGTCAGAATTCCACCAAACAGTGGAAATTTCTCATCCCTGTTCAGAAGAGTAATGATAAGATAGGAAGATCCATTAGCCCAGTCAATAACATCGAATGAGAATTGAAAACCTGCCATCGTCTCATTATATCAAAGGAAGAAGAAATAAAACTTGTAGCTTGTAGTCTGTGTTTAATTGACTGCCCCTGCTCTTGTAGTTATGTAGCATCTTTCATGACCACTGGACGTCCTAAAACACTTCACAGCCAATGCAGTACTTTTGAAGTGTAGCCACTATTCTGATGTAATGCGAGTTCCTGCAAATAGCAATGTGATAATGACCAGATAATATGTTAATCTGTGATGTTGGTTATTGGCCAGGGCACTGGAGATAACTTCGTTTCTCCTTCATCAAATACTAATTCCTGCTGCTGACCGGAAAGACGTCAGAAACATTTGCAACTCTGCACCTGGCCCATACTGCAACCATTGATGCAAGCGCAACTATTCTTGAAGCCTTCTGGCAACAATTCATTCCAAATGGTGTTGGGAGCTCAATCTCAATGAGATTTTATGTGAGTGCTGCCTCCTTAAACTAGACCTGGTGTTAAGGCTTTTTGCAGAGAGCTCCTATGCATAAATAAAAACAAAAAAACTGCGGATGCTGGAAATCCAAAACAAAAACAGAATTACCTGGAAAAACTCAGCAGGTCTGGCAGCATCGGCGGAGAAGAAAAGAGTTGACGTTTCGAGTCCTCATGACCCTTCGACAGAACTTGAGTTCGAGTCCAGGAAAGAGCTGAAATATAAGCTGGTTTAAGGTGTGTGTGTGGGGGGCGGAGAGATAGAGAGACAGAGAGGTGGAGGGGGTTGGTGTGGTTGTAGGGACAAACAAGCAGTGATAGAAGCAGATCATCAAAAGATGTCAACGACAATAGTACAATAGAACACACAGGTGTTAAAGTTAAAGTTGGTGATATTATCTAAACGAATGTGCTAATTAAGAATGGATGGTAGGGCACTCAAGGTATAGCTCTAGTGGGTTTTTTTTTTAATAATGGAAATAGGTGGGAAAAGGAAAATCTTTATAATTTATTGGGAAAAAAAAAGAGAAGGGGGAAACAGAAAGGGGGTGGGGATGGGGGAGGGAGCTCACGACCTAAAGTTGTTGAATTCAATATTCAGTCCGGAAGGCTGTAAAGTCCCTAGTCGGAAGATGAGGTGTTGTTCCTCCAGTTTGCGTTGGGCTTCACTGGAACAATGCAGCAAGCCAAGGACAGACATGTGGGCAAGAGAGCAGGGTGGAGTGTTAAAATGGCAAGCGACAGGGAGGTTTGGGTCATTCTTGCGGACAGACCGCAGGTGTTCTGCAAAGTGGTCGCCCAGCTTACGTTTGGTCTCTCCTATGTAGAGCAGACCACATTGGGAGCAACGAATGCAGTAGACTAAGTTGGGGGAAATGCAAGTGAAATGCTGCTTCACTTGAAACGAGTGTTTGGGTCCTTGGACGGTGAGGAGAGAGGAAGTGAAGGAGCTCCTATGCAGCCTGGCTAGCTCAGCTGGTAGATAATGGGACTCGTAATTGCAGTTTCAAGTCCCACAACGGGTAATGAATTTTTTCTTAACATATTTTATTCAAATACTTTTTAATGGTTTTTTTAACCAAAAAGTGTTCTTCAACTGAATATTACAATCAATTCTCCACAATGGAGGCTGAGAATCATTCACTGAATTTTTCGATTATATACCTTCACCATTTAATGAATCGTCAGAAGAATGTTTTACAAAGGGAACAGTTGGTAAATGATAGGTAGGCTAGATACAAGAACTCGCAATTGGTCAAGGACTGCAAAACCTAAAAATTAGGTAACGTGAACCTTATTGCTAGTCTGTGTGAAGCCAACTTGTTCATCTTAACATTGGCAGCTAATACTGACACCAAGACTGCAACTGCATATATGCAGGAAGTGCTCCCCTAGTGTAGTGGCACAAATAAATACAATCTTCTTCAAAATGGTGCATGGGATCTTTCATGTTCACCTGGGAGAGCAGACAGAGTCTCGGCTTAACATCTCATCCGAAAGGTGGCATCTCTGACAATGCAATACTCACTCAGTACTGCACTGGAGTATCAGCTTTGATGTTTGTGTTCAACTCCTGGAGCTGGACTTAAACCCACAGTTTTCTGACTCTGAGGCAAGAATGCTGCCAACTGAGCCACAGGTGACATGTGAGTCGCTGATCCTAAATAAGTCCAGTATTAGCAGGTCGATACATTCACTGATTCGCCAAGTTACTGATTAGTTGAATTACAAGAAAAAAGTAAAGCAGATATGCAGAAAAAAGCTGCAAGTAGTGTCTGTGGTTAAGAAGAAACCAGAGGTTTAGGAGACTCGCAGTTAAATAAGATTTATTTTACAAAAAGACTTCTAACAAATCATTTTGCATTCCAAGTCCAATTAAAGAGTTAGATTTTGGAAGTCATTTCATTTAATTGATGGTAGCAGTCTAGAGTCAGAGTAAGAGAGGGAGGAGAAAAAGGACAGCAATATGACTGAAATATGATTGAAGCTGACACTGGCATCAATTTAACATTGCAACTGGCATCGTGATCTTCTTGCTCTACATACTTCTGGCAGAAGTTAGCTGCATGCTTGCTGATGCCTTTCATCAATATAGCATCCAACGCTATTCATGACATAAATATACAAATATACAGCAAATGCCATTTTGGTACCTGGATGGTATCCCTAGTACCTGATGTTCGGCCCAGGTTTGTGTCCATTGTCTCCAAACTTAAGGCTTAGTTTAGTCTTGTGACACTGCTTGAAGAACCATACATTGGTCTGTAAGTCAACTGTCTTGCAGTTTTTCCAAGTTCCAATTGAAGACAAATGTTGATGCAGCACTGTGCCTGTCTATAGTTGAATCTGTGTATAAGTGAATTGCAGGCTGCAATCAATATAAGGAGTAGTGATATATAGCCACTGATAGCCCTCACAGAAAGTAATTGAGCAAGCTATGAAGAAATACATTCCCACAAAATTTATATATTGCACTTAATACAGAAATAGGCATTTTCACTGTGAAAGTGACAAAACACGCACACAGAGTTTGATTACCAAGGCCGTATTTCTATAACAACTTGAAGATCTACAGCATTCATTACTAATGTCCAAAATATTCATTCCATTAGTTTCTTCCCAAGTAGTCTGTTAAGGAGAAAATCTATATAGAAATAAAATATGATAAAGAAAAAAATGTTAAATGTGTTCATTAGGTTGTCCACCAATCGTTCTGATATCTGCTTTGATGTGGTTAAGATTGGCCCTGCAGGGGGACAGTCAGTCCCTTGTGAGTTTTAGGCAAAAAACACACTGAATTTGTGGTTTTCCTGTATTTGACTAAAAACTCACCACAACAAAGGCATTCACGACTGCTTCATCTATTAATTTCTCCAGAAAAGGAGCAGGTGTTTGGATTCCTACATTACTGTCTGCCAGCTGGCCAGACAGAAAGCTTCAAGAGGACAGGGAATCAGAAAAAAAACACAGGTAACGTAGTCAACAGCTAATCACCTTTTTTGAAACACACCTTTAAGTTTACAGTGGGTTGTTCCACTATAGTTGTATTATACAGCAAAAAAATGACAAACCATTCATTCATATGAGGAGGGGGAAATAACTAGCCCAAAAGCACCAATTACACTTAATTACAGACTCTTTTTTGTACCTTTTCTCTTCATAACACAGCCATTTACACGCACAGCACTTTGATTTTTGACTTCCATTTAGGTTTATTAACATCAAAGCAATGTCATTGCATATCTGCTGTTCACTTTTCACCTCAGGCTGCTAGAGGCAACAATACAGATTTTTGTACATACCTGCTGTCTGTTGCAGCAAAACATGCACTCTACACTTTGTTCATGATTAGTACTTATTCCTTTATATTTCACTGACCAGTGGAATGCATTTGGCTTTAGTTATATAAAAAAATTCAAATTGTTTCATAATTTTTTTTCAGTTACATGAAAATAGGTTTATAATACAAGGCTCTATTTTGCTGTTTTGCAGTGCCAATTAAAGAAAAAAAGTGATAGGTATTTAATTTCTCATTCCCAGTAATTTGATATTTTAATCATTTCAAGAGAAAACAATGGCACCAAAGTAGCCAAAAAATAGCAATAAACTTAAAAAGCCTCTAAAACTATTCTGAAAAACAGCTCACTTAAATTTTCACAATGTTATGAAAAGGAAACATTCATATTTATCCAGTGTTTCTCAATTTCCCACACAATGCTTAAAATCTGTGGTGGAGGCAACCTGGAGTTGGGGACAGTGACTGGAGCCCGGACAGCGGAAGGGGGCTGGGGCTGGCATTTTGCGACACACATCTGCATCTTCATTTCCATAATGTTCAACTTTATGTACAAATTTCCCTGGCTGTGACATTTAGAAAATGCTTCCTTGGTGATCTCAATGAATGGGGACACTGGGCTGCAGGCAATGCTCCCAATTCATGAAGTCACTGGAGCAGAATTATAAAATGTCAGTGCTGGGGAAAATTCTCCAAAGAACATAAATTCCCCTCAGGCTCTTTCTGACCAACAGTTGGAAAGTGCAAACCACAAAATCATGGAGACACAACTGTCAGTGGACAGATAGATTGCTTTAATCACATCTAGAATAACATGAGCAATACAGATAAACAAGGTTCTCAGCTAATTGTGCTAAAATAGTAGATAAAATTACTATAAACTCAAAATTACTGAGACATCACTGCAGATGGTAGAGGGGAGGAGTAACCTTAGTGATTAGGGATGTAATCACTTCAGTGATAAGAGAGGATATAATGAGAGGTAGGTAGGCAATGGAAACATTGTGGGTATAATAAATAAGAAATAGAAAAGATTTAACATTGTAGTGTGATTTGTTTATAGGCCAATTGGCAGCAGTTGTGAAGTGGTAGATGATATGAAGACAGAGATTAGACAAGCATGTAGTAAAGGCAGAATGATTTTAATGGGAGATTTTCACTTTCATACTAGTACATGTCAGGATGTTAGTGAATTTCTTGAGTGTGCCAGGATAGAATTCTGCAACAATACAGCCTAATGCCAAAAAGGGGCATGCCACATTAGATTTAGCAATGAAACATATTTAGTTAACAGCCAAATGGTGGTGTTGATACCAAACATGGAGATGTGGCAAACACTGAGGATGATACCAATCAACTAACAAAGGGCATAGATAAGTTAGCAGAATGGGCAGTCAAGTGGCAGATGGAATTTAATACAGAGAAGTGTGAGGTGATGTAATTTGGCAAAAGGGATAGGAAGAGGCAGTATATACTTAATGGCACAGTTCTAAAGAGTGTGCAATGACAGAGGGACCTGGGGGTTCATTGGTGTAGATCTTTGAAAATGGTAGGACATATTGAGAGAGTAGTTAGCAAAGCTTATGGGATCTTGGAGTTTATAAATAGAGGTATTGAGTACAAAAGCAGAGATGTTATGCTAAACCTTTACAAAGTTCTGATTAGGCTGCGACTAAAGTATTGCAGCCAGTTCTGGACACCGGAACTTTAGGAAGGATGTGAAGGTCCTTGAGAGGGTGCAGAGTAGAGTTGCCAGAATGGTTCAAGGGATGAGGGAACTTAGCTATGAGGTAAGGCTGAGAAGCTGGGGTTGTTCTCCTCGGAGGTCGAGGGGATTTCTGAAGAGGTGTACAAGATTATGAAAGCTTTAGATAGCTGATGTACAAGGACTAGAGGACACAGGTTTAAGGTTTTGGGTAAGAGAAAAAGGGAGGCAGTGAGGAAGAACTTTTTTACTCAGCGAGTGGTAATGACCTGCAACACTCTGCCTATGAATGTGTTGGAAGTAGAGTTGATCAATGATTGCAAAAATAAATTGGATAGGCATTTGAGGGAAATAAACTTTCATGGTTATAATGTTGGAATTGTACAAAACACTGGTGAGGCCACAACTGGAGTATTGTGTGCAGTTCTGGTCACCACATTACAGGAAGAACGTAATAGCTCTGGAGAGAGTGCACAGGAGGTTTACAAGAATGTTGCCAGGATTTAAAAAGTGTAGCTAAGAGGAGAGGTTGGATAGGTTGGGGTTATTTTCCCTGGAACAAAGAAGACTGAGAGGTGACTTGATTGAGATGTACAAAATTATGAGGGGAATAGATAGAGTGGACAGGATAAAATTGTTTCTCTTGATGGAGAATTCTAGAACCAGGGGACATAGATTTAAGATAAGTGGCAGAAGGTGTAGGGGGGAATCGAGGAAGAACTTTTTTATGCAGAGGGTAGTGGGTGTCTGGAATTCGTTGCCCAAGTTGGTGGTAGGGGCAGAAATGGGAGGAATGAGCAGCAGCAACTGCAGCAGCCCAAGGCATGAAGGGATTTAAACATAAGGATGACAATCTTGCATTTAAGACTTTGGGGGAAATTGAGAGTGAACGAACAGTGAATGAATAAATAAAAAGCAGCACACCTGGTAGAAATTCAGCCATGGTACCAACTACGGACAGTGAAACCAGAAACTGAAAATTTCGTGCATGGAACAAAGCAGACATTCAAAAATGCCCTCTCCTGCACTTTCCAAGCGATCAATTGTACAGAATGGATGCTGGTAACGGGAAGTCTCCTTTCGCACAGTGTATAGTACAGTAACAGTTATTAAATCTATGGAAGCTTTAGTTCCAAGTTCTCCCAGCTTCACATCGAACTACATTTTAAATAACTGATTTTGTTCCTATTACCCTGTCAGTTAGATTATGCTGACCAGTTATCACAATTTATTTCTAAAATATCAGTTTTACAATTTAATTCCATTCAGATAAGCCAACAAGCCTCAATGATTTGATGAAATAATATGGGTTTATAACATCATAAACCCATTACATCTCCCTTATAATCTTCTCGACTGTAGCTCATGAATCTCTCTAATCTTCTCTCATATCTCACATTACTTATACCAGGGATCACTTCATGTTTTTCTCTGCACTCTTTCCAATACAAATCCCTTATAATGTGCTCCTAAATGTTCCTTTACATAAGGAGCACTATATGAATGCAAGCTAGTGTGGATAATTGTGTTGCCACATTGTCTAGACATTGAAAATGATGAGTTTTTCACTCACAGGTCTCCTTCGAAGTTTGCCTACATTATTTCTAAACCATTTGTTATATATTTACATCAACATGACTTGACCAATGTGCAATAATTCACATTTGTAATTATTTCTTTTTAATATGATTGTCAATTTGCATTGTAGATCTAAATTCTTATACTGGAGTCTACACAGCATCTTTTGCTTTGACCCTATATTTTGACCCACAATTTCTTACTTATTAACCAGTTTGTTATCCAGTTCTACGTTCTACCATGGATTTCCAAGGTTTTTTATTTAATTAGAAGATTTTCATGCGGAACTTTGTCACAAGCTTATTGAAAGGCTAAAAAAAGGAAGTTCCATTTTTCTTCTATTCATTAGGTGGTTCTTTAAAATAGTTGAAGTTGGCCATGCAGATTTTTAAAACCTGGCTGCAAATGACTTTTTAACATCGAGTGATCATGAGAAGTGCTATATAAATGCAAGCTCTTTCTTTCTTCAGGCTGGCTGTTTCTTACTAAATTATTGTATATACATTCAAAATCATTTTAAATCATTTCATGCTACTATTCAGTGAAACATCAATGCAATATTAATTTGGTTATATCTTTCCTACAGAATATAGACTTGCTTTCCATTAAATGCCCCATTGTGCCCGCTCTTTCCAGAGGCCGTGTATCTTATCATGTACTTTAATTTGCCGAGGGAGAGAGCTGCAGAAATACTCCCTGATTACCAAAAACAATTGAGCACAACAAGGAAGTAAAGGATACCAGTTTAAGTCAAATGGTGCCACAGCTCACACTTTCCTGTACCTACCTCAAGAACAGCTTTGGTAGAGGTTCAAGATAAGCAGACCACAACTAAAACTCTTACCTACAAGTCCATCACTGTGACTGAAAAGCAGCACATTTTACAATAGGATAAACGCCTTAAAATACCAAAGTTGCATCTTGAGCTTGAAGGTTTTCTTTTGTTACTCACTTTACACAGTCATTCTGACAATGTGCAGTGTTGATGGCTTTTTACTAGAAAATCACACAGAAAGGTCTGACGAATAAACATCAGGTGGGATGTCCAACAACCCCTTTGTGAATTTCAGCCCTCCCGACAATATATTAGTTGAACCTCAAACATCTAACATTATAAGCATAGTATCACCCATTATTTTCAATTCTAAATTTATTGCAGCCCACTAGAGTAAGGTAGTAATCAGTTCATTAGCAACAACAAATATATTTTTTTCTAAAGGATATTTACAATATACAGTACCGATTAAGATGTATCAAGAAGCAAAGTAGCCACAATGCACTCCTGTAAATGTAGCTGGCATGTGACTAATGATTTGCTCTTTAAATAGTTCTGTGATTTCTGTAAAATTTAATTATTCACATTTTTAAAATTGTAATTCTTTTCTTCAGAATTTTAAGCAAAATAAATTAATTGTAGTTTATTTGAAACTAGAGACAAGGTATTGATAACTGATATGATCATATTTGGAATACAGTACTGTACAAATTTGTGTATGTGTCAACCTTTCACATAGATTTATGTTATATTCCTTAACTGTGTGGGAATGACTTACAGACCATTTTTCCTCCTTCCATGCTTTTGCCAAAGGTGCAGAGTAATGTTGAAGTACACCTCCACCATCATTACCAGCCTTTCAGTAAAAGTTTAGAATAGACCTCAGTTTGTATTAAATTTCCATTGAAGAAACTGCCTAGAAATGGTAGGCAAGTTAAAATGCCAACAAGGCAACTTTTATCCTGATCGGAGATGCCATTTTAAAGCTGTTTTTTTAACACCTTTGCACCAAGGCATGACAACTAAGGGACTAGTCTGCTATTTACCAGAGAAAGAAAATCGATTATACTTTGTGTTAGTAAGTGAAAAAGTACTTGCAGCAAATGGTTTGATTCTCAAACATTCCATTGTGTAAATACCAAGCAATCAGCATGGTTCACTCAACAAGTCATGGTTTGTAATTCAATCAAATATTATATTGGTGGGGGATGGTGCAGAATGGAAATTCACTTTTACTAACTTGTGAACATTTTCCCACACACTAGACACTTTAGAAATGCAGCACCAGCCTATAGATGCAATCCTTTTTAAATTGTATAAATAATCTATATACAAAATAGTCCAGGGTGATCTGCAATTCAAATATAGAATATATATAACCCACCAGAATTAGTTTTCTACCAGCAATCACTGATTTAAAAAGAGTGGACAGCTGCATGCTCATATCTTCAGGTGAGAGCCAGCAAAGCTAACTTCTTTACCAAGACTTCCACCAGGTATTGAGCAGCACCAGAAGTATCCAACCATACAATATGTATCCACTAACTAAGTAAATTATGTGCCTAGCACCCCCTCGCAAATGCTTCTCGATCCTGGATCTCCCTTTCAACTTTATGGTCTTTTTGTTTCATCCCACATTATAGCCCCATACCCTAGCACCCACACTACTGCCTGCTTTTATCCCTATACCAACATCTCAGTTTTTCTTAGTGCTATATTATCCATCAGCTCCTGCACAGCTTGTTCTTGCTCAATTCTAGACCTTACCACCAGTAAGTGTGCATTTCTCTAGTACCTTGGGCTTTAAGAAAGGCAAGAAATTAAGTATGAATCTTTGTAGTAATAATATCTTGTTTTATGGATCTTGCCACGGAAAGAAAATTATATCAATGGATCAAAACATGAAAATTTAGCTGTTACACTGTGGCAGATCGAAATTGTTTTAATAAAAAAAGGCTGGAATTTAAATTGTTCTAAGATTTAATACTTTATTTATCATTTCTTTACGAATGTTTAAATCTAATTTGTATTGTAATCATTTTAAATTGGCTACAGCATAGCTGAGAGCAACCAGTCCAAATAGAATATGCTTTTATCCAAAGGCTCCCACTATCTATGGCAATCAGTGTCGTTAAGTTCCTTTTTCTTTATCCATGAGGTAATTTGAGAAAAATATACGTAGCTATATACAAATCACATGATTTGGAAGCTTTCTCACTTCGTTCATTGCAAGAGAATACAGAAGAAAAGGTGTCTGCAATACCCAGACTGCTTGACTTGGGTATTTAGTTAAGAGATAGAAGATTAACAAGTAGCTATATTATCTCTGGCTAGAAAGATGTTGCTGTTTCCAAACTTAACCAGGCTGTGAAAGAGAGAAAGATCTAACCATCTGGCATTGCTGATCTAATAGGGAGTGACAAATCTGTTGCATCAGCCATTACATCCAGGCTTTGAAATGCTTGTGTTGACCAACAACTCCATGCTCAGTGTTTGCCTGACAGAAAAATTAATGCTGCAACCGTTACCCAGGGAGGCAGTTTGTTTCTTGATGTACCAGAATCAGAGGTTGGTGAAGACTTTTGTGAGGGTTCAGTCTCATATCAAATTTAAAAGTCATGAATGTGTAGTGCAATATTGCAAAGAATTGTAAGAACAAGAAGGCATTTTATTATTTTGTCATAGCAGCTGACAATTAAAAGTCTGTAACCAGGTGAAATCTGCTCTTGAATCCATTTAATTTTGCTTAGCAAACCTGGTTTGGATGGAAGCCTGTTGGAGTGTTATTTTTCCAGTGGCTGAGGATCAAGAGGTCACAGGGTTAATCGATATTTCTGGTGCATACTTCTAGTCAGGCATTAGAGCACAGGAGGAGACCATTCAGCCCATCAAGGCCATGCCAGCTCTCTGTAGATCAATCCAGTCAGTGCAATCCCCTGTTGTATCCCTGCAACCCTATAAGTTTATGTCCCTCAAATGCCTATCCAATTTTATTTTCCAATTTCTGCATCTGTTTCAAATCTCTGCTCAGTCTCCTTTGCTCCAAGGAGAACAACCCCAACTTCCTCAAACTAATCTTGTAGCTAAATTCCTTCATTCCTGGAACCATTCTGGTAAATTTCCTCTACACCTTCTCAAGGACCCTAACATCCTTCCTAAAGTATAGGGACTAGAAGTAGATACAAAAATCTAGCAAGGGCCAAACTAGAACTTTATAGAGGTTTAGCATAGCTTCCCTGCTTTTATACTCAATGACTCTATTTACAAAGCCCAAGATCCCATATGCTTTGCTAATTACACTGTAATTATGTCCTGACACCTTCAAAGACTTATACACATAAACCCCCAGTCCCTTTGTACTTGCACAGTCTTTAGAACGGTGCCATATATTGCCTCTCACTATCCCTTCAGCCAAAATGTATCACCTCACATTTCTTTGCATTAAGTTTCATCTGACACTTGCCTGTCCTTTCTGCTAGTCTGTGTTCTATTGCAGTCGACTGGTTTCACTCTCATTGTTTGCCACAGATCCAAGTTTGGTCTCATTTGCAAATTTTGAAATTTTACTGTGTTCCAATATGCAAGTAATTTCTATACATCAAAAGAGCAGTGGGCCTAGTACTGACCCTTGGGGAACACTACTATCTACCTTCCTCCAATCTGAAAAAGAACCATTTACCATGAATTGCTGTTCTCTGTCCTTAAGGCTATTTTTAAAATCCAAGCTGACACTGACCCTCCTATTCCATGAGACTCAATTCTGTTAACCAGTCTTTATCTAGTAATTTGTCAAACATTTTCTTAGAATCCATATAAGCACAATCTACTGCATTCCCTTCATCAACTTTCTCTGTTACTTCATCAAAATATTCCATTAGATAATCAAGCACGATCTGCCTTTTACAAATCTATTGTGGCTCTCCTTAGTTAACTCAAAGCTCTCAAGTGCCTGTTAAGCTTATTTTCCCCTGATTATTGTTTCTAAAATTTTCCAATCATTGCAATGGTTAAACTGACTGGCCAGTAGTTACTTTTCTTAAACAAGGGAAACATATTTGCAATTTTCCAATCCATTGTCATCTCCCTCTATATCTAGGAAAGGTTGGCAGATTATGGTAAACTCTTCCACTCTCTCATCCCTTCCATTCTCTCCAACCCTATTTCCCTTATTAACTTGGGATATATCTTGAATAGGTAACTTATCCATTTTTAAGTATTGCCAGCTTTCCAGTACATCCTGTCTACAAATTTCACCCAATCCATTACCGCTACCTTCTCTGCTTTGATCAATATTTTGTCAGCATCTTCTTCCTTAGTAAAGGCATAAAACTTGTAAATGTTGATGTTCAGAGGGACTTGAGTGTATTCATAGAAGGAACACAGAAAGATAGCATGCTGGTACAGCAAGCAATTAGGAAGGCAAATGGTACGTTGGCCTTTATTACATGGGGGTTAGAGTACAAGAATAAAAGGATGCTGGCTACAATTGTACAGAGCTTTGTTGAGACCACACCTGGAGTAATGTGCAGTTTTGGTCTCCATATTTAAGGAAGGTTATACTTGCATTGGAGGCAGTACAGCGAAGGTTCACTAGATTGGTCCATGGATGAAAGAGTTGTCCTCTGATATGAGGCTGAGTAAATTAGGTTTATATTCTCTGGCATTTAGAAGAATGAGAGGTGATCCCATTGAAGCATAAAAGATTCTGAAGGGGCTTGATAGGGTAGATACGGAGATGTTGTTTCCCCTGGCTGGGGAATCTAGAACAAGGGGCCTATTTTCAAGATAAGGGGATGATTATTTAGGACTGAGCTCCACCTTAGGCATTCATTCCCTCCACCACCAACATATAAGGGGACTACGATTGGGAGGAATTCCTTCACTCAAAGGGTTGTGAATCTTTGGAATTCTCCACTACAGTGGGTTGTGGATGCTCTATTGTTGAATATATTCAAGGCTGAGATAGACAGATTTTTGATCTCAGGAAATTGAGGGATATGGGGAATAGACAGGAAAGTGGAGTTAATGCTGAAGATTAGCCATGATCATAATGAATGGCGGAGGAGATGCAAGGAGCCTTATGGTCTATTCCTGCTCCTACTTCTTATGTTCTAAACATTGACGCAAAGTACTATTATTCAAAGTACAAAGTACTCATTATTCTAGTCTTGCCCTGTGCCTCTAAACATATATCAGCCTTTTTGTCCCTCATAGGCCCCACCTTGCCTCTTACTACCCGCTTACTATTTACATGGCATAAGATGATTCTGGGATTACCTTTTTTGTTAACTGACATTCTATTCTCTCTTTGTCAGTCTTACTTTCCTCTTCAGTTCCCCTCTAAACTTATTGTATTTGACCTGGTTCTCGCTTGAAGAATTCATCTGACATGCATCATACATCCTCTTTTTTGTTTCATCATATACTCTACCTCCCTCGTCACCCAAGGAACTCTGGCTTTTGTTCCTCTGCCATTCCTTCTCATTGGACCGTACCTAGCTTGTACCTGAAAAATCTCTTCCTTAAAGACCACCCATTGTTCTGTTACAGTTTATTTTATCGTTAATTGTCTAGTCTGCATTCAACAGTTATTTGCTTAGTTTCAGATTGTTTGGAAATTATTCAGTAGAAAACTTGCATGGATATAAATTGTCCACTGCAAATTTTCAAACATATGAAACTTTTAAATGAAAGCAGGTCAAATGTAAGTAGTACATTTAAAAGGCATTTTGTCAGACTGTTGTATTTTGATTATCTGCCTAGTCTTATGATATTCAAGTGCTTTTTAAAATTATTCTTGAGATAGGTGTGTCATTGGCAAGGCCAGCATTTACAACCAAACCATAATTGCCTTTGCAAAGTGGTGGTGAGCTGCTTTCTTGAACCACTGCAGTCCCTGTGATATAGGAACACCCACAGTTAGGGCAGGAATTCCAGGATTCTGACCCAGCGACAATGAAGGAACAGCAATGATGTGCAACTTGGGAGGGAAACTTACAGGTGGTGGTGTTCCCATACATCTGCTACACTTATCCTTCTTGGTGGTAGTTGAACACCACACAAAAAAGGATCGAAAATGAGATAAAAAGGGGGATAAAACAAAGAATAAATGAATAAGAACAAGTGGATTTTAAAAAAAGCTTGAAAAAAGGGACATAGATAGAGGAGAGAGTTCATGGTCTGAAGTTGTTGAACTTAATGTTAAGTCCGGAAGGCTGTAAAGTGCCAAAACAGAAGATGAGGTGCTGTTCCTCCAGTTTGCATTGGTCCTTGTTCTGTTACTATCACATTCTTTTCTCTTACCTTAATGCCACTATCAGCACCTTTTTTAAGCCCTATCGTTACCATTAACACTCCTTTTGTTCATGACATCTTTGCCAATTTCTCTTTTGCCGTCACCTATCGCTGGCCTTCTATCCAGCTTTACCTGCTCCACCCCCCCTTAAACGGTATAAATTTCATCATATTTCTGCTTCTCTATAGCTTTGAAGAAGAGTCATCGGGACTCAAAACATTAACTCTGTCTCTCTCTCCACAGATGCTGTTAGACCTGCTGAGTTTTTCCAGTATTTTCTGTTTTTGTTTCAGATTTCCAGCATCCGCAGTATTTTGCTTTTACCCTGAGGAATTGCTGCAGTGATGTTCTAGGGCTGAGACGATCGGCCTCCAACAACTACAATCATCTTCCTTTGTGCAGGTATGACTCTAACCAGAGCAAAGATTTTCCCTGATCCTCACTGACTTCAATTTTGTTCGGACTCCTTGTGGTCACACTTGGTCAACTGCTGCTTTGATGTTAAAGGCAGTCACTCTCGCCTCTGGGATTCAGCTTTTTTGTATCATGAACACTTTAATCACAGAAAATGGTTATCTTCAAGGACTAAGGACATTCTGGAAGAATCTGGGTTTTAAAAGACACTATCCCTTAAAGGCTTAATTCAGGACCCTGAATGCTATTCCTGGAAAAAGTATCCTTTTACAAGAAAGGCAACTTAAGCAATTGTAAATTAAAAACTGTAAACCTCTTGACCGTAGTGGAATGTATACAAAGGAGGTCATGTGGTTTTTATGGATCTGGAAAAAAAGCACGTCTGGAGCTGTGTTCAAAAAGTAGGATTTGGTTTTGATTTGAGAAGAGAAGGGCCAATTGCTTGAGAAGGAAGACAGCAGCCTTTTTGCACACCAGAGCCAGTCCATGGCTGGAAGTGAATATAAGCAGCTCCTAAGATGCTCTGCATGTTGAAATAGAGTACTCTCAAGTACTCCTTGAGTCCACCTGGAAAACAGTGCCAGTGTCACTGATTGTTTCGTGGATCAGTGCTGAGGGACCAACTGTATAACCCAGATGCCATTTCAAGAACTCCACCATCTATCCACCTTGAACCATTGACTTTTAACCTTTGGCCGAATTCCTCCATTTCTATTTTTAGTTCATTTATTTTTCTGTGCGTTGTGAGTGTGTGTGAGACTTATAGTATCTCGAAAGAGTAATTAGTACAATTTCATATACCATACTGTTAGTTGATAAGCTTTGCCTTTCTATTCGCCAAGACTGGTTTCATAATAAATTAATAAGTTTGTTGCTTATTGAAAGAAGCCTGGTTAAAGCCTCTTTTATTCTGGGTAACAGTTGTGAAGGTAAACAAGTAGCCATTTTGGTGAGTGAATTGATCATTTAAACTAATTTTGCAACCTGTGGAAGTGGGGCTAGATCAACTGCGCTCTCCTCCCATCATAGTTGTAACATTTGACCATATTTGGACCAAGGCTGTAATGAATTCCGAAGCTGGTGGAACCAAAACTGTACATCAGTGAGCAGGCGTAAACACTATAAACAATAATTTCCACAAATTTATTGATGATTGAGAGTAGATGTTAGGTGGCCAGATTGACTTTCTCCAGCTTTTTGTGGACAGGGTATGCCTGGGCAATCTTCCACATTGTCAGGTAGATGCCAGTGTTATAGCTGTTCTGAAACATCTTGGCGAGGGGTGCAACTAGTTCTGGAGCACAAGTCTTCAGTACTACAGCCAGGATGTTGTCAGGGCCCTTGGCCTTTGCTATGTCCAGTGCTTTCAGCCATTTCTTGACATCATATGGAGTGAACCTAATTATCTGAAGACGGTGGGGACTGCAGGAGAAGGCAGAGATGAGATCATCCACCAGGCACTTCTGGCTGAAGATGTTTACAAATGCAAACCACGGTTGCCTTATCTTACACTGAGGTACTGAGCTCTGCCATCATTCAGGATGGGGATGTTTCTGGAGCCTTCTCCTCTGGTTAGCCATTCATGACTAGATGCTGCAGGACTGCAGAGCTTTGATTTGATTCACTGGTTGAGGGATGCTTAGCACTGTCTATTGCATGTGGCTTCCATGGCTTAACATGCATGTAGTGCTTCCCCAGATTGGCACCTCATTTTAGGTATGCCTCATACTAGTCCTATCGTGTTCTTCTCGACCCCATTGAACCACGGTTTGTCTTCTGGTTTGATGGAAATGGTATTGTGAGGGATATGCTGGCCCATGAGGTTGCAGAGTGTGGTTGAATAAAATCATGCCACTGATGGCCACAGTGCCTCATAGAAGTCCAGCTTTGAACTGTGCGATCTGTTCTGAGCCTATTCCATGCTTCATGATCATTATTTTGTTCCAGATTTATTAACTAAATTTAAATTCCCCCATCTGCCATGGTGGGATTTGAATTTGTTCTCCGAAGCATTAGTCTGTGCCTCTAGATCACCAGTCTAGTAATATTACCACTATGCTTCTATCCTGTTGATTCAATCAATTCCTTAGCTGCAACCAAAGCCTTTGTCAATTCTAGTATGCACTCCCAAAAATGCAGAAATTGAAAACGTTCCACATCTGCCATAAGGAGGCACTTTCACTTTCAAGTGCCTCCTTTATTATGCAGCCGGTCCTAAAACAAACAAACTTTTTAGTAGTGACTCCAGTTCAAGTTTGTTCTGTACTAGGATTCCATTCTGTACAAATGGAGGGACAGAATTTTATGAAATGCTTTTGTGTAGGCTTGACTACACTTACAACAGCAGTATAAAAAAAAACTCATTAAGCCCTACAACCAACAATATTTTATTTTCTGTTTAATATTTTAATGAATCATTATACTTCCTTTTGTAAGTGATTAATCAGTAGAGCTAAGAGTTAAGAAATAGGAAGGGAAATGTTACAATTCTTGACATGCATTATGTCAACAGGCGTGGAAGAGAGGGGCAGGTCTGTACACAGTTCAGATTTGGGCGATTTCAACTATCCCAAGATAGCTGGGAATAAAGCTAATGCATAAGGAGAAAACACTTTGCAAAATGCACCAGGACTGCTTCCTAGGGCAGTAACTTTCTGGTCCAAGGAAAGAAATATTGCTCGATTTAGTTCTGAGGAATATGCAAGGCAAATAACTGATATAACAGTAGGACGTTAATTGACCAATTGATGATCTGCTTCTATCACTGCTTGTTTGTCCCTACAACCACACCCCACCCCCCACCTCTCTCTCTCTCTCTATCTCTCTGCCCCCCACACACACACCTTAAACCAGCTTATATTTCAACTCTTTCTTGGACTCGAACTCAAGTTCTGTCGAAGGGTCATGAGGACTCGAAACGTCAACTCTTTTCTTCTCCGCCGATGCTGCCAGACCTGCTGAGTTTTTCCAGGTAATTCTGTTTTTGTTTTGGATTTCCAGCATCCGCAGTTTTTTAGTTTTTTTGTTTTTATCTCTGTACTGTGCTGTATTGGAAGATGGCAAGATTAAGCAAGATAAGAGATCTGGTCCAAATTAAATGGGCAGAAATGTTAGCAAACACATCAACAGATGAAGTGGGAAATCTCCAAATACAAGATGGATAGGGTGCAAAATAAATAAATGCCTGTACAGCAAAAATTGGTGGATAAGAGTTATGTAGATAAATTGAGAAATTAAAACTTGGAAGGGAACGTGAGGGAATCTGTGTCTCTAAATTTAATTTGTATATTTTGAGGCAGACCCTAACTAAAACAAACACTGAACTAAAAAAGAAAACAGCAAGGGAAACAGAACTGGTAAATATAGAAAGGAAACTGACCCTCCCAGTTTCGAAGGAAACAAAAACAAATTGAGGTTTGGAAACAAAACTGACCTTGGTTAAAAGGTATATAAGGACACAGATCAGTCCAAGCTGAGCAATAGCAATTGATGAGTCCACTGGCTCAGTGCAAGCAAGCTGAAGAAGACAGTCCAGGTCCAGTAGTTGAAAATACATTGCTACAGCTGTTCCTGTTACTAGCAGATAACATTGGTGGATCTACCCTAACCAGATCGAATTGAGCAGGTTCTGCAGACGTGTGCTATTTGTGGTGAAGACAGTGCCCATGGAACTCAGGTTGGTTGTATGCTGCTTTCAGCTGGAGAACAGACTAGCTCCTAGAAGGAGAGGAACTGAAATTCTTCATGTAGTAAATTCTTCTTCGGATTTAAAGAAAAAATTAAAATTGCAAGTTTCACCTTTTTTATTACAATTTCTTTCTATTGTTATGATATGGCAGGTGGTAATTGCTGGGCTGACCAAATCCCAAAGGGAAAATTGGCCAAGCTGTCATAATGATTTGTAATTTGTATTTTTATTATGAAAAGGTACATGCACTGAAGTCAGAAGTAAAGATTTCACTGCCACTTTTGGAGATTTTAAATATTAAATTAAAACATTTATTAACAAAGAAAAAGTTAAACGCACAAGATTACAGTTACACGGTTAAATTTAGTCTTACAATATTTCCAAAGAGAGTTCTACTTAGCTAGACCCCTAAATAAACATCCTTTTCCAGGTAACAGTCCAGGTAGACGTTTAATCTATAAAACATCCAGTAATATTACCACAAGTCACCCACTATTGCTTTAAGGGAGGTATTTCACAGGGCTTCCCTTGCCTTCTCATTCAACAATGGAACTCCAAGAAGTTTAACAAAATGTTGCTTTCTGGAACAAATGGTCACTTTTCTGGGGTGGCTAGAGGTTGCTTTTCACAACTGTGTCTTCGCACAGCCCATCTTTCAAGATCTTACATGGCCACTCCCCTCATACAGCCTTCAATCATCCGCTAAATTTATTATCTCCCCTTTTATTTCTAAAGCCATTGTTCTAAACTTTCTTTGTAAGTTGCCTTTCCCAGAATATAAAAATCTTTCATGTTATTATGGCCAGCACTTTCAGGAAAAATAAACTAATAATTTTGCCTTATTTATTTTTGCCAGTTGTAAAACTTCCTGTTATGCTTCTTTGAGATTCAACAGCTAACAATTCACTCTTCACTTATCTCATAATGCAAATTCCATTCATACTGTATCTACTGGGATCTCATCTTAGCTCGTCCATCTCCATTTCAAAATGCCTAATGTTACACCTAGCCATTTGATTTAAACCTTGCAGTCTGACTGTCTTCAGTTTAATAAAATTAGTCACACACATACAACACACACCACAGCCCCCACAAGCCTGCTTCACAGCATCTCACAGCAGTATTAAGAAAAATAATATTCTCTTTACACTATCTCTTTTCTCACTTAATCCAGTCTTTTTTTCATTATTTATTGCTCTCCTCTCCAATGTGCCCGCTTCTTTCTGAATCATTAATCTCATTAGTTAAGGAGACTGTTGATCCTGTCATTCACTAAAGTCCCAATGTCCTCGCTGTGCCACTACCAGGTTGTATTGCCAACAGCTATTGGGGGAAAAAGTTTTCAAGCAAAAACAAGCAGAATAAAGTCCAACCAATGGTGCACGCTACAAGATGCTCCACACCCACAAGACTTGGACTATTAATCAAACCTTGGATCAGTTTGTACAAATGATGGTGACAGTGAGAACATAGGCATATGAGAGGAGGATATGGAATAATAGTTGGAGGTAACTGCAGAAAAGAAATTAGTGCTGAAATAAATTATTGGAATTCAACTTAAGTAAGCTAGAACAGCTGTTATAAAAGCCTATTTGGGCTCTGAAATTGAGGCATAGAGAACAAAAGCAAGGAACTTATGTTAAATCTTTATAAATCACTCTCAGCTGAAGTGTTGATGTTCATTACTGGCCCGCACTTTAGAGAGATTGCAGAGGATTTTTACTATAATGGTACCAGGAATTGAGTACCTCAGTAATGCAGAAAGATCGGAGAAGCTGAAATTTTTCTCCTCAGAGTGGACAATTTTAACAGGAGATTTAAGGGAGATGTTCAAAATTCTGAACAGTTTTGACAGAGCAAATAAGGGTAAGCTGTTTGCACTGAAAGGAGGGTCAGTAGCCAGATGACAAAAGAGCTGGAGGGGAGATGAGGAGAATCTTTTTTAAAATGCACAGAGTTATGATGATCTGGAATGAACTATCCAAAAGGATTGTGAAAGAAAATTCGATAGCAATTTTCAAAAGGTAATTTATCTTTACTTAAAAAGGAAAGATCTGCAAGGTTCTGAACAGAGATCAGGAGAGTGGGATAGATTGGATAGCCCTATTAAAGACACAGCATGTGCACAATGGGCCAAATGGCTTCTTTTTGTGCTTTTTGATTTTAAGCAACCTGAAATTAATGCAAAGCTGGCAAAGATATTGCCACAACTCGACAATTCACCTTAAATATTCAAAATGTGCTGGAATGTCTCATAACCAATGTGACAATGTTGAAGAAAGAATTACAGAGTATATTGGGTAACTAAAGATCGGTTACACTAACATCTGCATCCAAGACTGATGATTCTATTAAAAAACGATAATGGAGGGCCATGTATTAAAACTCAGAATTTATTTGCTGCTCCGAATCTGGCTCTAAGAAGTGCTATCCAGTTTTGGAACAATGGAAGTTCATTTGCAAAAGTGGTGGACATGGCTTGTAATGGTACCTTCCAGAAGGTGCATATGTTCTCAGCTTAGACCGTGTCATGGTTTGAGGGTCCCACAAGGAATGTGTGCTAAAATGAGAAAACTTACTTGTGCCTTCCTTCTGATCCTAGCAAATCTGCTCCTTTGCAGTCAACTGCAAGGGGTCTGAGTGACTGCATTGACTATGTTGCCAAGTTTCCTCCATGCGACTTTCATTTATGCTTGTGCCCCAACAGTATCATGTTCTTTCGTGCATTTCCCACAACAGAACCTCCAACTCTTCAACAAACTGAACAATGTTCCCCATATATCTCCAATATATCATTCTAATCACTTCCACTTTTTTATACTCACTATAACCTTCTCTATAAGAGTTACGAAGCAGCTGGATTTTTTGATCTCAAGCGAAGTATGCTACAGGACCATCCTTTCCTAAGGCCTGTTCAAATTAGAGGAAGAGACCCCAATCAGAAAATTGAGCCACAACCATGATCTGTGTTACAGAGGCAGGTGAACATTTTCTCATTATTGGAAATTTGGAGCACATATGCTCTTCAATGCTAGACATACAATGAATATAAAATGGTATAAACTGGAATTTAATATGCAAAATATATTGTTTGGAGCAGTGGTGGTGGTGAGACAGGATTCTAAAAGGTACAGATTCCTTATTTTCGCCAGGCATTTAAAAGTAACACCTTACAGATTCAGACTTACAGGAAATAAGATTTTTGTTAGCATTTTAAGTGGTCAGCTTTACTCAAATTTACATATATGTAGATTCCCTGTAGAATTTTTTCTCATTTCATAGCTTTTTTAATAGAATTTTTTACAAATGTTGTTTACAAAAGAAGAAAGAAGATTTTTGCAGAAATTTCAGGTTTTTCTCAGGACGTAGGCACTGCTTGAAAGGCTGCTATTTATTTCCCATCCCTATAGAGTGATAATCGGCATTCTTCTTGGACGTCCCCATTACATGTGGTGAAGATGGTCCCATAATTTTGTTAGGGGTTTCAGGATTTTGACCCAGCATCAGTAAAACAACAGTTAGATGTCCAAGTCAAGACAGTGTGGGATGGAGGAGATCTTGAACATGATGGTGTTCCCATTTTCAAGTTCTCCTCAAAGTCAAATTCTATCCTGTCAATGTAACTGTATATAACTATAGAACATTAAACATGATTTACTGTGTATATTCGTGTAAAAGTCAATCTCATGTAATGCTGACTCCCATGATTTCTGGCCTAAAAAATGTAGTTTTTCATGTATCTCGTCTAAAAGTTGACCCTAGGTTTTCAGGGATCAAAGTCCAAAAATGTCAGAACCAAAGTATAAACCTGGAGATGCTAATGATTTGATTTAATTAGAAATGCATAAATACTACTGAAAATGAGTACTAATAAATAAATGCTTAAAACATTTATATGTTTAAGCTTTGCTTTTACTTATTCAAATTATTTAAGTGATCAGGCTACGAATGGCAAATCATGCTTTGATTATTAATTGCTTACCAGGAATTACGACAGTTTCCCAATTTGAAGACTTGTGGGGACCATTCTATTTTCCCATCGCCAATTCTAGTGGCAATCGCCCAGCCAATCAATGAGACTAATGTGATCTATCATAATACCTTTGAGGAAAAATTACAACCACAGAGCTCAATTTGAACTGAAAGTTGCAGCGTTTGCTGAGGAGATTAATAATTGCACAGCGGCAAAAGAGGTTAATGTCTTCTGGAAAATAATTAGAAACTGGAGTAAGACATCCAATAAAGGGTGCCAAAGAATAAATGTGCCAGATGAAAATGGAGCGAGTGGCTCACCTGGAGAAAAAAGTGGCAGAACGGGTTAACAAGCTTCGGAAAAATAGTCATTTATCTATCACCCACTGAGTCATCCGACTCTCAACCCTCAGAGGAGTGAAGAACGATGCATTCCCAAATTCGAGACCACTGCCAGGTGGGGCACAAGATTCCTAACAAGGCATGATTTAGTACCCTGCCAGAAGACAAAAATTTCATTGCGTCTGCCACCTGAACTCAACAATAAAAATCACCAAATTCCACTGATTTGTCATTTGACATTAAGAGAAGAATTGGCCTGCATTGGAAATATATACAAAACACAATAAACTTCGACATGCCAGCAAACAAGACCGTTACCAAAATTGGTGCAAATACCACCCTTACAAAGGCAATCGGCTACAAGAAGACATGGGTCACCGTAGTTCCGTTTTGTACAGTGGATGGCACAAAATTAAAGCCAATGGTGATATTCAAGTGAAAAGAGAAATTTCAGAAAGGTGTTGTTTTTCATGTTAATGAGAAAGGCTGGGTGGATGAAGTCAGTTGCAAGAAATGGATAAAAGTAGTGTGGAATTTGAGACCAGGGAACCATGCAAAGAAAAAAAGGTTTGTTCATTTGGGACATGTTCAAATCTCATCAACAATGTAGTCAGTGACATAAGATCGACCAATAGCGGTAGGGCAGTTATTCCAGGTCAAGTGCCGTTCAGCCTTTGGAAGTGCGTATAAGTAAACCTCTCAAGGTCAGTATCCGAAAGGTGTGAAACAACAGGATGTTGGAAGGAGAAAAAAAGGTCACTAAAGACAGAAATATGTGAGCACATTGTCCAGCAATATTGTGTCAATGGGTGGAATTAGCTTGATACCAATATTGTCAAAAAAATTTGTGAAATGTGGAATGACAATGCCAAAGTGACTACCAATGATGATGATGAAGACAACAAGGAAGATGCATACCCTACAACCACACCCCCCCTCCACTTCTCTCCCACCCCCCCAACCCACACACCCCCCGCACCACCACCACCCCCACCCCCCCCACACACACACGCCTTAAACCAGCTTATATTTCACTCCTTTCCTATTTCTACTTAGTTCTGTCAAAGGGTCATGAGGACTCGAAACGTCAACTCTTTTCTTCTCCGCCGGTGCTGCCAAACCTGCTGAGTTTTTCCAGGTAATTCTGTTTTTGTTTTGGATTTCCAGCATCCGCAGTTTTTTGTTTTTATTTATGCATACAGTGATGTTGTACAAGCAAGTGATTGGAACGAGTTGTTTGGTGATTCAGATGGTGCTCAAAGTGATTTTGAAGGATTTCAATGTATAGTGTAATACTTAATTTGTTATACTTTTATATTGCATTGGATAAAATGTGTATAGTTCATAATGTTATAAAATAAATAAATGTGAGATATTTAATATGAATTCTTTGGTGCTGTTGGTTCTTATTTTATTCCGTTGCAGCAGTTTTTTTTAATGTAATTTGGGCGCAAATCAACTCCTCGGTGGAGGTGGTGGTGATGGTATAATGGTATTGTCACTGGACTGGTAATCCAGAGGCCTGGGGTAATGCTCTGGGGAACAGGGTTCAAATTCCACCATGGCAGATGATAGAATACTAATTCAATAAAAATCTGGAATTAAAAAGTCTAATAATGACCATGTTGATTGTCATAAAAACCCATCTAGTTCACTAAGGTCCTTTAGGCAAGGAAATCTGTCGTCCTCACCTGGTCTGGACTACATGTGACTCTAGATCCGCAGCAATGTGGTTGACTCTTAATTGTACTCTGAAATGGCCTAGCAAGCCACTCAGTTGTATCAAATTGATAAAAAGGCAATAAAAAGGAATGAAACCAGATGAACCACCCAACATCAACCTAGGCACCGGAAACAAGAACAACAAACTCAGCCCTGTCGACCCTGAAAAATCCTCCTCACTAACATCTGGGGGCTTGTGCCAAAATTGGGAAAGCTGACTCATTGACTAGTCAAGCAATAGCCTGACACAGTCATCCTCATGGAATCATACCTTACAGATCATGACCTAGACACACCATCACCATTTTTTGGATATGTCTTGTCCCATTAGCAGGACAGACCCAGCAGAGGTGGCAGCACAGTAGTATTCAGTCGGGAGAGAGTTGCTCTGGGAGTCTTCAAAATTGACTCTGGTCCCCATAAAATCTCACGGCATCAGGTCAAACATATTCAAGAAAACCTCCTGCTGATCACCATGTACCATGACCACCCCCACCCCTCAGCTGATAAATCAGTGCTCCTCCATGTTGAACACCACTTGGAGGAAGCACGGAGAGTGGCAAGGGTGCAGAATGTACTCTGGATGGGGGACTTCAATGTCCATCACCAAGAGTGGCTCAGCAGCACTACCACAGACCAAACTGGCTGAGTCCTAAACTATATAGCTGACTGGGTCTGTGGTAGGTGGTGAGGGAACTAACAAGAGGGGAAAACATACTTGAACTCATCCTCACCAACCTGCCTGCGACAGATGCATCTGTCAATAACAGTATTAGCAGGAGTGACCATTATACAGTTGTTGTGGAGACGAAGTCCCACCTTCACATTGAGGATACCCTCCATTATGTTGTGTGGCACTACCACCATGCTAAATAGGATAAATTTTGAACAGATCTAACAGCTCAAGACTGGGCAATCATGAGGTGCTGTGGGCCATCAGCATCAGCAGAATTATATACAACCACAATCTGTGACCACATTGCCTGGCATATCCCCCACTCTACCATTACCACCTAGCCAAGGGATCAACCCTGGTTCAAAGAAAAGTGCAGGAGGGCATGCCAGGAGCAGCACCAGGCATACCTAAAAATGAGGTGTCAACCTGGTGAAGCTACAACACAGGACTACTTGCATGCCAAATAGCATAAGCAGGAATTGATGGACAGAGCTAAGTGATTCCACAACCAACTGATCAGAACTAAGCTCTGCAGTCCTGCCACAACCAGTTGTGAAAAGGGGTGGACAACTAAACAGCTAACTTGAGCAGGCTCCACAAATATCACCATTCTCAATGATGGAGGTGCCCAGCACTTCGGTGCAAAATATAAAGCTGAAGCATTTGCAATAACCTTCAGCCAGAAGTTCCAAGTGGATGATCCATCTCGGCCTGCACTGGAGGTCCCCAGATACCAATCTTCAGCCAATTTGATCACTCCACATGATATCAAGAAACAGCTGAAGGCACTAGATACTGAAAAGGCTATGGTCCCTGACAATATTTCACCAATAGTACTGAAGACTTATGCTCCAGAACTTGCCACACCCCTAGCCCAGCTGTTCCAGTACAGCTACAACACTGGCATCTACTCGGCAATGTGGAAAATTGACCAGGTATGTCCGGTACACAAAAGCAGGACAAATCCAACCTGGCCAATTACTGCCCCATCAGTCTACTCTTGATCATCAGTAAAGAAATGGAAGGGGTCATCAACAGTGCTATTAAACGGCACTTGCTTAGCAACAATCTGCTCACTGACACTCAGTTTTGGTTTTGCCAGAGCCACTCAGCTCCTGACCTCATTAGAGGCTTGGTTCAAAATTGAACAAGAGTTGAACTCCAGAGGTGAGGTGAGTGTGACTGCCCTCGACATCAAGGCAGCATTTGACCGACTATGGCATCAAGGTGCCTTAGTAAAACTGGAATCAATGAGAATCAGGGGGGAAACTCTCCAGTGGTTGGAGTCATATCGTGTACAAAGGAAGATGGTTGTCGTTGGTGGAGGTCAATTACCTCAGTTCCAGGACATCAATGCAGGAGTTCCTCATGGTAGTGTCCTAGGCCTAACCATTTATAGCTGCTTCATCAATGACTTTCCTTCCATCATAAGGTTAGAGCGGGGAGGTTCACTGATGATTGCACAATGTTCAGCACCATTCGCAACTCTCCGACACTGAAGCAGTCCATGTCCAAATGCAGCAAGATCTGGACAATATCCAGGATTGGGCTAACAAGTGGCAAATAACATTTGCACCACAAAAGTGCCAGGCAATGCGCATCTCCAATAAGAGAGAACCTAACCATCGCCCCTTGACATTCAATGGCATTACCATCATTGAATCCCCCCCTATCAACATCCTGGGGGTTATCATTGACAAGAAACTGAACTGGACTAGCCTTGTAAATACTGTGACTAAAAGAGTATGTCAGAGGCTAGGAATCCTGCAGTGAGTAACTCACCTCCTGACTCCCCAAAGCCCTTGCACCATCTACAAAGCACAAGTCAGCAGTATGATGGAATACTCTCCATTTACTTAGATGAGTGCAGCTCCAACAACACTCAAGAAGCTTGACACAATTCAGAACAATGCAGCTCACTTGATTAGCACCCCTTCCACAAACATTCACTCCCTCCATCACTGAAGTCAACCCCATGACTTTTGGTTGAAAAAACTGATCTCAAAATTTCGACTTTTACATGAGTATATCTGATATTAGAAGTAAGTGTTCTTTTTTACTAAATGCTTAAATCTTGCACAAGGAGGGCATCATGCTAACATTTAGCTTAAATGAGCATTAAGGAACAACCCCTCTAAGTTCAGTCCATAATCTGTATGCTCAAACACCAGGTGGGACTTCAATCTCTCTCTGATTTTTGCATCATCTCACAGAAAGGACATCCTCGACTCCTTTCTGGTTTCACAACACTGAGTGGTGGTTTGGGAACAGGTTGGGATGTGGTCTCTCAACTGCAACAGCATTATGCAGGTAGGCAAAAAGGAGGTAAACATTGCTTAGGGGAAAAAGAAAATGCAATTCAAAAATGAAAATGGCCAAAAAAACTTGCACAATTATCTGCTGTACTACAGATCAGCTATTATACATTTACATAAAATGTAGGCATATGTCAAGTGTTAGTAGAAATAGAAGAGTTCAGTACCACGAAGGAAAGTGGTTCTGCACACTGTGCTGGTACTTTTAAAGATGAAACAGCCACTAGGCTATCCTTGTAGCACACCTTGTAGAACACAGTAAACGGCTGTCAACAAGACTATGCATGACTGCAATCAAATTACAAAATAGTAAGGAAACAACCATTTGATCTCTGTGCCAACTAAATATCAAGCAACTCAACCAAGGAAGAATTACATAGCTCTGCACTGCTATTATTTTATTGGCCATTCTATTTACATTTTGATCAATGGCACCAATTTTGTTTGAACTTGGAGAACAATACATTATAGATTGACACATTCACTAAATTACATGCCATGGTCAAAGATGCTTTTACCTGAATTGTGGAAAGGAAATTTCTTTAAAAACAATCTCTGGTGTCTAACGAAAGAATAAATGATAGTTCAGCATAGTGTACCATCCAAACATCATCAAGAAGGTGGACATCAATTTTATTTATGTACACATACTTTTTCTAAATACTCTTGAAACATCTGGCATTTATCCACTCTTCTATCACCTTCATGTTTCAAGCTACAAATAATAACAAAAGTGACAAGGAAAAAGGAAAGCTCAATAAGGCAAGTGCTCACTAGTCACATTTTTTGTTTATCTACAGTAAAAACATATATTTTTCACATTGCCAATAAAACTATTTTGAACTACCTGAAGAATTCCGCCATTTGTCATGGAACCCCAGGGGCTTTGGCTATTGGAATAGTCAAATCCACAGCAAGGCTATTGCTGTTGTTGCTTCCGTATTGCCTTATTTAACCTGGCAAAGGACAATTCAAATACAGTTTACTACTGGCCAATCTGGCCAGGGGTTTATATTTTAAAGTTATAGTTCTGTTACTAAGTGGCAAAGTTTTTAATTACAGAGTGATTAATTTAGTTCTCCAATTGGGAATCATTTTGTGATGCTACACATAGGCCAAAACATAACACTTTAATGCAGTTGCTCACCATAAGTGACCTTCTTGTTGCAAACAAGGTTAGTGTTGGAGTATAACTTTCAGTATAAATCAGATGTGAAGTTTCAACTTTTATTAAGTCAGAACATTTAATTAATTTTCCCTTATGGTGCTGAGTTTTAAACTACTCCAAGAATAAAATATAAAAATCAAGTTACCGGAATTCTTATTTGTTAATCTGTTTTACTTGTGTACACTTATAACGATGGCTAATATTTAAGGACCAAATATATGCATTGCAGCAGTTATACATTCCTCTCTAGCACGAAAACACAACAGGAAAAGTAGCCCAACCATGGCTAACAAAAGAAATTAGTATTAGGTACAAAGAAGAGTCATATTAAGTTGCTAGAAAAAGTAGCAAGTGAGGATTGGGAGCAGTTTAGAATTCAGCAGAGGAAGAGCAAAAGATTTATTAAGAGGGAGAAAATGGAGTATGAGAGTAAACTTGCAAGGAACATAAAAGCGGACTGTAAAAGCTTCTATAATTATGTAAAAAGAAAAAGGCTAGTGAAGACAAATGTTGGTCCCTTCCAGTCCAAAACTGGAGAATTTATAATAGAGAACAAAGAAATGGCAGGGCAATTAAATAACTATTTCATTTCTGTCTTCACAGAGGAAGACACAAATAACTTCCCAGAAATAATAGGGAATCGAAGGTCTAGTGAGAAGGAGGAATTGAGAAGTTGGAATTGAAGGAAATTAGCGTTACTAAAAAAAATAGTGCTGGGAAAATTAATGGGACTGAAAGCTGACAAATCCTGATGGCATGATAATCTACAACCCAGGGTACTAAAGGAGTTGGCCATGGAAATAGTGGATGTGTTGGTTGTTATCTTCTAAAACTCTGTAGATTCTGGAACAGTCCCAGCAGATTGGAGGGTGGCAAACGTAGCCTCACTATTTAAAAAAGGAGGGAAGGAGAAAACAGGGAATTACAGACCAGTTAGCCTAACACCAGTAGCAGGGAAAATGCTAGAGTCTATTGTAAAGGATGTGATAACAGGGGACACTTAGAAAATATCAGCGGGATTAGACAAAGTCAACATGGAATAATGAAAGGGAAATTATGCTTGACAAACTTACTGGAGTTTTTTTGAGGACATAGCTAGCAGAATAGATAAAGGAGAACCAGTGGATGTGATGTATTTGGATTTTCAGAATGTTTTTGATAAAGTCCCACATAAGAGATGAGTGTGCACATGGGATTGGGGGTAATATATTGGCATGGATACAGACAACAGAGGATAGGAATAAATGGGTCTTTTTCAGGGTGGCAAGCGATGACTAGTGCAGTACTGCAGGGATCAGTGCTTGGGACCCAGCTATTCACAATACATATCAATGATTTGTATGAGGAAACAAAATGTTTTTTTCCAAGTTTGCTGATGACACAAAACTTGGAGGGAATGAGAGTAGTGAGAAGGCGATTTAGACAAGTTGGGTGAGCGGGAAAACACACAGCAGATGCAGTATAATGTGGACAAGTGTGAAGTTATCCACTTTGGTTGGAAAAACAGAATGGCAGGGCAGAATTTTGCCCTAGGTGGCGGGTGGGCAGCCAGCCGAACTCCACCGCCGAAGCAGGCCCCGCCGCTATTTTAAGTGGGCGGGCCAATTATGGCCCACCCAGCGGCCTGCCCGATGGGAAGCGCATAGCGCTTCCTGTGTGGGGGAGGGGGATTCCCCATCTGTCAAAGTGCACTCTTTCGCGTATATCCTTGAGACTAAGTGCTGTCTCAGGGAGATCAGTGAAAGTTTTTCAAACTTAAAAAATAAAAAAATTAAAAATTATTAACATGTTCCCCTCATGTGACAATGTCACACGAGATGGGACATGTTAATAAATATCACATAAAATTTATTAAGCATTTTTAAAGTGGACATGAAACTCATCCCGCCAGTGGATGAGGTTTTATGTTTTTTCTATTGTCCGCTGGGGTTCCTGGCCTGCCCGCCAACCTTAAGGTTGGACGGGCAGGGCCTTTAACTACCTTACTTATCCTGTCAATGGCCTCAATTGGCCATTGAAAGGTCACCAGGTGGACAGCTGATTTCGCTGTCCGACCGCCTTCCTCAATATTTAAATGGACTGGGATGACATCGTGCGTTCCTCCCAACGTCATCCCGTGTCATTTTCCTGTTGGCGAGCAGTCCCCGCCCCCAAAGCGCTGATGGGAAAATTCTGGCCGCAGAATATTATTTAAATGGTGATAGATTGGGAAATGTGGATGTACAAAGGGACCTGGGTGTCCTTGTATACCAGTCACTGAAAACAAGCAAGAAAGCAAGCATGCAGATGCAGCAAGCAGTTATGCCTTCACTGCAAGAGGATTTGGCTACAAGAGCAAGGATGTTTTACTGCAGCTGCACAGGGCCTTGGTTAGACCATACCTGGAGTATTGTGCGCAGTTTTGGTCTCCTTACCGAAGCAAAGATATACTTGAAATAGAGGGGGTGCAGTGAAGGTTCACCAGACTGACTTCTGGGATGACAGGATTGTCATACGAGGAGAGAATGGGTCGACTAGGCCTGTATTCAATGGAGTTTAGAAGAATGAGGGGGGTCACATTGAAATGTATAAAATTTTGACAGAGCTGGACAGACTGGATGAGGGATGATGTTTCCTCTGGCTGGGGGAATCTAGAACAAGGGGTCACTGTCTCAGAATACGGGGTCAACCATTTAGGATTGAGATGAGGAGAAAGGTCTTCACTCAGAGGGTTGTGAACCTGTGGAAGGCTGTGGAGGGAGGCCAAGTCACAATATATTTAAGAAAGAAATAGATAGATTTCTAAACTCAAAAGGCATCAACGGGTATGGGGAGAGAGGAGTATAGTGCTGAGATAGAGGATCATCCATGATCATACTAAATGGCAGAGCAGGCTTAAAGGGCTGAATGACCCACTCTTGCTCTTATTTTCTCTGTTTCTATGATTCCCAATCTGGATAAAGATGTCTGTCTATTGCATGAAGCAAACCCTTACTTACTTACAAGATGTAGATGGGGATATGGTGCCATAGCTTGAGTTATACACTCTGAAATTTCCACGGAGCTACTCTGGCATGAGCTAGGCTAAATGGATGTAAGAACTAAAGATGGCCATTTACTTTGGTTGTTCCATGAATGTTCTGCTGAAGTCCAAACAGGAAATTAAGAGAGCAACATGGAAATTCGGGGTAAAAGCAAAATACTGCGGCTGCTGGAAATCTGAAATAAAAACAGAAAATGCTGAAAAACCTCAGCAGGTCTGTCAGCATCTGTGGAGAGAGAAACAGATTTAATGTTTCAAGTCCACATGACCCCGGATAGTCATACGGACTCGAAACATTAACTCTCTCTCCACAGATGCTGTCAGACCTGCTGAGTTTTTCCAGCATTTTCTGTTTTTATTTTGGAAATTCAGGGCTTCTGTTTAGAAAAATAACTTGCAGTCATTACACGTCTTACCAAATGTAAGCTAGTTTCACAACTACTTAATTACTTCTAAACTGCAGTCACAGTTAGGTAAACAAACTCAGCAGCCTATTGTACACAGGGCTCCACAAATAGCAAATGAGAATAACAGGTCACCCTACAAGTCACCATAATTTAGTCTAGTTTTGGCTAGAACTTCCTAATCTTTTCAACAAATATGGACAAAACTCCAGCTGACATACAGACTTTTTCATTAAGAATTTTTTGAGGAGACAATTCTTCTCCAGGTTACAAAACACGACAAGAGTACTGAGATAAACCAACTTTCCCAAAAGTCGCCCAAGCAAAGCAATTGCAATCATAAGCTCAGTAAAGAGGTCAATATTACAATCATTTTATTCATTTTCCTAAAACTAAACCCATCCTGCTCTCCCCTCCTTGAATTTTTACATTTTCAGACACTAGAGATCAAAAGTTAATGATTAGCGAGCAGCATGCCTCAACCAAAATGGGAAGCAATGTCCATTTGTCACAAAGAAATCAAAGCAAAAGGTGCAGGAAAGAACTTAATGATTTCATATAATTAAGAAGCTTAAAAGTCACCATAATTTAGTGCAGTCGTTGATGAGTAAAGTGTGTCATATAGGTTCAATTTTTTTGCTTCAGGCACTTTTTGATGAAAACCTTGATCAGGCATTCTTTATTCCATCACCAATGGAGCATGCTAACCAGGATGCAGGCTGAATGATGCCATGATTGATCAAAGTGAACCCTGATCAAATTTCTTCATGTACACTGACTGCATACTGAAAGCCATTCATAAAGCATAATCTTTGTTTTTAAAAAACCACTTTCATGCAGGGCTTAATTATTTCAACATATGAATTAATTTGCATTCCATTCTAAATGATAGAGAAACCCTAAGTCCCCGTTTTAAGTTGCACCATGTAAAGAATTAATGGTTATGTTAACAAGACAGTGCTGTTAGTAATGATGCAAGCATGACATAAGAGTCAGAAACCATGAAGCTCCAAAAGATCAAGACATGGAATAGATGGTGTCCAGAAAACCGTGTTTTTACAATGAGGCCTTTGTAAATAGTTCTTAATAGATGGTTAGTACATAGTTTCTCTTGAACCTATCTCAAGTCACTCATAGAATAAGCAAAACTTCATCAAAGCATAGTGACGGCTCAAAACATGGCAACAGTGTTGGAGGTTGCAGTTTAAGAAACCCCTTGAGGCCAGCGACTGGTAACCCACAGGCAAAGACCTTCTTGGAACAGCTCGAATTCACAACAACAAGAACAAAACTGAAATATACCTTGATAGGGGACAGTCAGCTGCGCACAATGTTAACAGCCATTGAACAGCCACTACCTCTTCCACAGCCTTTCCAAACATCAAGGGTCTGCAACAAGGACAACGATGAGAGCTCTGAAGGAGATGGTTTAAAAGGTACCAAACAGCTCCGGGTTTACAAAACACAAAAACACCAGGTTTGTACCCTTTTATATGCAACTGGGGCCATAGTTGATGATGTCCTGGCACGACAAGGAGTCAGGGTGACCTCAGTGTCCTATGAGGCGGTTATGAGGGCCTTCAATAATTACTTTAGCCCTAGGAAGGATCTAATCACTGAATAGGCGAGATTTAACCAGAAAAGCCAAAGCTGGGTGAATCCATTATACATTTATTGACAACTTGTATCAATTAGCAAGTAATCATGGCTTTGGAGCTTTAAAGTATGAATTAACTCACAACCGTATCACAGTCGGCATGCTTGACAACGCCCTGTTGGACTTTTGACAAGCCAAAGAAGATTTAATGCTAGAGAAGGCTGGTCAGTTTGCAAGACAGGTGGAGCTGCGACAGCAGAATCAAGGTGTACTTGGGGGAGGCGTTGAGGCTCAGAAGGGATTGATCCAGAATGCAGGCCCAAAGTCACCGCCGATTGAAAAACCCACGAAAAATTCTGCCAAAACCGCCAAAGAGGCAGGAAGAACCCTTCCACTTATTTTAAAATGTTCCAGATGCACGCCAAAAGACAACATCACCGCAAAGACTGCCCAGCAGGGGGAGCTGAATGCTTTCTCTGTGGCAAGATCGGGCATTTTAAATGATTCTGCAGATCTAAAGCACAATTGAAGGAAGATAGTGGGAAGAAGCTTCTCATCATTCTAATGCACAGCAAATTGGAAGTAAAAACATTCAGGTTGAGGATTTCTTGGGGGAAATAAAAGATCCCAACAAGCAGTTATGGTCTGTAGAGTTAAAAGTCCAAGGACACAGGGAAGAATTTAAACTGGATATTGGGGCAGGGGTCACACTCTTATCAGACAAATTAAACTGGCTTCAGAACAGGCTTAAGGAAGTAGAAATCCAACCATCTAACTTAAAGCTACAAGGGCCAGGAGGGACAGACCTCAAAGTGAACAGTCAGTTCACTACAACCCTTAGGCATGAAGATAAAGAAACTAACAAAACTTTTTATATCTTACAGAACCAGCAAATGTCTCTGCTCAGCACATCAGGGGTTTAAGACTAGGTCTTCTACAAAAGGTCAATGAGGTAACAGTTTGGACAGTGGAACAATATTCAGGGATTAATTTCCAAAGTTGTTTAGAGAACGATCAAACCTTGAAACTGCAGCAGAAATTGAAGCTCATGCATTACGCCGTGAGCTGCTTTTTATTGCAGGAACACCATCCACTGGACCACAGGAGATTCCAGATCTCTCAATTCTCTTTGAAGACAGGCTAGAAGAGGTAGAAACAGGAGGCACTGAACAACCTGGTGACATTCTGCTTGAGGAGCTTCTAGGCCTTGGTTGGCTCTTTCTGGATAGAGTTCAAGCGAATTAAGCTCCCGCAGAAGCAAATGATCTGTTTGGAAGAAGGGGTCCTAGATCTTACATACTCCTTGACTTCTCTGCCAATGCCTCTAAAGTCTTTGTTTCTTTTGAGGAGAATCATCCTTTCATTGAAGAAGGTAATAAAGAGGTGAATGTGTCTACTTATTCTACTGAGCCCACTGATGACATGCATCAACAATTGCTTGCAGCCAGCAGAATGCTTTCCAGGCAGAATGAGATGGTTGGATCAAACCAACAGAGGAAATTCAGAGCGTATTAATTTGTACAAATGTAAGCTGCAGCTCACACTTGGATCTCACCAGAAAGTCATGGATATGCTTAAATCTTCCTTCAGTAAAGGAGAGGCCCAAACTACAGGAGTTTCTACAGCTGCAGGGTACTACACAGGAACTTTATATTGATCTAGGTCCAGAGATTTATTCCATTGTTGATAATGGTGCCATCCTACTTTCTCATGCTAACCCTGCAATCCCATTCTCTATAGTGGAGCAGCCTCACACTGAAGCAAGCATGGAGGTAATATCACTGCCTACAGAAAGTGAAAATCCTCCCCTAAGAGTAGTAGGAAAGTCTTCCATTCTTCACATGATGCAATGTCTTCAGGATGTTCTTTGTTCTTCTTTTTGTCTATCAGGTTCATTTATGTATCAGGTATTCAATACATCTCCCTTCATCACAGCAGCAGTGAATGATACAGCTGCAAAGTTCTTCATAGGAGTTGGAAGTGCTTCATTTTCTCAAGCCGATGCCTTCACCTTTCCCCAGTGTACAATGCAGAAGAAGGTAGGAGTTGGATGGAAACTGCAAACAGTACAATGTTAACCGACAGTGGAAATGTAATGTAAATGTTTAACAAAAGAATGTAACAGCTTTGAGATTATACTTGGAGGGAAATGTAGAGTAAAAGGCTAATGGTTATGTTAATGGGACAATGATGTTAATATTGATATAAGCATGGCATCAGAGTCAGATGACCAAGACACTCAAAAAGAGCAAGACACGGAATAGACTGTATCCAGAAAACGATGTATTTACCATGAGGTCTTTGTAAATAATGATTAATAACTAGTTTCAAGAAAAATTATATTGTGACTATCACAAGCCATTCATAGAATAAGTAAAACTTCGCCAAAGCATGGTGATAGCTCAAATACCCCATTTAAAGTCATTCCACTTTCATGCCAGTCAGTTAATGAGGCCCGATTTCATGTTTAGCATCAGGAGTTTTGTTTCAACTTTGTTTTGCGCTGGGTCTGACATTGAGTTGCGTGACCCAATCAGCGTCATTTTGGAGCAGTTTTCCTCCTCCTTGATCTTTCCTCTTGCTGACCCTCCAGCTCGCAGCCTCTACCACTCTCTGACCCTCCAGGTCACTGCCAACCATCTGGCCTCTTCCATTCCAACTGTCCCAGTTGTTGCTGACCCTCCAGCTCGTGGTGTCTCCTGCTTCCTGTGCCTCTCAGTCACTGCTGAGCCTTCCTCTTGCTGCTCTCCAATTTGAAGCTTACCTCCTGCAAGTAAATTCTGCTCTTCCTGCTTCTCACCGCTCTTCTCCAGGGGCCCTCGCTCACAGCGAGGGTTTTGGAGCGTGAAGTGGCAAATAGGAGAAGCAGGAAGTGGGAAATTTGGCGACTGGGAGGGTTGGGGAACAGGATTGGTGGCTTCTGGGAGGGCCAGGAGTGGGAGAGGCACCAAGAGAGAGGGCAAGGAGCAGGGCAGGCAGTGAGCATGAGGGCTGACGGCAACCAGGATGGTCAGGGTATAATGGATTCACCCAGCATCCTGGATTGGGGGCAAGCAGGAACTAAGTAAAAAGAGTTGGCACATTTCTTCTTTATTTTTAAATTTAATTTATTTTAAAATTTATTTCATTTACTAATATAGCAATTTAGCAATGTAAAGTACTTCAACTTATAGGGTTTAATGTTTTTTCCTGATGAGAACCTAACCACAGCTTTTACATTGGTTGTAATGGGAGAGTCTGATTCGCTTAAAGTTGTTTCATTTAAAGTTGTACTTTTCAGAAACGTAACTACATCTTTAAGTGAGGATTTACTGTGCAACAAAACAAATAATTCTGAAAAAATTTTGAGGATTATGAACATCCCTTTAAAGTTAAAAGCAAATTTACAGATTAACTTGTTTTTAACAGGGCAATAACATTGCCACAGTGGTCATTTTCATAGATTGTGTCAGACAGCACAAGAAAATATCTGACTCTTAAATCGATGGTCATTAACTGCCTTTGGAAATCTCCTTGTATAAGCAATGTTATGATCCATGCAGGGGAACCGTAAACCAAAATAACCAAATTTACCAAATGACCTTCAAAGAAGAAATTACCAACACGATTTCCCATTTTGCCACTTATACTCTAACATGAATTGATCAAAATAAATTAAACATGAATTAACAGGCAAATAAAAAGGTGAATTTCACTTTAAATTGTCAACAAAAGAAAGATAAGTCTTACAGGATCACATCACTCCCACACAATATGGCACTACACAGCTGCACAGTTCACAATGTGCTGTATTTTATTCAGACAGGGTAAGTCAGGAGCCTTGTTCAACAACAGCTTTAACCTTCCAGTTTTACGGATTTGATTATCAGCAGCAGGCAGACTTCTAGGAACCCTCTCTCCCTCGGATCACGACAGTCCTGATGGTGTAACTTCCCAGAGTTCCTTTTCAACCAACCAACAACATCTTGGTTCATGGTCTGGCCTCTTCTGGAGAAAACATCCAGTTCTTTCGCATCTCCAAGCTAGTCATACAATTTTCCAGGTTTTATACCCTTTGAGCCAGCTTACAAATTTCCTCCAAGATCTCCTATCTCCTTTTCTGCCAAACAGGAAAACTGACCTCTTCCTGAGAGAGATTTGCTTCTTCTCCTTGCAAGAGTTTGGTGTTCCGCTTTCTGTCCCTGACTGCTTTCGCTTTGTCTGCATCTGTGTGCTGATCACCTTTACCCTCCAGCTCTCCTGCTTGTAGCTCTCCTCTGTGTCTGCCAGCCACATGGCTTCTAGTCTTAGCTTCTTCTTGTTGATACTGTTTCCAGGTCAAGGGTCACCAGGTTACATGGACCAACATCTCCTAATATCCAAGAAAAGTACATGATCCCTTTACAATTGACGCAAACTTTTCAAAGTCCTTTTTCCACATTCTTAAAAACAATTACAGTTACCACAGGGCATTTTAAAGAAATTACAATTTTTCCTTACTGTACTGTTTCTGGCTCAAAGGTTGTTAGAGCAGTCTCAAGAAAACGCATACATATCACAAACTGGCTACCTTAAAGCAACGCTTTTTTTGTTTTTAATACTTTAGTTAATTTTTTTAAATTAATTTACAGGATGGCTAGGCCAGCATTTATTGCCCATCCCTAATTGCCCTTGAGAGGATGGTGGTGAGCTGCTTTCTTGAACCGCTGCAGCCCCTGTGGTGTAGGTACACCCATAGTGTTGTTAGGGAAGGAATTCCAGGATTTTGACCCAGCGACAGTGATGGAAGGGCGATATAGTTCCAAGTCAAGATGCTGAGTGGCTTGATTGTGTTCTCATGTATCTGCTGCCCTTGTCCTTCCAGATGGTAGTGGTCATGGGCTTGGAAGGCGCTGCCGAAGGAGCAGAGGCTAGGAATCCTGCGGCGAGTAACTTACCTCCTGACTCCCCAAAGCCTACAAGGCACAAGTCAGGAGTGTGATGAAATACTCTCCACTTGCCTGGTTGAGTGCAGTTCCAACAACACTCAAGAAGCTTGACACCATCCAAGACAAGGCAGCCCTTCCACAAACATTTACTCCCACCACCATTGATGAACAGTGGCAGCAGTGTGTACCATCTATAATATCCAGATACTCACCAAGGTTCCTTAGGCAGCACCTTCCAAACCCACACACTACCATCTAGAAGGACATGGGCAGTAGATACATGGGAACACCACCACCTGGAAGTTCCTCTCCAAGCCACTCACCATCCTGACTTGGAAATATATCGACGTTCCTTCACTGTCGCCGAGTCAAAACCCTGGAACTCCCTCCCTAACAGCATTGTGGGTGTACCTACACCACATGGACTGCAGCGGTTCAAGAAGGCAGCTCACCACCACCTTCTCAAGGGCAATAAATGCTGGATTAGCCAGCAATGCCCACATTCCATAAGAATGAATTAAAAAAAATAGACTTGCAATAGTTTGCAGTAGACTTGAGAAGAAAATTGAATCACAACATAAATCCCAACATAAACAAATGATTAAAAACTTGTTCTAAATGTTACACAAACTGTTATTTGTGAGCTTAAATTAGTTATGCAATTGCAGAATCTTTTACTTTTCTGTTGCTTGTTTTAAGAAAGTTGCATAGCCATAATACAGGCCATTACGTCTATCAAGATGTTGATGGTAAACTAAGACAGTAAGTTTCTAATTAATCCATGACCAGTAAATAGATTGTTGCAAGCCCATTTTTAAAATAATGTGAGGTAATCTGTTGTGCAAGCTACAAAATAGGTTGCTTTGACTTATGCTGATATTGCACTAAAATGTACACTGGATTTCATATTAGTTTTGTATGCAATTTATGCCAAAATTGCCTGAAATCATCTTATAGTTGATCTTATTGACGTACACCAGTGGATAAAAACTAGTGTAAAACACGGGAAAATCAATGTAAACAATTATGAGGAATGCACAAAGCATACGTCCTCAAGTCCTTCTTCAACATATTGATGTTAAACGTTAAAGTTTGAAGCCTTAAAGCCATCCTTTATATACATTAAGCACAGCATATTTAAGACAATGTAAACTGTGTAAGCTTTCCTCTTTATAATTCTATAAATTCTCAGTAAATAAATTCTCTAAATAATATAATAAAATTAAAGCATCCAAAGATACAGAAAATACAGTGTACAATTTAGTAAGGAAAATCTTTTAAAAGTGTTAGGAGAAAATCCCTATAAAACACCAGAAATAGTGACTTTGGGTCATGTCACAGCCACGATTTTGGGTGTAAATTTACATCTATTCAGAACTGGCGTAAATGCAGCAACTTTAAAAAAAATTCTCCTTACTGGGTCTTGCAATGCATTCATAATTCCTTTGAAACCTCTTTTTTAAAAAAAGTCAGAATCTATCTATATTAAAAACAGAAATCTTTACATAATTGCATAGCCTTAAACAGGTTGGTGATTTTTTGCAGGTGGCGGAGCTAAGTTAATGAGCTAACTGGGGTTTTAGGGACGCAATTCAGGAGAAGTGCATCACAATGTTTTGGCATAAAACCAGTGTAAATTCGTTACCCAAGATTTTCCTCAGAAAGACGGTGCAATTCTGCTCTAACACTGCAGTTATGCAAAAACTTTTTTTTCAGGAAATTCTAGCCATTAGCATTCACAGAGCTCCTCCACAAACAGTGACATACTCCTAGGGCCACCACATTTTATATTGTTTTAAAAATAACATTTTATTAAGTATACAAATACAGAATCTAACAACAGAGATAAATCAAATGACCTTGGAAACCCACTAGGATCATCTTGTGAGCCCCTTTTGAAACCTCTGCACTAATGGCTATGATTTACCATTGTGGAATACAGCAAGAGTAGAGCTGGAGACCTACAACTTGATAAATACCCCTTCAATCATGGCTGATCCCTAATGTACAGTGCTTCAAGCAAAAATGTTAAAAAGGCAAAACACTGCTCGATGTGTTCCTCCCTTAACTTTGGCTTGTGTTAATTAACACGAGTCTACAGCTGTGCTAATAATTATAACTACATCCATCAGAAATAATGAAAAGACTTGCCACATGCTGAGGGATGAGGAAATTACTGTACAATTTCATATGCCAGGTCATTCCCACTCATTGGCTGTTGCCCCCCCAAGTGTATCTCCAAGTAAGTCTATATACCATTAATGCACTTCCTACCCTACTGTATTTGTACCTTAATAATAGTATTTTTCAATTCCTAGTCTCTAAGTGATAGTAACTTCTCATTCAAAGAATTTTACAAAAGCATTGCTGATGTATTTACTAATCCATCAATCTCTGTGACATCTCAACAGTCTATCTTAATGAAAACAAAACACTGAACACAGTATTCAAAAAACATAATGCTGCACAAATGCTTCAACTAAATTGTAGACAATTATACTAGTAGCAACCTACAGCTGTGCCTAAGTATCCATTTCATTATATGCTGTCAGTTAAGTTCTGATCCCTAGTCTAATGAACTGTCAATGCTTCTAGTCAGCAGTGTCATTCCTGTTGACAATCTTCTTGATATTTTTGTACCAAGACTTAAGTACAACTATGATGATGAAAATCCTTTGATTGTTCATATACTTTGAAAAGATGCCAAAAAGCAAAACCATTAGACTGGTGCATAGAAATTTGAGATTATATCTCATGAGCATTACCTGAGCTATTTTATTGAAACAGGTTATCCACATATCTGGTAATTAGGCTGTTTAAATCAGATATCCTTCTAATTAGGCTGTTTGTTGAAACAAGTGTTTTAAAAAATAGTTATTAAAAGTTTCAAAGCTATTTTAAGGAAGAACAGTTCTTCAAGGTTGTACTTAACACACCTAATTATTCTGTTTTTGTCTTGTACTTAAACAGTTACAATGAACTATATGTTCTGCATTAAAAATGAGAATGTAAGGAAGCGTATTTGTGCCATTTAGGCATTCACTTCCCACTTCTGTGGTATTGCAATACTCTTTTCCAATACCAGGTTGTTACTTAAAGGTCAGACAAGATCACCAATCATTCCAGCGTTAAAAAAAGTGTCCAACCTCCTCACTTTCCAATTACAAAACGTCCTGATCTGGAGATCACAGGCCATGCATCTTTTCCCAAATCTATCCTTTCCAATCTGCAGATTATTTACATAAAATAAACTTTTGTTATATAATATGATGAAAATGGGACTTCAGAAACGGAGAAAATGGTTCAACACAAAAATAATAAACCAAAAATCAACACAAAGCAGGGCACTGCAATATCTGATTACCGACCAAAATGAATGAGACAAATAGAATTAAATGTTGGTTAGGCCTTGGATTTAAATTCAACATCAACAAGGTGTTAGAGTAAAGGCCTCTTTGTAAAAGGTTAGTTTTAATCTTTATAGTTGATTCATTTACCAGTTTACATTTCATCTCAACTAAGTTAACATAATTATTTCTACTTTACAATTGGAAAGTGGAGTTGTGATATTCCACAATCAACTACCAGAAGCACTTCTAGTTTGCTTTTGAAGGTGCCACAGATAATTGCTCACTCATTGGCTTGTAGCTGGGTGTTTTGGAGCGAGTGCTATAGACAATATTACTTTATAAAGCACAAGTTCCTGAAACAAATATTTTCAGGTTATAAAGGAACATCAACAAGACCTTTCTAAGGTACTTTTGCTTCCAACTCAGTGCACCTTTCAAGCATTGACTTTGAAAACTTGGCCATTGGCTCTTTGGTTTTGTACAATGACAAGCTAATTTGTTTATTCTTATACATTCACTAGTGGCAAACAGGTGTGCCTGTCAAAGCTTTCTATTTTTTTTGCAAAATAGAAAACAAACAGAATTCCAAGTAATTAATCTGGGAGAGTACTCCATTGGGACAAGTGAATAGGTGAAACCATTGTCATTCTGTACAATTTCTTTTGGATCAACTCAGAATATTAAAATCTAATTTGTCTTGAGAGCAATCTTACTCAACTGTTCTTTTCTTTCCTGAAATAACGAAATGTGTCCATTTACTCTCAAACTTTATTCATACTTTGTTTTGTTCATTTAAGGGATGTGGGCTTCACTTGCTAGGCCAGCATTTATAGCCCATTCCTAATTGCCCTCAAGAAGATGGTGGTGAGCTGCCTTCTTAAACCGCTGCAGTCCATGTGGCATAGGTACATCCACAGTGCTGTTAGAGCGGGGGGTGGGGGGGGCAGGGTCCAGGATTTTGATCCAACAACAGTGAAGGAACAACAATATATTTCCAAGTCAGGATGGTGAGTGGCTTGGAGGGGAACTTCCAGGTAGTGGTGTTCCCATATATCTGCTGTCCTTGTCCTTCGAGTTGGTAGCAGTCGTGAGTTTGGAAGGTGCTGCCGAAGGAGCCTAGGTGAGTTGCAGTTGTGCATCTTGTAGATGGCACACACTGCTGCCACTGTGTGTCAGTGGTGGAGGGAGTGAATGTTTGTGGAAGGGATGCCAATCAAGTGGGCTGGCTTGTCCTTGATGGTGTCATGTTTCTTGAGTGTTGTTGAAGCTGCACTCATCCAGGCAAGTGGAGAGTATTCCATCACACTCCTGACTTGCGCCTTGTAGATGATGGACAGGCTTTGGAGAGTCAGGGGGTGAGTTACCCGCCACAGGATTCCTAGCTTCTGACATGTTCTTGCAGCCACAGTATTTATATGGCTAGTCCAGTTCAGTTTCTGTTCAATGGTAACCCCCAGGATGTTGATGGTGGGGGATTCAGCGATGGTAATGTCATTAAATGGCAAGGGACAATGGTTAGATTAGATTCTCTTATTGGAGATGGCCATTGCCTGGCACTTGTGTGGCGTGGACTTGTCAGCCCAAGCCTGGATATTGTCGAGGTCTTGCTGCATTTGGACATGAACTACTTCAGTATCTGAGGAGTCAAAAATGGTACTGAACATTGTGCAATCATCAGCGAATATTCCCACTTCCTGCAATGATGTCCTGGAACTGAGATGATTGACCTCCAACAACCACAACCGTCTTCCTTTGTGCTGGATATGACTCCAACCGGTGGAGAATTTTCCCCCGACTTATTGACTCATTCCCATTGACTCCAGTTTGGCTAGGGCTCCTTGATGTCACACTCAGTCAAATGCCGCCTCGATGTCAAGGGCAGTCACTCACACCTCACCTTGGGAGTTCAGCTCTTTTGTCCATATTTGAACTAAGGCTGTAATGAGATCATGGTGGAACCCAAACTGAGCATCAATAAGCAAGTGCCGTTTGATAGCACTATTGATGACCCCTTATATCACTTTACTGATGATCAGGAGTACACTGATGGGGTAGTAATTGGCCAGGTTGAATTTGTCCTGCTTTGTGTGTACAGGACATACCTGGGCAATTTTCCACATTGCTGGGTAGATGCCAGTGCTGTAGCCTGGCTTGAATTTGAACAAAGCTTAGCTGTTAACTGCTGCATTAACCATGGCAATGCCTCTACTAGAGTCCACTAGACAACCAATTACCACTCTCTTCCCATGCAATATAAATTGTTGTTCCCTTTACATTTAGTACTTGTGAATTGTCTGATGAGTACAAAATGAAAAGTTCAACAACGTGTCTTTTTTCAGCAATATTCATATCCCTTTTGTTTGCAGAGAATGGATCCCTGTGTATGAATGTATGTCGTGTGAATGAGCCATGTTACAAGCTCGACTGATCCATTCAAGCATTCAGATTCCAACTCTAAGTTTTCCTATCACATCAGCATGGTGGAAGTATCTACATTGGAAGTTTGTGTTGTGTGGCGTAGCTTCATGTTCCAGACATCCAAGTCCAAGGCTGCAAACCAGCCTTATTCATCACCGAGTTAATCTAGATCTTCATGTGAGGGACTTCAGAAAAGGAGACAGGTCTAGGCCCATTAATCATCCAGGATAGTCAGTGACAAGTCACTTATCCTTTTCACCACAAATTCAACTCTCAAATTGCTTCTGGACCTTATACATGGGCTGGAAGAAAAATTTATTCTGTAGAAGTTTTGAACAATGAAAGGAACTATTTGAATGTGTCTTACAACACAAGCTTAACCTGGATTGAGACTTTAGTATCATTGAAGAAAAATGAGAAAGCTCAAAATGATCCTTGTCCTTTTTAGTGTTCCTTTTTTTATATTTGTTCATGGGATGTGGGCGTCGCTGACTAGGCCAGCATTTATTGCCCATACCTAATTGTCCTAGAGAAGATGGTGGTGAGCTGCCCTCTTGAGCCGCTGCAGTCCATGTGGTGTAGGTACATCCACAGTGCTGTTAGGAAGGGAGTTCCAGGATTTTGACCCAGCAACAGTGAAGGAACAGCAATATTTTTTCGGGTCAGGGTAGTGTGTGACTTGGAGGGGAACTTCCAGGTGGTGGTGTTCCTATGTATCTGCTGCCCTTCTAGATGGTAGCGACCGTGGGTTTGGAAGGTGCTGTCTGAAGAGTCTTGATGAAATCTTGCAGTGCATCTTGTAGACGGTGCGTCAGTGGCAGAGGGAGTGAATTTTTGTGGGTGGGGTGCCAATCATGCAGGCTGCTTTGTCCTGGATGGTGTCAGACTTCATCAGGCTTCTTGAGTGTTGTTGGAGATGCACTCATCAAGGCAAGTGGAGAGCATTCCATCACACTCCTGACTTGTGCTTTGTAGATGACGGACAGACTTTGGGGGTTCAGGAGGTGAGTTACTCACTGCAGGACTCCTAGCCTCTGATCTGCTCTTGTAGCCACAGTATTTATGCATCCTGATGCAAATGTGACAGACTCACTTGCAGCAGGGCACGCAGGGGCCGGCAGCAGATCAGAAACCCATCTATTTCACCAGTGGACTTTGCAGAGGCTGAAATGCAGCAAAGTGCTCTCAGGGACGTTCAGGTATACCATGGGAGGGAAGATGGAGAAAAGACACATGGAAGTGGGGGCTCTTCGGAAGGAATTCCCACCTCTACCAACCTTCAGTGAGAGCCCCATGTGCTGCCTCCAGCCTGATGTCAGAGTCTGCCCCTACACAGGTGAGGAAGTCTTTGGCAGGGTCCTCGTGAACTCCAGCATTCAGAGGATGTCTGCCGTGGGCATCTCAGCTGTCGCAACAGTGGAACAAATAACCTGCCTTTAGCTCTGCTGAAGCCATCTGAGTTGCACCACATATGAGTAATAAGAAGTAGAGAAGACGACTTATTAGTTGTACAAAGGGATTCGCTTCAGTGTGTATAACAATGTTCATGGCATTATGTAAACATTTATTTAAATAAATCAAACACTTTATTTGAACTCTTCATTCTATGCCATCTACTTTGTTACATTCTGAATTACAAACGGGCAGTAGCCTTCATGAGAATGGTATGATCACGTTGGAGGTCAAGGAAAGGGTGAATATAATGGTTGAATTTTTGACAGTGGAAATGATTTGTGTTTCATGGTGGGTGGGAGGCACAGAGTTCATGATTGCATTGTCATATGAACTCACACACTTAGATTAGTTGAACTATGCATGTATTATGCAGAGAAACACCTTTGACCACAAGTCCATCAGGCTGTGGTCGGCACATAATGTCTTAGAGGCCCTGCGGGAAAAGGAGAGGGTGGATCCTGTGGGATGGTTCCCCGAGCAAACTGTCAAAGTCATTTGGCAGAACGCCTCATCGCCAGAACTTTCCAACAAGCACCAAGACGTAGCTTGGCTGCTGGTGAGAAAGGCCCTCCCTGTCAGATCCCTCCAAAACACCAGGAGTCTCATCCCCTCTGCACGTTGCCCTTGAGGTGGCTGTGGTGGGGACGAGACCGTTGTTCACCTCCTTGTGGATTGTGCCTTTGCAAAGAAGGTCTGGAGAGAGATGCAGTGGTTTCTATCGAGGTTCATCCCGAGCAGTTCTGTGACACAGGACTCTGTGCTGTACAGGCTGTTCCCAGGGACACACACTGAGACAAACATAAACTGCAGCTGGAGGATCATCAACTCGGTGAAAGACGCTCTTTGGTCTTTCAGCACAAAGAGTTGTCCCTGACCGAGTGTTGCAGATTGGCACATTCCAAGGTCCAGGACTACGTGCTGAGGGATGCAATAAAGCTTGGGGCAGCCACTGCAAAGGCGCAATGGGGAAAGGTTGCTGTCTAAGACCTTTCTGCCTCAGTTCACCGAGCGGCTGGGAACTGTTGAGAGCCCCTCAGGCTGTACAGCTCAAAATGAATGTATGCAGTGAATACTAATTGTATTATAATTGCACTGAAGCACCTCAGAGTGCAACATGATGTATGTTGATAACTCCAATCCCATTGTCTGCATTGACCATATTGAAATGATTGTAATATTCTTTGATTGTATTGATGCACCTTGTGATACATGTGTAAAAGTTGAATCTGATTGTACTTACGTGATGTTGAAATGTTTTGGAATGTTCTTCCAAATATTTTATGAATAAAGTATATTTTTCCAAAAAAAAAGTATTTAGGCTGTTGCAGGCTATATCTGGCTCCTTCTCCTTCTGGGAAAGTATCAAGTGGTCTGCAGCTTCTGCGTCCTCTGCTGTGCGAAGCCGACCACAAGTATTTTGGAGATGCAGGATGGGCCACATTTCACATCTGGCATCCCCAGGTCTGTTGAAGCACCTGAATTGCAACTTCGGCAACCTAATGGTTTGCTCAAAACATCGCTCTTGTGTTCATGTGATTCTCCTCATACCTTTTCTCCATGAGTGGTGGGATTCCTCACAGGAGTCATCAGCCAGATTGCCAGGGGGTAGCCCTTGTCTCTAACTGTAGATTGCAAACCCACGAAAGCAACTGGGGTCATGGCCAGGATCGGCTCTGAGGCCCCATCGCTTGTACATGCCTGATTTTTATCTCTACCCCTTATTTGTCGAGACAGGAGAGAATGAGTTCCAGACAGCGTCAGGGCCGGTCATGGGCGTGTCTGATTCTTTTTCCTGGCCCGGTTCACTGGGAGGGGAGGGCCACAAATTTTCAAGTGACTCCACACATGACAGGGTCACATCAATCAACAGAAACCTCGATTGGAAGGTCAGTGGGTAAGGGAGGGTGGTCATGCTGCAATTGGAAGGTTGGGGTGATGGAGTGGGACTAGGAAGGAGCCCCTGTACAGAAAGTTCCAAAGCTCTTCATTAGCTCCAGATTACAGAAGCACCATGTTAAACAGTTAGGCCCAGTGAGTATATAAGGTACATTTTCACGAAGTTTAAAAACACAGATTACCATATACATATGATATGTTGCATGTTTTTCTTTAATGTGCAGACTTTCATAATATTGAATGTTATTATCCTGTTTTGTTTTTGTTGGTGTTTGTGGTCACACTAATTTTGAAGTCAAAATGGGTTCACAGCGGGAAATCGTTTCTGAAGCACTGCTTGTGGTGTATGGAGGTGTGGAAGCCTGTGGGAGATGTGACTATCACTGAATGAAGGAATCACGCCAGTTTCCAGGATATCTTACACAAACATGATAAGGTGGTGGCATAGTGGTATTGTCACTGGGCTGGTAACCCAGAGACCCAGGGTAATGCTCTGGGGGCCTGGGTTCGAATCCTGCCACGGCAGATGGCGGAATTTGAATTCAATAAAAATGTGGAATTAAAAATCTAATCAAGACCATGAAACCATTGTCAATTGTCGTAAAAACCCATGTGGTTCACTAATGTCCTTTAGCGGCAATACCTTACCTGGTCTGGCCTACATGTGACTCCAGACCCACTGCAATGTGGTTGACTCTTAAATGCCCTCTAAGCAAGGGCAATTAGGGATGAGCAATTTAAAAAAAAACTTTTCAGTGGCCACAAGAAAGCTGAATACTGAGGGAATGAATTCCTTCTAACTGTGAATACTCCACATTGATCTGAGGATGCCATAAATGCCAAATGTGCAGTCAATGATTCCCTGTATCTGTGGCTATCCAGTAATTGCAGCAAATGCAAGAGACCACTGATTGATAGTGGACATAAGTGGCTGCCTTTGTAAATGGCATCATTCACCTGGGAGATATGCTAGTTAGCAGATTCTGAAATCCTGTCACCAGCATGCAGGGATCACTGGCAATGTGATCCCATCTGACCCTCTTGGAAGGATGTCTTGCTCCAGAAGGCTGCGGATGTCAACAAAGACCTCCCATGAAAACCTGCATCTCCTGAAGCACCTCCTATTGTTGAGTCTTATTGAGGAATCCTCTGCCTGTATATCCTGGAGTGTCACCTCCTTCAAGATGGAGCTCTGCATCCATCACTTTTGCCCCATGGAGGAGCATATAGCTGCAGAGGAGACAGTTGATGGTGCTGCTCCTGTTGTTGGTGTGGCTTCTGGTGCTGCAGCTAATATGGATGCTCCTCATGTTCCTTATTAGAGCTCCATGCTATAACTGCATAAGTTGCTCCCATGCAGCGGTGAAGTTGACAGCAGGTAAGATCAGATCAAGGCAACTAAAGTCCAAGATCACTAGGTAGCTCATTGTTCAGAATGACAAAATCCCCCCCATATAAATTAAACAATGTGCCATCTGTGAAAAGTGACACCACAATCCTTAAAGAAATGCCTTAAACAGACCATTTTCCACGATGGCATCCAATACATCATGGTTCGGATCTTCTAGACGTGACAACGATGAAAGGATTGCCATTGTGCTCAAAAATTCCACCTACTCGACGCTGCTGTGTCTTTCTTCTGGGGTCTTCCAATCCCAGTTTTCACAGATATGCGCAGCGCAGCAATCCTCATGGGACTCTGTCAAAGTGGAGTAAAGTCTGGGGAAGACAAGCCTTGCCCCTTTTTCACAGTACTAACTGCCATATGGTAAGTTTAAAAGCCTATTCTTTGAATGTCAGTGAATGGGTGAGCAGGCAAATGGGTGAGGTGCGTAAGTGAATGAGTAGGGTGGGCAAAGTGGCTAGGGTGGTGTGTAGCCGGGTCAAGGAGGTTAGTCAGGTGGTCAGGACAGTAGTCGGGTGGTGGTTGTCGGGGTGATAGTCGGGGATCATTTGCAGAGTTACCAAGGTGTTAGACTCGGTTTTAATCTGTCTAACATTTGAGCATTGCTGAACAAAAAAGAGGTGCTGTCGAAGCTTTTTGTATTGCACTCATCAGGACAGACTCAAGAATGCCAAATTTCAAAGGGAACAACAATATATACTGCATAAGAAAAGGGGTACTGATTGGTTGGCAAGTTAGCTCTGATTGGTCAAGATGTTGCCATGGCAAATGCACCAGAGAGATAATGACCCCATGCTTTTGTTTGTTCAAAAAGATCACGGAATCACACAGTGCAGAAGAGGCCCTCTGACCCATTGAGTCTGCACCGACACATCAGAAACACCAGACCTACCTACCCAATCCCATTTACCAGCACTTGGCCCATAGCCTTGAATGTTATGACGTGCCAAGTGCTCATCCAGGTACTTTTTAAAGGATGTGAGGCAACCCACCTTCAACACCCTCCCAGGCAGTGCATTCCAGACCGTCACCACCCTCTGGGTAAAAATGTTTTCCCTCACATCCCCCCTAAACCTCCTGCCTCTTAACTTGAACTTGTTCCCTCGTGACTGACCCTTCAATTAAGGGGAACAGCTGCTCCCTATCCACCCTGTCCATGCCCTTCATAATCTTGTACACCTCGATCAGGTTGCCCCTCAGTCCTCTATGCTCCAACAAAAACAAACCAAGTCTATCCAACCTCTCTTCATAACTTAAACGCTTCATCCCAGGCAACATCTTGGTGAATCTCCTCTGCACCCCCTCCAGTGCAATCACATCCTATAATGTGGTGACCAGAACTGCACACAGTTCTCCAGCTGTGGCCTCACCAAGGTTCTATACAACTCCAACATGACCTCCCTACTTTTGTAATCTATGCCTCGATTGATAAAGGCAAGTGTCCCATATGCCTTTTTCACCACCCCACTAACATGCCCTCCGCCTTCAGAGATCTATGGACACACACACCAAGGTCCCTTTGTCCCTCAGAACTTCCTAGTGTCATGCCGTTCATTGAATACTTCCTTGTCAAATTACTTCCTCCAAAGTGTATCACCTCACACTTTTCAGGGTTAAATTCCATCTGCCACTTATCTGCCCATTTGACCATCTCGTCCATATCTTCCTATAGCCCAAGACACTCAACTTCCCTGTTAACCACTCAGCCAATCTTTGTGTCATTCGCAAACTTACTAATCCTATCCCCCACATAGTAATCTATGTCATTTATATAAATGAGGAATAATAGGGGACCCAGCACAGATCCCTGTGGTACGCCACTGGACACTGGCTTCCAGTTACTAAAGCAGCCTTCTGTCATCAGCCTCTGTCTCCTACAAATAAGCCAATTTTTAATCCACATTATCAAATTACCCTGTATCCCATGTGCATTTGCCTTCTTTATAAGTCTCCCATGTGGGACCTTGTCAAAAATGCAATGACTGGACATGTTTCTTTTGCCTGCAGAGGGCGAGTCCCTCATATGAATATGGGAGGCAGTGGTGTAGCAGTATTGTCACTAGATTGGTAATCCAGAGACCCAGTGCTCTGGGGACCCGGGTTCAAATCCCACCATGGCAGATGGTAGGATCTGAATTTAATTTTAAAAAATCTGGAATTAGTAGTCTAATGGTGACCATGAAAACATTGTTGATTTTTGTAAAAACCCATCTGGTTCACTAATGTCCTTTAGGGAAGGAAATCTGCTGTCCTTATCTGGTCTGGCCTACATTTGACTCCCGACCCACACCAATGTGGCTGACTCTAAAATGCCCTCAAGGGCAATGGGATGGGCAAAAATGCTGGCTTAGCCAGCGACGCCCATATCCCAAGAACGAATAAAAAAAAACATTCACTGAGGGTCCCAGGGAGCAGTGAAATTGCCCATCAGAAGTTTAAAATTCCCGGACAATACCCATATAGGTCTGCACATCAGGGTTTCTACAGGATCCCAATGTGCACCTTCAGACGTATGTCTGGAAGCAATGATTCAGAGACCAGAAGATTTGTCCCATTGAATATTATGGGTACTTACCTTCACTCCTCTTTTGAGACATAAATTTACTGAGTGTTTTCTCTACCCTTATACTAGATCTACACTACACAGCCAGCTGTTAGATATTATTTGGGATATGTACTTCCATAGCTTCAAGCTTCTTCAATGCCGGCTACACCAGTTATTAAAACAACAACTTGCATTATATAATGGCTTTAATCCAGAAAAATATCCCAAGACTGCAGAGGTAAAGGCAGACAAAAACTGGACACTGATTTAAAGGAAGTATTTGAAGAAGTGTATAAAGCTAAGTTGGGTTTTTAAGAGGATCTTTTAGAAGGAAAGAGAATGAAGAAGTGTGGGGAGGGGTGGTGCTGATGTATGGGAGAAATTGCAGATCTTAGAGACTAAGGGTCTGAAGGCATCAGGTTAAAAGATTAAACAAAAGCAATGAAAACAACGTGAATCTTGAAGGTTAATGAAAGAGCTATTTTGAAATATCAGATTAATGTAGGATTAAAATCACTAAGGTTAAATTTCCAGTTTAGTATTTTAAAGTGAGCAGGAACTTAAGTATTTTTTCTTGCACTGCCATCTGTAGCAACAATGAAACAAACAAGTTAATAGTAGATTGTTTTATCTTATTGCAATTTTGATAGTAACTAGAATGCTGCAATGCAGAAACAGCCCGTTTGATTTATCTATTTCCCATATAAGCCACTTCTTCCGATGCCACTCTCCTGCTCGCCCCCAATCTCCTTAATATTTATTTTATCCATGCAACAGTCCAATTCCCTTGTAAATAATGTGTGGATACTAACGATGGTTTGTGTCTGAGACTTCCACATTCCAAACATGGTCTATATAAGAAATTTATCTGAACCTTTTAATTCATTTTCCTAATCATTTTAAATTTGTATTCTAATTTCCAGCTCATCATCTAAAGCAAAAAATGTCACTTTACCTTCTCATAGCCTGTAATAATATGAATACCTTTATGAAGTCACCTTTAACTGTCACAGCCCAGGTGAAATTTCTCTTCATAATTGTAACTTCTCGCCCCTAGCAACAATTGTAGGCAGGCAAGCAATTATTTAAACTAGATTTTACTTCATACTTGGTATTATTTTTCTTTCCAAATGTTACCTGAAAGAAAGCTTATCATTCAAATTGAAAGAAAAAAGAACAAAAACGTAAAAGGAACTAGTAAACAGTAGTTGCATCAAAAGCAATTTAGACTACTGTTTTGAAGCCCAACATATTGAATGATGGTGAAATTAGATAATTTTATACGAAATACTGACACAGCTGCCCACGTCTCATTAGTAATCTTGTCATGCATTGGTAACAAGCTCAGTACAATATGTCAGGTTGTAAAAACTAAATCTTATTGTAGACAACTTCAAATTTGCTACCTGCCAATTTAGGCACTTTCAAAAAGCAACCTAATCTCAAGAGCTTTACTGAATTAATTGTGTCTCCATAAAGTTTTGTAATAAACAGTTCTTCCTCCCTCATTCATGCTTTTTTTAACCTCAAGACTTGGCTATTCCAATGCATTTTTTTTTTTGGATTTCCAGCATCTGCAGTTTTTTTGTTTTTACCAATGCATTCCTGGTTGGTCTCCCACATTCAACCCTCCGTAAACTTGAGGCCATCCAGAACTCTGCTGCCCGTGCCATGTCACACCAAGCCTTATTCACCTCTCACCCCCGTGCTCACCGACCTACTTTAGCTCATGGTCAAGCAACACTTTGATTTTAAAATTCTCGTCCTTGTTTTAAAATCTCCCCATGGCTTCACCCCTCCCTATCTCTGCAATCTCCTCCAGCTTTACAACCCTTCAAGATATCTGTGCACCCCTGATTTTAATTGCTCCACCACTGGTAGTTACACCTTCAGTTGCTTAGGACCCAACCTCTGCAATATCTTCCCTACACTGCTCCAGAACTCTAACCCGCTTTTCCTCCTTTACAACACTCCTTAAACTCTACTTCTTTGGACAAGTTTTTGGTCATCTGAACTGATGGCCTCATGTAGCATGGTATCACACTTTGCTTTTATAATGCTTCTTACAAGGGCCTTAAAGGCGGTATGTAAATAAATATACATTGTTGTTGCTTTTGAAACACTCCCAAGACAAAATATTGCAGAAAACCCAGGTGCTGCTATCAGGAAGTCCAAAACCAAATGCACAGTTAACTATCACTTTTTGAACCAAGTTTTGCTGTATTATGCTATCACAGTATGGTCTTGATAAGCTTCTTCTTCCTGGCTTTGAGATTGTACAAAACAAAGACAATAAAATTCATCCAAAATTTCCTTCTCCACTACTTTAAACACATGTCTCCACTAAAACAGTTGAGCTGGAACTCCAGATGGAAATCACTATGCCAAAACCTTACTTCAGAGCCCATGTTTTCATTCTGTTTTTCCTTTGTATACAAGAATGCAATTGCAATAAGAAAAAAAATCATATTTTCTACTTTTTGCATTGAGTTACAAATGCTTTGCTTATTGCAGCAGAAAACCAATTGCTTGCAAGTAACTTTCACACGTTTCTTCCAGTCTTTCTCTTATGTCTCTATTTGTTATTTCTTTTCCTTTTGTTTGCTCTTATGCATCCATTTTCTTTTGCTGTGGCTTCCTTCTTTGCTGCTCTCATTACTTTTACATCCTTCCCCTGCATAGTTTATTACAATACTTGATAGCCTTAAATACAAAAAGGAAGATGCCTATTGGTGTTTTCAATTGGTCCTGTGGCTAGAACAGCTGGTTCAAGGTAGCATGCAAACAAATATTTTGCAAGATAAAAGTGCTCCCTTCTCGTGGCACTCCTTGAACCTGTGCTCCAATGACATCATGAACAGCGTGTGCTGCCCACAATCCATCATCTTCATTCATGGTAATATAGCACAGAACTTGCAGTGTCAGAAGAGGTGAGTCCTACAGAAATATACTTCCAGAGTATCTCTGATGAGTAGCTCTCAAACAAGATAACTAGAATGGACTAACTGTAGAGGAGGGGAAAGATGAATAACTAAAGAGAAACTCCAACTGGAGAACAAATATATTACGCGTCCCTAAAAATGCAGCACTGCTGATACAAATAGAAAATAAATGAAATGGTAAGAGTAGATTAAATAGTTAAAATGTGAGCAGCAAACCAAACAACGTATAGACATTTTTAAGTAACAGATTTGTATGATTATTAGCACTTTTAAACCAAAACACATTTCTAACATACATATATTTAAATCTATTTGTTTCAAGATGTTCATAAGTCTCCCGAAAATTAAAATGTTGCACAATAATCATCTTTAGATGATGAATCTGTTGTACAATCATGTGCGAATAGTGGAAACTTGTGGGAAAAGGTAACAGTAGCCCTGAAAGGATATTTAGTCCCCCAGCTCAAGATATTCACTAAAACATAAACAGAAAATGCTGCAAATACAAAGCCATCAGCATCTGGTAAAGAGTTACAAACAAAACGTTAACTTGCCTTTTCTCTTTACAAATGCTATGTATTACTAGCATTTCTTGTTGTTTCCAACGTTTGCATTTTGTAACTTTTCTGTTCTAATTGAGATTAGAGGCTCTAATAGCTGGCCTAAATACAACTGTGAATTTCCTACATCATTCTATTTAAGTAAAACTGGTCGAGTTTGAGAAGATACTGTGTATGGAGACGGATATAGAACTACATTCTGTTGCTAATATAAGTAAGTTTTTTGCATATTTGTAGTTTCTGGAGTCAATTTATTCCAAGTAAGGGGTATAAATGTTACAAGGTGAGAATGCTTTGAATAGTGCTTTTATTGTGTCTGCAAAGCATAATTAGGACATAGATTGCTTTCAGAAAAGAACTAATGGGCAAGAGTGTAATCTTCAGTTAACAATCTCCTTTGTTGGTTCTATCTATATTATGAAAGGCCTTGAAGGAGTTGGGGAAGTCATAACATTTTTCCTCTGATCTCAGACAGCATCCGGCTGTAGACTTCCTTGAAATGTTACGATTCCTCTAACATTTTCTCATCACTTCACTATTGTCATACAACAGTGCACCCGCCAGCTCACCATGAGCAACAGCAGAGGAAATTTGTTCATTGTATGTTAAGATGGAGGTACACATCAGGTAGTAAAACTAGCTGCAGCTAATAGAGCCCATATTCTCAAAATTGGCACTGGCTGCATTGGAAACATAGAGAGACTTAGAAAAACTGTACATACCTAATGGCAAATCCCATATATTCACGAATGGTCCAGCATACAGGGTTCAGCAAATGACGATTAACTCTACTATTGAATTTTTTTGCACATGAAAGGAAATGGGCCCAGATCTTCCAGTCTCCAGATGGTCATGTCCTGGACATACTCTGGAAGATGCGCTGGGGACCCCTCGGACGTTCCAATGTTAGGACTCTGTGGGAATTGTCTGGGAAGTTTCAACTTCCAATAGGCAATTTCCTTACATTTGGAACAAGTCAGGGACTTCAGAGTGTTCTGACTCACTTACCTGGATATTTGCCCAGGAAATGTTAGACAGGAAAAATCCCTATCTAACTCCTAGGTGACTATACAACTGACCACCCACCACCCTCTGACTCCCCCTCCCTGACCCTCTGACCACCCACCATCTTCTGACATCCCCACCAGCGCCATGCTCCGGCCTTCCCCTCCCACCACTACCCTCTGACCTTACCCTCCCGCCACCACCCTCCGACCTTCTCCTCCCACCACCACCACCCTCCGGACCTTCCCCTCCGACCACCACCCTCCAACCTTCCCCTCCCACCACCACCACCACCCTCCGACCTTCCCCTCCCACCACCACCACCCTCCAATCTTCCCCTCCCTCCCACCACCACTACCCTCCGACCTACCCCTCCCACCACCACCACCCTTCCCCTCCCACCACCACCATCACCCTCCGACATTCCCCTTCCACTACCACCCTCCGACTTTCCCCTCCTGCCACCATCCTCCGACTTCCTCTCCGACCCTCCAGCTCCCCGTGCCAGTTCCTTCCCCAACATGAACCTCCAGCCTTCCTCCCCACGAACCACTGACTCAGGACTCTCTGACCTCCCTCCCCCAATCCCCACGATCCTCTGGTCCCATTTCTGCATCCGGCCCTGCACCAAATCTGCCCTAACCAAATTGATGAGTACTTCTGCAGCAGTAATGCATTATGGCTCCTCAATCTCTCTACAGCGTTCAACAAAGAATCTTCCGCCAACACTTGCTTCTCTACTGTCCAGCTGCAGAGAACTGCCCTTGCATGGTTGTGCTCCTGCGAAATGTAGCCGTGAACATCTCTAGCAAGAGCAACAGCCACCTCCACCCTGAAATGCAACCTTCAGAATCCTGACCTTCTCTCTTTCTCATCTACACAACATTTGCCAACATCATCCATGGACAAAAAGTTAGCTTCAATGGGAATGCTGATGACATCCAGCTCACTCAAATCTTGCACTATCTCTGTGCTGTCAGACTTCTTAGCTGACATTTAGTCTTGGATAAATCTTAACTTTCTCCATTTCAACACTTGAAAGACTAAAGCCATTATTCTTAGCCGCCACCACAAATTATCCTTTTTCCATGATTTCCTCCTTTCTAACCCCCACCCCAACCAACACCCAGCCAATTAGTCAGGCCGAATCAAACTATTCAAGACTTCAATATCCTGTACAGCCCTAAGCTGAATTTCAAACTCCATAATCTCCTTCATCACTAAAGAATTTACTTCAACCACTGCAACTTTGCCCATTTCTGTTGCTAAATATGTTATACATGCCTTTATCACCTCCATACCTGGCTATTCCAAGTCTCTCTCATTCTGTACTCACTATAAATTCCAGCTTACAAAACCGCTGCTACATGTTTCTTGTTCCACATCAACTCTAGATCACTCATCACTCTGGTCTATACTGAAGAGCACTGGCTCCCAAACTTCAACACTTCAGATAAAAATTTCTCATCTTTAAATCCCTCCTTGACTTCAACCCATCTTACTTCCTCAACTTCCTCTAGTTGCATATCTCTACACAAACTCTAGATTTGATGAAGTCTTGTGCCCATACTCGCAGATTTCATTCAATGTAGATAAATGTAGTGTTATGCGTGTGCCTGGCACAGAGGTAGAGTTGTGAACTTAAGGCTTTGAGCAGAGAAAGGTTTAGGTGTAATAATGCAAGAATCTCTGATGGTTCACAGCTAGTGCCGCAAGGCTATAACAAAAGCAAGTAAGTGTTAGAATGCATTGCCAGGACAAATCAAAACAGCAAACACAATATTGTACTTGTGGAAGACTAAATACTTTGTTCAGTTTTAGTCTCTGTAAATGATGGGTGATATACAGGCCCTGGAAAAGATTGCGGGCCACTAGATTGACACTTAAAGGCCCTTAGAAAGCAAGAACCTTTCCAAAATGTAGACCTCAAGAGATTTGATTGATGTCTAATTAGAATCAAGCATATGAATCAGCTATTAGAGTTAGATACTTCAGGGAGGACCTGAATATCAGTTATATAAGCATATAGTTATGTCAGACATCAGGTGATTCATTCTTTTCCCAGGTTGTTGACCTTGGAACACATTGCAACACAGTGAGGGATTGCTGCAAATGTACAAAAGGGAGCTAAATGAGTTCCTAACAATGGCTCACGCCACAGTATATTGGAGGATGTCTCTCCTTTTGGGGTTTGAGAAATTTCAAAGATTTTGTTCCTCTAAAATAATCTAGGGTTTTTTCCACCCCTCCCAAGAGATTCCAAGGCTAGTTAGTAGGAACATAGCTGCACCATGACAGTATGGATCAGGTATTGTTTTGTCTGTTCTTTTCCTATCTCCATAGTCTCTAGAATTCCTTCTTTGATGTTCTCCACTTTCCTCCTCTAAAAGCTTCCTCAAAACCCACCTGTTTGGCTAAGCTATATTTCTACGTTTCAATAGTAACTACACTTCTGAAGTATTTCTTTGACTGTAAAGCACTTTGAGATGTCCAGTGGTCATAAAAAGCACTACGCAAATGCAAGTTTTTCTTTTAGCCTTTGGTCAGCTCTCATCATCATTGCCTAAATATTACTGTTGATTATATTAGCCAGCAATTGCTTAACAAGTCCTTTGCTACTTTAATGCAGGCATTATTTTAAATAGGTTAACAGTTCTGCTAAAGCTGCAATATTATTTGAATTAATATTCATTCACATATGTCCAACAGTAATTTATTAAGACTTTTGATGATGGAAGTACTACTTATGCAGCTACTCTAAAAAGAAATCATTAAACACAAATTAATAGTAAAAATGTATGGTATATGCTGCTTGCATTAAACTTGAAAAATAATTGGAAAAGAACATTGTAACTAATTACCTGATCCTTTTAAAATTTCAACAAACAGTTTGAAAATAAACATTTACTAACACAACAGTGCTAATAGTTGAAGGCACACTATAGGGTTGCCAGTGAAAGAACTTTAGCTTTGTAGATAAAAAAAGAGCATCATTTGACAACCGAGTTACCCTCTGTTATCATATAAAATTTACACTTGAACACATCAAAACAAAAAGAGCTTATGCAATTACTACAATTCATTTACTGGGGCTTAATTTAGTAAATTAAACAGTTTACATATTTGTTAACAAAGAATAGTTTGGATAACTATCAAAGCACTGCAACCTTCTTGTAAACAAACATGCTTATTGCTAAACACCATTAGAAGTTGCTCCACTAATTTTCTCTCTTCCTCTACTGAAGGTGCTGACTAATGCTGAGATACATTGTGTCATAGGGAAGTCAGCACAAGTGGCAAATGCAGATTAGCACAGGGAGACACATCAAACCAGTTAGCAGTAATGTTCCTTTGAGAAAAGGAAGCGGAGATTAGAAATACAACCTGAGCCAATAAAATTTTCAATGAAGGAGCGGAGGAACTGAAAGATCAAATACACACATCTTAAAAGCAGAATTGTAGCTTTAAGGGAAAAAGGGATTATTGTATGTATGGTGCTGAACACAAAACAAGGTCCTACTTGCTGTCCTACTTGTTCCTTGCCTTTTTTCACAATTTAATTTTCCATATCTTTTTCAATCTTATATATCTTTATTAGATTATCTCTAAGAAACCTTCTTGTAAAATTGAAAAGCCTTAGTTTATTTGGTCTTTCCAAATAGCTAAAATCTCTAAAACATTGTTCTTGTGGCTGTCCCTTCCACTGTTTGCCTTGTGACTCATTAACCAGAGCTAGATACAGTGCACAAGGCACTATGTAGCGTGATCATTGCTTTCCCTGATCTTTTTTAGCTTTATAGCCCAAAGTTCTATAGACTTTGTTAATTGCTTCCTTCCAATGGTTGGACATGTTGAGTCAAGTCTACTGTGACTCCTAGGTCTTTTTCATCTTCATTTTCAGTTATTTCAGCACTATTCACTGAGTTTGTGTAATTGGAGGTGGGGGGTTTGAAAGAGGACAGCAAAGAAAGCAAAAGCAGATCATCAACAATTTCATTCGCTCCAACACACCTTCCAATGCTTATCCATAGAATACAATTCATTAGAGTCTAAAGCTAGATCCTAAGAAACTCAAGAGGAGCAAACAGCAGATTTTAAAGCATGGCAATAAATCAATAAGGGATGGAAAAAGAAAGTGACTAAGTAACACTAGAGGGATAGTCCAAACAAATCTTGATGCACAACAGGTAGGTTGAAGCCACAAAATAACACAAGGTTTGGAACCTTGCAGTTTCAACTATGCCCAAAGTGAAAGAGAGGTAATTTTTCTGTTCAGCACTGAACTGAAGATCTAGTAAACTAATCAAGAAAGACAAAAGTAACAATGGGCCTTAACTTCCGAGCTCCCCAACATCAGATTGGGGGTACCCCAAAGATGCGCTGGAGATTCCCTTTCCGAAGTTCACATGTAAGGTTTACACAGCAATTGCTCGGAAGTGCAAACTTCTACAGGGCAATAATTGCCCTGCACAGGGAACTAACTGAAAATGCAATTTAAATCACAGATTCTGGATGGTTCTGACTGGGTTACACCAATAGTTACCCAGAAAACATTAGAATTAAAACCTCTTCTAACTTCTGGTAACTACTGTACAGACCCAGACCGACCCCCCTTTGAGACTCTCCCCAACTCCTACAGGTCTCCCCCCAACCCCCAACTACACCCCCACACCAGAGTCCCCCATCCATCCCGACCCCACAGGGGTCTCCTGCTACCCCCCAGACGACCCCATCCCTCCCACAGCCAACCAACCGTCCCAGGAGTCTCCCACTACACCATCCACACAATCACAGGATTGTCTCCCACTACCTGTTCCCCCACCACAAGACTTGCCCCCTCCCTGCCCACACAGGACTCCTTAACCCCCATCCCCACCTCCTGACAGGCTCTTCACCCTGCACCACCAGCGCCACCCCCCCCCCCCCCACCCCCCACCCCCCCCCCCCCCCCACCCCCCCCGACCCGATCCAACCTGAGGCCTGACACACACCAACCCCCCGCCACCCAAGGCCTGACGGCAACCCCATCCTGGACCTTCGACCTCCAGGCCCCAGATCCTGCTCCCACAGATCTCTGATTCCACCCACCCCATTCCCCCGCAAACCCCCAAATCCTATCCACTTACCTTCTCCCTGGCCTGTCAAGGACCTTTAAATTTCAAATGGTCCTTTAAACTTACTTGATTTACGGCAGCTAGTGCCCTAAAAAAGGGAGCTTGGCCTCCTTCTCTTTGACTCTCCTTGACTTTGGCACTGGGCCTCAAGGACGCGTTGCACTGCCTGGATCTCACCCAGCCTGATTCAGAAGGTTGGGTGAGATAGGATCGAAAAGAATTTGACCTAAGTAATTGGGCATGGAGTGGCAATCTGCACTGATTGACGCTCTGAGGAAATTCAAGCCTAATGTATCACTTCATTTTTGGAAAGGCAGGCAAATCCTGAGCTAAGTCCAGGTGTTCTTCACTAAAAATAATAATTCCTTTTAATAGAAACAATGTTAGAAATTTGTGTGAAATATTTTATAGATTTTAATAAAATTTAATTTTAAGAATGGTGAACAATTTTTCATTTGATAACCACACAGACTTAGATAGATACAGATGGAAATCTGAAACCTACTGAGTATTTCCAGCATTTTCAGTTTTTATTTCAGACATCCAGCATCCACAGTATTTATCTTTTGATTTCCTATTTAATTTACGGTCACTTCTCTTCCAGGAATGCCCAAGTGCAGAAGTTCTGCGCTTCCCTGATGGGATTTCTATTCTTTTGGCCTGTTCAATTAGGCACTTACTGCCTTCCAGGCTCAACGCTGAGCTCAACAATTTCAGTTCATAAAAACTGCCCCCATTTCTCTAACAGATACTAACAATGATTCTGCTGTTACCATTTACAGCTCCTTTAGACTCACTTTTTGTTTCTTTACTTGCTCTAGTATCATACCCTTTTGTCTTGTCCCATCGTCCCTTTGGTCATTTAATCAATCCCGGTCCCAACCTATTACAAACCTTCCCTTTTGTTCTTTCCTCTCTTCCCCTCCCTTTGCTTTCCTCTGTTAAAACTTTCTACATCTCTAACCTTTGCCAGTTCTGATGAAAGGTTAATGATGTGAAACATTGTCTATTTCTCTTCTCAAAGGTGCTGCCTGATCTGCTGAGTATTTCCAGCATTTTCTGTTTTTATTGCTCATTTTGAATGATGATTTCTCATAGCATGAATAACATTCCAAAGTTTTAAAAGACTGCAAGTCCATTGGATCCTCTGAATACTTATAAAATGCTGCTATGGTGCTACTCCCATGTCAATATACAATTGAAGTTTCTGGACTTGAATATGTGTAAGTGACAATATAATTTCAGCTCAATGTATCAATGTAGATTTTGCCCTTTTATTTCTTTTCACATCAGTACATGATTCCCTCACGAAGTCCAAATGATCAAGACTGACTGTTATTTGCAGCGTTGCCATTTATTATTCACTTCCTAGACATTTCATTTACTTTGATGTCCTGAGGCTGAAGTATTATCATTAGGTACCTATAATGCCATAGGAAAATACATTAGTGTGAACATGCTTTCATGCTGTGCCAATACTCGATCATTCAAGGGGATCAGAAAGTAATTTTCCAGGGATCTTACTTGCCCTTCTTGGCCCTGGGTTTGTTTCTGTTTTACTGCTCCTCCCTTGGGAAACAGGAGGGCATGAGGGGGGTGGGATAGGAAATGTCTAATCACAATGCTTCAACTATCAAGAATGTGGGGCAGCCTTGATGAACCAGCTAGCCTTTGCTTGTCTGTTATTTTCATATTTTCATATGTAATCAGGGTCCAGTTTCCCCATTCACTCATGTTAGTGAAAACTTATCACAAAGTGGGAAGCCCACTTTAACCTCATGCTGATTGTTTTCACCAACTTGAGTAAACTTGATTGTCTTACCTTAATTCCTCGCCTCTAATTGCATCCACCAGAACCAGGTGTTAGACCTGCAAACAATCAATATTTTTTCCCTAGTGCTGTGTGGGTCTAAATAGTTCATGCACAAACAACACAATTTCAATTGTATTGCTGGGGATTTTGCAAAGTTAAATTAAACAGAGAAAATTTCATTCTGTCAGCAATAGGTAAAACATAGCTACAATACTGCTCATTTCTTTAAAAATCAGGCAAATTTACAGCCGGAGTGGTGTACGGTGGATAACTGATGCACAGCTGAGATGGTGTATTTATTTGATTACTCACATATGCCAACAGACAAACTTTCTTGGACTCAATCTAAATTTTGCAGCTTTCAAAGTATATTACAGATCTGTCATGTTCATTAAAAAAACACATTTATTTGAAACTACAATGCTAACTCAAGACATGTAAGCAATGTTGAAGATTCCCTTGTGATTTAGTATAAATGTTGTCTTTTTACTTTCCAGACAAGTACTTTATTCCCTTACATAAAGCTCAAATGGTCAAGACTGGCAGCCATTTACAGTATCCATTAATTCACTCTCCTATACATTTCACCTACTCTGATATCTAAAGACTCAGAATTCTAACTGTGACTTGCATCACATTTAGACATGACTAAAACCCCTGGAATGTCTGTGGTCACTTTGGCTTGTAGACTGCTAATATGGTCTATTCTCAGACCACATGGTTATAAAAGTAGAATGTTTCTTTTAGGCAGACATCTATATTCTCAAAGGATGGTTTATGTAAAGCATTAGATTAACCAACATCTGTTATTTTGAATAAGGCACATTTCATAGTAAAAGCCTACGGTGTAAAAATTGCACTCTCCCAATCTTTTCTTCTTCCTATGCCCTGCCATCAAAAACAAAAATTTCAAAATGTAGAGCCAAACAATTGATAGTACAGAAGAAGGCAATTCAGCCCATCATGTGCCTGTTATCTCTTCACTTCTTGGGACTTTGTTTTCCTTGTACATCTTTCTCTGTTACAAATACATATCCAGTTCTTCCTTAATAGAATCAATTGTCTTTCCCTTTGCCCTAAGTATCTCATGTTTCCACAACCTCTTCTGTAAAGAAATTTCTCCTAAGCTCACTCTTCACTCTCAGTAATAATTATAAATTGATGACCGCTGGTAACGGACTACACAACTTGAGGAAACTGTCAGACCTGCTCAGTTTTTCCAGGTGTTTTTGTTTTTGCTCTAGATGTCCAGCATCCGCAATATTTTGCTTTTATCTGAGGAAACACTTGTTCCTTCCTGACTCTATCAAAACCCTTCTTAATTTTTAAAACTTTCTTTGCATCAATTCATCAGTACCTCTTTGCTTGTGAACTTTGTGGCTAAATTGTATAATACTCAAAATTTTATTGACAGTTTCACGACTTTATCTACCTGCTACCTCAGCTCAATTCCGTGAGTTAGTGGGTCATAGGTTCTTTCAAATGAGACATTAAACCATGGCCTCATCTCATCTCTCGGGTGAACATAAAAGATTTCATGGCACTATTCGAAGAGCACATAGAGTTTTCCTGTGTTTTGGCCAACATTTACCCCTCAACCAACACCATTAAAACAAATTATTCGGTCATTTATCTCATTCCTGTTTGTGGGACCTTGCTTTAGGCAACTCACTACCATGTTTGCTTACTTTACAACAGTAACTACACTTCAGAAGTATTCCATTGGGTGTGAAGAGCTCTGAGTCATCCTGAAGGTGTGTAAGGTGCTATACAAATGTTTGTTCTTTCTTTCTAATTTAAAGTTAACACATGTCTGGTTTTCTAATGCTCTATTGTTCACTAAGATAGAGACATACAATGGAAGCAAAATAAAATTCCAGTAGATAAAAGTAGTTAAAATAAAATGTTGTTTCTATTTGTTAGCCAAGATGCATTAATGAAAGTATATAGATATCCAACCTAGTAAATATACTCTGGGAGGCACAGACAATTGAGCCTCACTGTGAAGAATAATCTTAAAAACAAGAGCCTAGATTAAGAAATAGAGGGGGAGAAAACCCAACATGCAATGAGGACCAACTAGCCAAGTTCTTTAAAAATCTTAACATTCTGAGCAAAATCAATCAGTTCACAAGAACACAAAATTAATACAGATGGGAAAGGTTATTTGGCATACTTAGTTCATCCTAGTCACAGAGACAATAGTCATAGAGCTTCAGTATGCATATGACCGTGCCTTAGCTGCCCACAACAAGGAAAACATCCATACTATGGCAAACAAATTCCCCAGTGCTGCCAAAAATTTTGGTCTCCAAATCTGTTTCTCCAACACCAAGATTATGTTTCAGTCAGCACCAGGCACAGGCCATAAAGCACCAGACATAACCATTGATGGCACCAGTCTCAAGGTTGTAGAAATATTCTCAGACCTGGGAATTCTGCAGGAAGCAACTCACCCCCTGACTCCCCAAAGCCTGTGTAACAAGATGGCAGATGGAGTATGATATAAGGAAATGTGAAGTTATTCATTTTGGCTGTAAGAATAAAAAGACAGAATATTTCTTAAAAAGTGAGAGACTTGTAAATGTTGATGTTCAAGGAAGCCTGGATGTGCTGGTTCAAGAAATGCAGAAAGTTAGCATGCAGGTCCAGCAAGAAATTAAGGCAGCAAATGGCATGTTGGCCATTATTGCAAGGGGATTGGAGGACAAGAATAAAGAAGGCTTGCTACAGCTGAACAGAGTTTTGTTGAGACTTGGGATTGACAGATCTTGTCTCTCGGGGAATTAAGGGATATGGGGAGCGGGCAGGAAAACTGAGTTGAAGCCCAAAATCAGACACAATCGTATGGAATGGCAGAGCAGGCTCGATAGGCCATGTGGCCTACTCCTATTTATTATGCTCTTATGTTCCACCATCAGCAATGCACAAGGCAAGTGTGTGTTGGAATATGCTCCACACGCCTGGATGAGTGCAGCTCCAACATTCAAGAAGCTTGACACCATCCAGGACAAAGCAGCCCGCTTGACTGGCATCCCGTCCACCACCTTCAACATTCACTCCCTCCGCCATCGATGCACAGTGGCAGCAGTATGTACCATCTATAAGATGCACGACAGCAACTGACCGAGGCTCCAGCAACAGCACCTTTCAAACCCACAACCTCTACCACCAAGAAAGACAAGGTTAGCAGATGCATGGGAACACCACCACCAGGAAATACCCCTCCAAGCCATACACCATCTTGAATTGGAACTATATCACCGTTCCTTCGCTGTCACTTGGTCAAAATCCTGAAACTCCCTTCCTAACAGCACTGTGGTTCAAGGCAGTGGCTCACTATTACTTCTCAAGGGCAATTAGGGATGGGCAATAAATGCTGGTCTAGTCAGTGATGCCCACATCCCGTGAACAAATAAAAAGAAAGAATTTTCTAGAAGCTCATTCAATGTATTGATCAACCTGTGTGCGAAGACCTTCCTGACTTCAGTACAAATTTGCTTTCATTAATTTTGAACTTATTCATTTATTTAACTTTCACAATTTAAAATAAAAATCTCTATTTACCTTTTCTACAATATTCATAATCTTATATACCTTGATTATTCTTGCTCAGTGTCCTCCTTCAAAGCTGAAAAACCTAAATTTTGTTCAATTTTTTTCCCCACAAATCCAGGCATGCCTGTCACTTTCTCAGAAAAAATAGTCACGGTGATTAGTCAGACAGGATCTCCTGAGTTCATGCTGACTGCTGCCTACTAGAGTATTAGTGTAAAGATAGTCCACAAATTTGGACATTTTAAATCAATTTCATTACTTTACATCATAATAAAGTGAGTCTAATGGGTCGCCTTTCATGGTTTGCAGAAGTTGGCCCTCCTCCTCATTTCACTTACAGTTTTAGGATCATGCTTGTTTGGACTACACATGCTAATATGAGGAGGTATTAATTCTCTATGTACAGTATTATATCTTTAAAGCTGTTCCACTTATCCTCTAGCAAAATGTTGTTGAACAAATTCCACAAATTAACTTACTTAAACCAATTCCTTATTTATTTGAATTGACAGAGTTTAAAATTACATACCTATTTCCTGGTCTTTATATTTCTGAATCTCAGATTCTGTGCAACTTTATCATTTTGTAGACTCTCCTGCATATGGGTTGGGTTGGTAACCATTACCAAGTCAAGATCCACACTGCCTCTCATGGCTTCATGATGCACTGGATTGGGCATTACATTTACTGCCTCTAATTCCAAGCTACTTTACATGCTCCCAATTTGTGTTTGGTGAATTGAAGATGCCCATCTCCACATACCTTCATTACCTCGCCACACAGCAAACTTTCTTCTTTCTTTCTTCTGGCTTGATGATCAGTAGGATAACCCTTATGCTAGTTTTATCTTTTTCACATTACAGTTATCTAAGCAGAGTTGTTCATTTTGTAACTTTCCACTTACTGTAATCTCCAAGGTGTCCCTTAAACATAGAGCTACACTATCTCCATCCCTGGTTGCTATCTTCTCTTTATGCCCCTGTATTTAGTATTCAGTACCATCCTCTCGAATTAGTGTTTAAGATTTCTTGGTAAATATTACAGAAATTGATGAGAATAAGGACCTATGCTTCATAAATATTTTGAAATCAATTGAACATGCAAGAAAACAAACAGTCTGTTGGCAGCCTCAGTTCTCACTTATATTAAACCTGAAATAAAATAGAATCTGACACTGGATATCATTTCTACATTAAATTGAATAAAGTTAGTTGACAAAGTGGCAAAACAGCCGACTAGATAGTTCCAACTGGTTGATGAAACCAATAACAGACCATACAGGCATTTTCACATAAATGTGGGAATGTTCAATTATTTGTTTTAAAAATGATAAAATTAGTATATTTTGTTCCAAATCTGTCCTGGAATTTTAAATAAAGCGACAGATATCAAAGAGAGATTTTGCAGCAATGCAACATTCTGTCCAACAATATGATAGTAGCAACAAATTATTTCCTTGAAAAGTACGGCATAACATGCATGAGATCAGGAAAAACGAAAAGCAGACACCAAGTCAATTTAAAAAAAAAATCATATGATTAAAAGGTTATTCATCATTAATCTGTTGACAATGTTACTTGGCAGGATGAACCCAAGGTAACAGCATTAGCACAGTCATCCTCAAAAATTGACCTCAAATGGAACAAAAATTCACAATGTCTTTACTAAATGTTAACTAAAAGCAAAAAATGCTGCTGGAAATGTAATAGTTCATGCAGCAATTGTAAAATTGATGGTTAATGGTTTGGTTGTAGACTCTTCTGCCAGTTTCTCTAAAATTAACTGTTACAATTTATTTTTTCTATTAAGAGATATCAATGGTGAACTTGTTATGATAGATGAATGTTTGGATTCTTATTTTTATCTTTGCTGTAGGTCAGTAAGTTCAATGAAAAATGTGTTTAGAATGTGGGTGTAGAACGATTTATAGAAATGGATGGAAACTGTGTTGATCACTACCATATGTCTGCTGCTATCTCTTGCTCTATATGATGAGTAGCAGAACATGGAATTTCACGATGCTGAATTTTGAGGTTGTCTCTATATATTTTTGGTCAGTCAAATATTTTCAATAGAGATGGCAATGACTAGGAATCAACGATAGTAGTCATAAGTGCTTTAAAAATATTTGGAGTGGAGGAAATGTATGCAGTGGTTTCATACACTATTACATTGAGAAATTTTAACAAAGGTGTTACCATTTATACTGAAATTTATTATGAGTGAATAACCTGCCAAGAAAGAACAGAAACTAACTTATTAGTAAATGTTTTGTGGGCCATATCTTCAGTCTTTTCCTACTGAAAATTTTAGATGTCACAGACAAGCAACCAACAAGATCAAAATTGGCTGAGCATGCTCTCTCCAGTTCACTAGATTTTTTTTGCATGAAAGATTGGCATTTTATCTAAAGTCATTTGTTTTCCCAATTTGCTTGGGCTTAAGAATCAATCACCTCAGTCTTCAAATCCTTGCAGCAAACACCCCTATACCAAAAGGTGATACGTGTGATCTTACTAGAAATAGAAGTTGTCTCCTTCCATAACATGTACTGGTACCAGACCTTGTATCTGAAAAGCTCAGGACCGGATGTGTGCCAGATTGGAGATTTTATGGATTTTGGGTCCTAAGCTTAGGATATACAGTGCAGTTATAATACATGAAATAAAATATGAAAAATAAAGAATATTTTTTAAAAAGAATAAAAAGTAAATAAAACTATTTACTTATATTATTTTACTTTTTCATTTTATTAAATTACTTGTCAACTGAAGAAGAGTGAGCATCAGAAGGAATGTCTGGGTGGTAGCTAGTGTACAGATACAGGCTAAGGAAGTTGAAGGTTGAAGCTCCGTCATTTTTTTTTAAAACATGTCCTGCAGCTTGAGTTGTTTCAAATACATGGGCCTTTCTTTCAGGAACACCTCTTGTATTTTGTACACCCACATAATATGCTGCTCTGTAATGAAGTTTTCCTGTTCCGACCCACGAAACAATTCCTCACCAATGCTTATGCACCTATCAATAGACGCATTTTCCTGTTCATCTGATGCACCATTTTCATCATTATCAGTCCCATTCTCTTTATTCTTATTCATGCCCATGTCGCATATTTCACTGTCTGTGAGTTAGAGGTAAAATGGGGCATCGTTGTCAATACTCAGGCAATCCTCAACAGCATCTTCATCCAACAATTTGGCTTCAGCACATGACAAATCTTTCACATATGCCAATAAATCTTCAACAACTTTTTTTCTTCAGGAACCCTGGCTTCAGGGACAAACTGGTTCTCGTACCAATCAAAGAAAATTTGTCTAGTCATCCATGTGCACTTATTGGCCTTATATACAACAGGAAAAACCCTGATCCCTTTGAAAGGCCAATAAAAAGCAATTTACACCTCTGTGTACCTGCTGCATTTGAACATCAGAGTACAGTAAGCTGTTCCTTAGAATCTTTGAATTCCGTTGGTGCTGTCTCATCTGCTGATCCATAGGTTTTCTTGGGCACATACCTCCAATATAATGAGGTCTCATCAGCATTGTACAATTGCTCTGCTATTAGACCTTCTTCTGATATTATTGTGGAAAATTCATCCAAGCATGCCTCTTCAGCTTCATGGTCAGCTGAAACTTTTTCACCTCATACTTTCAGCAGACGTATGCCATGGCGTTTTTAAAAAATGTTTTATACCATCAAGATGAGTATTCACATGGTGTTGTTAGACCTAACTGTTCACGGAACACTTTCATGATAATGAGGTGATCCAATGGATATTTTGCACTCCAACAATGCCTGATCCACTCAAGTAACATGTTGTCTAAATGGACAATCTTTGACTGATGTAGTGTTTCCCTATTATCCATTAATTTGCACACATCACTGTCAGCATAAAATTTAAGGAACTGCTCCTTTTGCTTCTTCAAATCACAAGTGGTTGATGTACTAACACCATATTCTTTGCTTCATCTTTCCACTGAGTTGCCCTTCTCTAAGCGCATTAGTATCTCCACTTTCTGCTTTATACTTAAACGATAAGCCCTTCTTCTTGGCACTCCCACCAGTCACAGGACTTCCTGCTGACCTTCCTGATATGAGACCATGGTTAATAAAGACTAACATTGCAGAGAGACACTTGTTCAACAGTGTTTGAACTGTGTGTAATCAACATGGGAATCAATGGCACAGCCAAATAAAGCGGCATTTCGACAAAGTGCTCTGCACACCAATTTCAAATTGCTACCCAAGTATGTGGCGTGTAACAGGTTTTGGATCCTTCTGGATTTTGGGGCGCCATATAAGAGATCTGGTGCCTGTACAATGTTAACAATATGCACTATCCTTTTGTCCTTAAATAGAATTTTTCATCTTATGCAACAAAATATTTGCGACATTCTCTTCAGAGGTCCAAACACAGGATCATTTATGAAGAAAACCTGCAATGTACATTTTCCAATCTTGTTACCTATGCAATTTAACACACCTGGAAACATTCTTTGAAACAAATGTAATTAAATATTCAAACCCCAATTCATTACAGATACAATTGCATCAACTAACTATAATTTGCCTACAAAAGTTGATGGACTTCAAAATAGTCAATGCTTTTGTGTTTAAGATGTCTCAGAATGAGGGGAAGGTGGGACCCACGCAGGCCGTACAGCTGGCACCTCAGCAGAGCCAGGGCCAATGTCCTCACAGGGTGGTTTGTTAGTGCCAGTGCGGGAAGGTTTAAACAAACTTGGCAAGAAGCTGGGAGCCAAGGTGTAGCATAAGAAAGGAGAAACAAAGTTCACAAATGTTTTGGAGAGACAGATAGCACGAGAGTAAGAAATAGCAAGATATTAGTGGAATCAGAGTTAAGAGAGAATGCTATAGGTCTAAATTAGATTTACTGTCCATGAATGTTAATGCACAGAGCAAAGAATAAGATTAGTGAACTGCAGGCACAGTTAAAGACATGGGAATATGATATTGTGGCAATAACAGATCTGGCTCAAAAAGGATAGGACGAGGTACTAAACATTTTCGGATACAAGGTGTTCAGAAAAGGTAAGGAAGGAAAAAAAGGGAGTGGGTGCTGGCAGCATGTTTCCAGCACAACGAAGGAGGCACTGCTGGATCTGGTTTTTAGGAATGAAGTAGATCAAGTGGATCAAATGTCAGTAGGGAAGCATTTAGGGAACTGTGATCATAATATCATAAGGTTTAGCTTAGCTGTGGAAAAGGACAAGGAGCAACCTACAGTAAAAATACTTGATTGTAGGAGAGACAATTTTAGTGGGGTGAGATCGGGTCTGGTCCGAGTAACTTTGAATCAAAGGTTGGCAGGTAAAACTGTGACAGAATAATGGGCTACCTTTAAAGAGGAGATGGTTTGGTATGGTAGAGGTGCATTCCTAAAAGGGGGAATGGTAGGGCAAGCAAAGCCAGAGCTCCCTGGATGACGAAAAAGTTGGAGAGTTAGATGAAGCAGATGCCAGATGTGAGGTTATTAATATACGTGAGAACCAAGGTGAATATAGTAAATTCAAATGGAAATGATGGAGGAAATAAGAGAAGCAGTGAGAGAGTATTAGAAGAGATTGAGAGTTAAAAAAAATTCCAAAAGTCACATAAATAGTAAAAGGCATATAAATAGTAAAAGGCATAAAAATAGTAAAGGGTAGTAGGAAGGATAGGGCCGATTAGGGATCAAAAGGGGATCAATGCATGGAGGCAGAGGGTTCTCCTTTACAGCATCTTCAAAACCAACATTGTGTATCATCTACAAAGATGCACTACAACAGCTCACCAAGTCTTCTTCAAAAGTACCTTTCAAACCCATGACCTCTACTGCCTAGAAGAACAAGGGCACCAGGCGCAGGGGAACACCACCACCTGCAAGTTGCCCTCCAAAGTACACACCATCCCAATTGGACCTATATCACTGTTCCTTCACTGTAACTGGATCAAAAGCTTGGAACTCCCTTCCTAACAGCACTGTGGGTGTACCTACATCACATAGACTGCATAGACTCTATTTACAGTATGTTTTTCTCCCAATATCAAATCAATGAAAACAGTTGGTTTTAAGACCAATCTCAATGGAACTCATTGATAATAACATTTTCATTACATTAATTACAGCATTTAATTCTAAATTGATATTAGTACAAGTAGGGATACAGTGCAAGTTTCCCAACAGCTTGTTTATTTCTAAGCTATCAAATCTCAGTGATCCCATCATCACTCCTGCTTTTTGGGACTGCACATATCTTTCTTCTGTTTACACTTGGCTCATGCAAGACTTGGCTCAGCTCAGTATGAAATAATTATACTATAGTATCCTTTTTTGGATGAGCTGAAAAGGCAATTTTTCTATAAACACAAGTTAATAGAGATTACCAAGACCCTTTTCTGAACTTGACTCAGTTATCCTAAAGTTTTGGGGCAACATTAAACCAATAAACTCAATTAAAAGAGATGCAGTTATGTACTGTTCCATACTTGATGAAACCTTATTTTTCTTTGAAACCTGCCAATTCAAATCGCTCAATGCAAGAGGCCTCTCCAACGAAACAATGAATTAGCTCCATCAGCATGCAGTTTTAATGCGACTTTGTCAGATGGCAAATACAAGCTACCTTGAGCAGGAAAAAAAAACAAATCAGTATCTGCCAGTGGTATAGGAAAGAGTCAAAAGGAACACTAGTAAATGTACAGATATTACGCTTCATGGAATCAGAACTTACTCGGCAATTCAGTGAAATGCAGTATGCACTACAATTTTAACGACTGTCTTCTGTTTATGTAATAAGAGTGGAACCTAATATAACAAAAACACCTCTTTAATTTGGCATTTTAACTATTTTATTTATATGTTAAATAAGAGATAATGGTGGAAAACCTCTGCAGAAGACACAATTGTCATCAGTTGTCCAAATAAGCTACATGTATTTCTAACATACGTTTTAATCAATTTGATACAAAGCAGGTATGTGGCAAATCAGCTTTCTTTTGAAAATTATGATATATTGAGCCTATCTTTAAATTAGCTTCATGTAGGTAGATATGATGGAGCTGAAATTCCTCCATGGACATTACCTGGAAGCTAGGACCTCAAAACACACCCATTCAATTATTGTCATGGTACACAAAGATTTACAGCAAATCTCATTAGTATACCTGGAAATCAGCATAAACACTGAGAGCACAAGTGCCAAACTCATGCCATAGCCTCCAATATTAGCCCTCTTATGACAGGCAGGAGAAGAGTAGGTGAATTGGGAACCAAACTGTCAAATGTCCAAAGTGCGACCCAATCCCATGACACACGTCACATGTGTCAATTGCCATTTTTGCTATGCTGGGGACTGGGACAGTTCATTAACATATTTCAATTAAACTCCCACATTGTAACTGGGAGACTGATTTAAAATTCATTGGTGTTGCACTGATTTTCCAGGGTTCAGGAAACTCAGCAATGAAAGGTAGGCAGCAGTTGCCAGCACCACAAGCACCTTTCACAGCACTTCTTGTGGGCCAAGAGGAGCAGGAATGCTCCCATGTTCTTCAAGGCCATTTTCAGCCTTCAATCTGCTGATTGCGACCTCTCTCCCCACCTCCAGCTCGATACTGTTTCCACCCCACTGTGATGCATGATCTCTCCCCCTAAACCAAGTCCAATCTTATCACCCCACTCCAATCCACAAAGCCCTCTTTCTCCCTCCCACCACTGCCACATTGACAAACCACCCCTCTCCTGATTGCTAGGAATCATTGCCAGCTACAGCCTCCTGATATAAAAGCAAAATATTGTGGATGCTGGAAATCTGAAATAAAAATAGAAAATGCTTGAAAAATTCAGCAGGTCTAGCAACATCTGCGGAGAGAGAAACAGGGTTAACATTTCAAGTCTGTATGACTCTTCTTCCTCTGTTTTTATTACAGCCTCCTGATGCTGGTTTTCCCTTATGGCCACCAGCTAGGTTGTCGATTTGCTGAGCTGCCAGGCAGGAAATGAACTCTCAAAATGATGAGGTTGTGCTGTTAAGATTGCAGAACCTTCACATCTTGGCCTTTCCAGTATCTATGGCTGTTTTCGGCCTCTTTCAAACCTTCCTTGTGAATATCGGAGCCCACATATTTCTCTTCCTTCAAGAATTTCCCCTCCAAGCCACACACCATCCTGACTTGGAAATATATCACAGTTCCTCCCCTGTCGCTGGGTCAAAATGCTGGAATTCCCTCCCTAACAGCATTGTGAGTGTACCTACAGCATATGGACTGCAGTGGTTCAAGGCAGCAGCTCTGCACCACCTTCCCAATTTGGGATGGGCAATAAACGCTGGCCAAGCCAGCAAAGGCCACATCCCATGAATGAATGAAAAAGAAGAAAATTAAATTATCAACTTATTCAACCATCATTTATGCATATCAGGCACAGCATGTTTAAGAACCTACGATTCGAGGAGGATATTCAATTTTCAATATGACTTAAACATACACCATAAAAATACATTAAAAGAATCAAAAAATATACTGCCAGTCTCAGTGTGGATTTGATTTCCCTCAAGCTCAAAGATGTGCAATAAAACATTTGTAAAGTTACTTTGTTTCCTGCCAAGGGGAACATACCTAGTTCAAAAGGGGATTAGATTCTATAAACTGATCAGCAACTTTTTGATACATTTATAGAGCCCTTCCAACTGGTTTCTTTGGTATAGCAGACAGAAAGCAGAGTTGAAAACTGTTTGCAATCATTCTCTCATTAACTGTTTTAAAGAATCCTATGATAACAAATCAAAGCTCATAAATTCTGCATTTTGGGTGAACTCTTTCTGGAACAAAGTACCTTCCAAAAGAGACTCCCTTTTCTCAGTTAACTCATCACTTCTGAAGTTAAAAAGCACTTAGTGAAGTTCATTGGCTGCAAAATACTTTGAAACATCCGGTGGTTGTGAAAAGCACTATATAAATGCAAGTCTATCTTTCTTTCCTTTGAACACTATGGGAACTGAGATTTCAAGAATAATTCAAAAGTCTAAATCAAGCACAAACACATTTTTTCATAAAAAGAAAATCAGACATTATTTTAGCGTAACTCCAAAATGAAATTTAGTATTGGAAGATAATGGACCTAGTAGTCATTTTTTTGCATATCAATTCACTGTTGGTGAATTGCCATAAGGTGTCCTTGGTATATTAATACCACTATGCTATTGTGATAATTATGCTGAAGTCAATATGCTTTAATGCTGCGCATTATGCTTCATTTCTGCTCAGTTATCATCTCAAATTGGTCCCACTTAAAGTTACATACGTAGCTCAAAAAGCTCTTCCATGACACAATCCAAATTTGGAAAGGAAAAAAATCCATAACAGCGCCTGTGTGTTTTCCATAGGTTAAGTCATTCAATTCTACACTTGCCATTATGCTTTATTGACATTCTAGTGACAACATTCTGGTGCCATGTACTGTTTTCACATTCTTAACAGGGATTATTAACTGGTTCTCAAGCTTGCTACTGGCAGGAGTAGTTAGAAACATCATTCCCTCTGACTTTACTTGCCTGCCTATGCAGAAAGCCCCTACCCTTCACTCTGGACCCCATCACAGTGATGTAGTCAAGATTTTGAACACACCACTGTTCATCATGTGGGAAAATGATAGGATCCTGCAGCTACCATTCTATTTTGTAGTATGATAGAGCCAACATCTTGCCCATTGGACCTGGGTGAGCTTTTAGAAAGAAGAAAGCATTCCAAATTAGGTAATGTAGGATTTTCCCTAATACTCCCAAAATCCCAAAATTCTGCACAATTAACATTTTCTGTTTTCTTTTCCAAGTCTGTGTATTTTTACTTCATCCAGTTGGGTAATAAAATAACTTTACACATGAAACTGTTTAAAGTTTCTAAATTATTGACTGGGCTACAATTTCAAAACAAAATTCACTTCACCTTCAACCTTCCACGGAAGGTTGAAACCTGGGACTTCATCATTTGGGGCAGTTACCAGGCTGAGGTTGATGATGTTTGCAGTCAACCAAGAGGTGTGCCATTGAGAGGTGGGGCTGTTGTCAGTTTGTAGGGTGTGGAGTGTGTTCTTGTAGGGACTATGGGATTTCAGATGAGTTTGCAGGATTTTTTGAGGTCCTGTGTCAATGGGAGTGCTTGGTTAGCTGTCAGCCTTTGGTGTTTTTTGAGGAGGATGTTCTCCCTCTGGACAAAACATGCTAGCACAGGAAGCTACTTGAGCTGTCTTGATCTCAGCATCCTAGAAATTATCCGCATGGCTTCCTGGAAGTGCATACCCACCACCTCTTTGTGGTGGCTTCTGAGCCAGGTTGAGCAGCAGTACTCTACTGTTGGGTAGACCATGGCAACTGAAGCAGTGGGTAGTGTGTTGGCTCCGTTGCCCCCTGTGATGCCCACAATTTCCATATGAAATTCACCCTCATCTTGACCTTGACTCCAGTGTTCTGGAGGTGTTGCTGGTAGGTCAGTGAAGGCCAAGATATTTGGCTTTCGATCGTGGGTGAATGGTTGGCTGACCACTGAGTTGTTCAGGTGGAACGCTGAAATAACAGTCTTGGCAGTGCTTGGTCAAAGTCTCCACTATGTGAATTAGGCTTCCATTGTTATTGGATCAATAATCCAAGTTCAAATCTCACTATTTGAATTCAATTTAAAATAAAACTAAATAATTTTGTGAGAAAAAAGTGGGCATCAAAAAGGTGACAATGAAACTGTCAGACAGATGCAAAAATCCAACGTTTCACCAACATTCTTTCGGAAAAAAAATTGTTGTCCTTCTCTGGTCTGGTCTATATGTGGTTCCAATCCTACATCATTATGGTTGACTACTAACTGCCCTTTGAAAATGGCCCAGCAAGTCACTCAGTTGTATAAAACTATCACAAAAAAGGTTAAGACTAAAACTGGAAAAAGGTCCCAATTAAGTATTGGATTTGGTCATGGCAATGCACACCCAGTTAACCATTCTCGCTAACAACTGGGAACTGGTATCAAAGTTGCAAGAGCTGCCCCATAGACTTACCAAGTAACAACCTGACATAGCCATACTCAGAATCATATCCATCAAGGACCATTCGAGATTCCTCCAATACCATCCCTGGGTATATCCTGTCCACTGGCAGGAGAACCCCATTAGAGGTAGCAGCAGATTGGGATACAGTTGGGTGGGAGTAGACCTGGGAGTCCTCAACATTGACTTTGGATGACACAAAGTCTCAAGACACCAGGCCAAACATGGGCATGGGAACCATCGATTGATTATCTCCCTCAGCTGATGATTCAGTCCTCCTCCATAGTGAACACCACTGGGTGGAAAACAATGTATTCTAGGTGTTTCAGCAGTACCACCACTGGGCAAGCTGCCCTGATCTAGAAGGGCATGGTTACCAGGCTGGACATGCAGCAGGTGGTTAGAAATAACACACTTGATTAATACTCACTAATCTATCAGTCACAGATGCATCTGTCTGTAACAATATTGGTAGGAATGACCAGTCCCATCTTCAAAATGAAGATACTCCACATGTTGTGTCACACTACCACAGGTGTTAAATGGAACAATTAAGAACAAATTGGGCAGCACAAAACTGGGCAACCAAGAGGCTCTGTGGGCCGTTAGCAGCAGCACAACTACATTCTGCTAAATTCTGTAACCTCATGGCCCACCATATCTTTCACACCTTCATGACCATCAAAACAGATGATCAAGTCTGGTTCAATGAGGAGTGCATAAGATCATGATAGAACCCGCCCCAGGCATACCTGAAGTTGTTCTGCTCTGGCATAGAACTATATGCATGCTAGAGAGTGTAAACAGCAAGCTAGAGACAGGCTTAGCAATCCTACAACTATAGGATCAGATCAAAACTCTGCCGTCTTGCCACTCCAGTATGAATTGCAGAGACCAACTAAGCAAAGGTTGCAAGTCTCAGCAACATCCTGACTTGATTTAATAACAGGACCAAGTTTATTTCTGTAAGCAAACTGTTCCAATACAACATCATTTGGAAAACTGCCCAGCTATGACCTGTACAGAAAGTCGTCAAATCCAACCCAGCTATTACCATCCTATCAGCCAACTCAATCAGCAGCAAAATGATGAAAACAGTCATAACCAATACTATCAAGTGGCACTGATTCTCCACTAACCAACTCACCAATGCTCAGTTTGAGTTCTGCCAGGACCACTTGCCTCTGGACCTTAATGAGATGACCAATGCTAAACACATCACCAACATTTTGGGGGTGAGGTGGGGAGTGGGGTCACCAGTGACCAGAAACCACGGTTCAAAACAAACAGGGGTGACAGGTGAATTCATCCTCATAAGCCCCAAATTAGCCTGCAAAAAATCAATGGCAGGTGTGAAAAATGAGAGAAAAGTCTCCGTATACAAAGCAGACATAGAATGTGTGGATCTCCTCCCAATTCTCGCTGTTGCTCCAGAGACAGAATCTATGATTGGAAGAGTAGAAATGGTGGGAGGGAGGGAACCCATGGTTGGAAATAATTGAAGCAGTTATTCTGGCCGTCCCATTGCCACCATGCAGGAAACTTTCAGCTTCCTCATTACCAATCTCTTCAAGAGGAAGCTGTTTTGAAGGGAGAAGAGAAATGGAGAAGATCTGCAGAAGCATCAATTAATAGGAGGGTTGGGGTCCTGGGCTGAGTCTAGTGCCCATAAAGGAGCCACTGGATAATGGAAGGGGGCCTGGGTCCCCATAAAAGAGCCACTGTCCATTAAACAACTTCAATCAACATGAAAGAGCCCTGAGGGTGGCTGGTCTAGAAAATTGTACTATTTTGTGGTCACCTATAAGCGGAATGAAACTGGAACAAATATCAATGTTCTTTAATGCAGTACCATATTGTTCATACCTCTTAGAACTCAGATGGCCAATGGCTTGCATTTGGCCTGATGTTCCAAGTGGCACATGATTGTTCTCTTGATGACCAACCAGAGCTGCAAAGGCTTGCTTATACTTCCAAAAACTAATCCCACAGAAAATCTCTTTGAAATACAAAGAGTAAAGCTACTGTAAAAAGGGAAGAAGTTGGCACTGACATTAATATCCAAATGGTAGCTTTATGACCTCTTGGAGCTATGTTCTATTTGAGTTCCTTTTGTTTGTGCTTTCATTAGAGATTGATTCTCTCCAACCAGTTTCATTTGAGAATATAACATCTGTCCTTTATATACAATATAGGTACAAAGAACCCCCACATTTAATGTTCCTTTGGCCCATCCAAACTATTTCACATTGAAGTGCCAATGATGTGCGAGGAGGTGCATTAGCTTGGGAAAAAAAAAATCACTGAAATATGAAGTATATGTGAATTTGAACCTTTTATTATCTGACAGTGCACTTGGTGAGCAGCATTAATTTGTGAGTATTCCACTTGTTGCACAGTTGGACCGTTGAAAATCAGTATTCTGATGTTTTGGCCAGCACTCACTTCAAACAGGAGTATCAAGGGGAGAGAATCTTGAAATTAGCAGAACAAAACCAAAGGCTGCTGGAAAGTGCTAACTGCTTGCAGCTATTTTTTTTTTAAAAAGATGTGAGACTCATTCCCACTAAGTTATCTTGTGCCATGTAGTTAGAATTTTCGTTTTGGAAACAAAGTGTGAGAGATTTATTTATAATAAATCAATAAAAACATATTATTTCTAGATCCTAAGGCAAAAGATTTAATAATATATTTGATATTTGTGTTACCTTATCGATCTAAAGAAAGAAACCCTAAAAAGTTCAACACTAATACAGGAGGGAATGTTGCTATGTGACTGCATCACCTAATAAAGGAGTTAGTGAGAATGAAAAAGAAATCTCTGAAAACCAAAAAGTAGTCACGCAAATCAAAACAGCCTTCAAGAAAATCCAAAAAAGAGCCCTGTGAAAAAAAATTATTTTGCCCCCTGCCAGAAACTTAGCTGGACTAGCCACACAAATACAGTGGTTACAAGAGCAGATCAAAGGCTGAATATTCTGTGGCAAGTGGCTTACCTCTCTAGTTATCTCCCCAAAGCCTCTCCACCAACAAGTCAGGAGTGTGATGGAATACCATCACTCAACTACAACAACACTCAGGAAGCCTAACACCATTCAAGAAAAAGCAACCGACAAATTGGAACGTCGTCCACAACCTTAAGCATCTTGTCTCTCCACTGCACACTGGCTGCAGTGCTTACTATCTATATAATGCACTGCGGCAACTCACAAAGGCTTTTTTAACAGCCTTTCCAACCTTTGTCCTCTACCACCTAGAAGAACAAGGTCAGCAGGTGCACGGGAATACCACCACCTCAGAGGTCCTCTTTTGAGTCACACAACATCCTGTCTTGGACATGACTCACCATTCCTTCTTTGTCAGTGGGTTAAAAATCTAGGTCTCCCTGCCTGTGGGGGTACTTTCACCACAACGATTGTTGCAGTCCAAGAAACCGGCTCACCACCAGCTTCTCAAGGGCAATTAAAGTTGGGCAATAAATATTGTTCTTGCTGGCAACACATCCCAAGAATGTTTTTTTAAAAAAAATACTGGTGTTCTGGGAGGTAGTGTTTCATAATTTATTAAACCATGCCCAGAATTCCCATTAATTGAAAACAAATATTCCCTTTAAAAAAAAACACTTGCATATCAGTCACACACACACGTATATACACCATGACATACAGCTTGTTTCTTAGGCTACAAACATGTGCAAAATTATGAAGGCTATGACACTCTATTACAGGAACACCAATGCTAACTTAATAAAAAATGTAATGCCATTTCTTATTCAGTCTAAACTGCAGGAAGTCAGTCCTCTTAATGCTTTAAGGAATGAAAAATATAGGTATAGAATAGTGCACTTCAACTTTCTAGTCCGCTTATGAGGAATTGATCATTATCTGGACATTACTTCACTCATACCACACCAGAGGTAAATTAATAGTTGCATTTGTTTTTATTTTACTTTGGCTTCACAAAAGTAACCATGTCTAAAATTCTCTGCAGTAGCCCAAGTTTTCATGCAACACTTTAATTAATTAAATTTACCCTTCAGATCAATACAATAGAAAATTAAATGTACATAAATATTCTTATTTGGTTTAAAGTCCGACATCTCAACTTTTGGATAAACTTCAAGCAAGTATTTTTTTTATTGCAGTGTTAAATTATCTGTACACTTAGCACTGAATTTGAGAAATCTCATGAGTGTCTTTCAAAAAGCTGTTAAAAATGTTTGTCATGATAAATCATTATTTATTTATAATAATAGTTTTCACAAAATTGACAACATTAATTTTCAACAAGGAAAATAAGTGCCATAGAGGGTGGTTGTCATTTGACCTGTTGTATCATTGCTTAGCTTGAGCAACCTAAAGCCAATACCACTGTCCTGCTGTCTCACTCTCTTCAAATTGTGCCTTCATCTGATTCAAATATTTATCCCACTTTTGTTCGAAAGTTGCAATGGCCTTGCCTCAAATATTCCCTATGGCAAAGCTCTATACTCCAACAACCATGGGTTCAAGGAAATTTTCCTGACCCCTCTCTCTACTCTTAGTGGGGATTTTAGATTGATGATCCTTTGCCACTGACTAAACAGATTTGAGCAAATAGAGTGGACAACTGGTTTAATCATTCACTGCCAAATCTGGCTGGACTAGATAAAGCCAAGTCAATACTGCCAAAGCTTTCTCACGTTAAACTTAACAACAGGTCACAGAATTTTGATGGCACAGAAGGAAGCCATTCAGTCCACCATGTCTGAACCAGCTCTCCAAATGAGCATCATGACCTAGTGCCATTGCCTTGCCATTTCCCCGTACTCCTGCACACTATTTCTATTCAAATAGTCATCTAATTCCCTCTTCAATGCCTCGATTGAACCTGCCTCCACCACACTTCCAGGCAGTGCAATCCATACCACTCGTGAGAAAAAAAGTTTTTTCTCATGCCATATTTGCTTCTTTTGAAAATCACTTTAAATCTGTGCCCTCTTGTTCTTGATTCTTTTACAAGCAGGAACAGCTTCTCCCTATCTACTCTGTCCAGCCCCCTCATGATTTTGAACATCTCTATCAAATCTCCTCTTAGTGGTCTCCTTTCCAAGGAGGACAGTCCCAATCTCTCCAATCTATTCTCATAGTTGAAGTTTCTCATCCCTGGAACCATTCTTGTAATCCTCTTCTGCACTCTCTCCAATGTGTTCACATCCTTCCAGAATGTGGCACCCAGAACTGTACACAATACTCCAGCTGAAGTCTAACAAATGTCTTATATAAATTCAGCATAACCTCCTTGCTCATGTACTCTATGCTCCTATTAAAAAAGCCCAGGATACTATATGCTTTATTAACTGCTCTCGTCACCTGTCCTGTCACTTTCAATGACCCATGCACGTATACACCCAGGTCTTTCTGCTCCTGCACCTCCTTCAAAGTGTCAGCCCTTATTATATATTGTCTGTCCATGTTCTTCCTACCAAGATGCATCACCTCACACTTCTCCGCATTGAACTTCATCTGCCATCTATCTGCCCACTCCATCAACTTGTCTATGTCCTCTTGAGGTTCTACACTGTCCTCCTTACAACTTACAACACTTCTAAGCTTCGTATCATCTGCAAAATTTGAAATTGTCCCCTGCACACCAAGATCTAGACCTCTAATACATATGGAAAAGCAAGGGTCCCAATGCCAACCCCTGGGGAGCTCCACTACAAACCTTCCTCCAGCCCGACTAATATCCATTGACCATTACTCTCTGCTTCTTATTTTTCAGCCAATTTTGTACCCATGTTGCTACTGTCCCTTTTATTTACTGAACAATAACTTTTCTCACAAGTCTGTTGTGTGGCACTGTATCAAATGCCTTTTCAAAGTCCATCTACACCACATCAACAGCATTATCCTCACCAACCTTTTTTGTTATCTTTTCAAAAAATTCCAGCAGGTTAGTTAAACACAATCTCCCCTTTAGAAATCCATGCTGGCTCTTCCTTATCAACCCATATTTTTCTATGAGACTACTAATTCTATCCCAAATAATTGTTTCTAGAATCTTGCCCACCACTGAAGTTAAAACTTCTGGTCTGAAATTGCTGGGCTTATCCTTACAATCTTTTTTTGAACATGTAATGTTTGCAATTCTCCAGTCCACTGGCACCTCCCCTGGGTCTAGAGAAGACTGAAAAATTATGGCCAGTGCCCCTGCAATTTTCACTCTCACTTACTTCAATATCCTTGGATGTATCTCGTCCGGTCCCAGTGCCTTGTCAACTTTAAGTACCGACAGTCTACTCAACACTTTCTCCTTATGAATTTTGAACTCTTCTGTCACCATGGCCTGGGTAGCATCCACCACCTTGGTAAAGACAGATGCAAAGTATGCACGTAATACCTCAGCCATGCCCCCGCCTCCTTGTGTAAATCTCCTTTTAGGTCCCTAATCATCCCTACTCCTCCTTTTACCACACTTTTACTATTTATATGCCTATCGAAGACTTTGGGATTCTCCTTTATGTTGGCTGCCAATCTTTTCTCATAATCCCTCTTCATTTCTCCAATATGCTTTTTAACCACCCCTCTAAACCTTCCGCATTCCTCTTCATTCTCAATTGTATTTTCTACCTTACACCTGTCATAAACACACTTTTTCTTCTTTATCTTAATTTCTCTCTCTTTTTTCATCCAGAGAGTTCTGGATTTCTTTGCTCTTTCCTTTCCCTTTTGAGGGAATATACCTTGACTGTGCCCGAACCAATTCTTTTTTGAAGGTAGCCCATTGTTCAGCTACAGTTTTTCCCGCCAATCTTTCGTTCCAGTCAATCTGACCCAGCTCCGTTCTTGCCCCATCGAAGTCGGCTCTCGTCCAGTTAATTATTCTTACTCTGGATTGCCTATCATCCTTTTCTATCATCATCCTAAAACGTACAATACAATGATCACTGTCTCCTAAATGCTCCCCCACTGACACTTGATCTACTTGGCTCAGCTAAATGCTCCCCCACTGACACTTGATCTACTTGGCTCACTGCTGTAGAAAATTTTCCTGAACACAATCTAGGAACTTTTGACCCTCCCCGTCCTTTACACTACCACTGTCCCAGTGTACATCAGGTAATTAAAGTCACTCAAACATCCATGTATCAATCTAATAACTCCCCTGCTCTTCTTCTAAATAGTGCCATGGGATACTGTACATCCACCTAAACAGGTAGATGGGCCACAGTTTAACGTCCCATCCGAAAGACTGAACCTCTGAAAGTGCAGTGTTCCCTCCGTACTGCACTGAAGTGTTAGCCTTGATTTCTGTACTTCAGCCCTGGGGTGGGACTTGAACCTGGAATCTTGTAATTCAGAGGCAAGTGTGCTACCAACTGAGCCACAGGTGATACATCTACTGCAAATGTGAAAGCTGGCAAGATCACTTATGAGAGGTGGCCTAACATCACCACTTTTAATGCACTTAGAAAGTCAGTTCAATGAATCAACACCCAAATTATATTGCCAGCTGAGGTGATGCACATCTGAAGCTAATCAAAAATGGCATATGTCTGAACCATTAAGCAAACTGTAACATCGCAGAGCTTACATCATTATAAGGAAAAATAAAACACTCATGAAAAACCGTTCTTGCTTCCACAAATTGATTCATAACTCCAGAACGACAAAGCCTACTGCCCTGATATCCATCACCAGCCAAACTGCTACCATGAGCACTATCTGTATGTTTGCTTTAAATACAGATCAGGTTGGGTACTTTAAGGGCAAAATGCACCTTGATAACCTATAAAGCTTTGCTCTTGTAGAAATAAACTATTGATTTGTTACAATCTCGCAACTTGCTCTTACTGCCATTCCCTTCCTTGGATTGCCACTCAGTATTCTGAAGGGACATAATTCCTCTCCCATTCTGTTTTTACTAAAAATAATTGATTTGTAGAGTGGAGGAGCAGCTGGTCTATATATAACAGCACAGTACAGCAAAGTCTGAAAAATGATGGTTGTGGTTGTTGGAGGTCAATCACCTCAGTTCCAGGACATCTCTGCAGCAGTTCCTCAGGGTAGTGTCCTCGGCCCTACCATCTTCAGCTGCTTCATCAATGACCTTCCTTCCATCATAAGGCCAGAAGTGGAGATGTTTGCTGATAATTGCACAATATTCAGCGCCATTCATGACTCCACAGGTACTGAAGAAGTTCACGCCCAAATGCAGCAAGACCTGAACAATATCCAGGGTTGGCCTGACAAGCGGCAAGTAACATTCGTGCCACATAAGTGCCAGGCAATGACCATCCCCAACAAGAGAGAAGCTCGCCATCGCCCCTTGATGTTCAATGGCATTAACATCGCTGAATCCCCCACTATCAACATCCTGGGGGTTACCATTAACCAGAAACTGAACTGGGCTAACCATACATACATATATACTGTGGCTACAAGGGCAGGTCAGAGGCTAAGAATCCTGCGGCAAGTAACTCACCTCCTGACACTCCAAAGCCTGTCCACCATCTACAAGGTACAAGTCAGGAGTGTGATGGAATACCCTCCACTTGTTTGGATGAGTGCAGCTCCAACAATACTCACAAAGCTTGATATCATCCAAGACAAAGCAGCCCACTTGATTGGCAGTCCTCCACAAAAAGTCATTCCCTCTGCCACCGATGCACAGTGGCAGCAGTGTGTACCATCTACAAGATGCACTGCAGGAACTCACCTAAGCTTCTTAGACAACACTTCCCAAACTCATGACCACTACTATATAGAAGGATGAGGGCAGCAGACACATGGGAACATCACCACCCGGAGGTTCTCCTCCAAGCCACTCACCATCCTGATTTGGAACTATATGGCCGTCCCTTCACTGTTGCTGGGTCAAAATCCTGCAATTCCCTCCCTAATAGCATTGTGGGTGTAATTATACCACATGGACTGCAGTGGTTCAAAAAGGCAACTCACTACCACTTTCTCAAGGGCAATTAGGGGTGGGCAATAAATGCTGGTCTAGTCAGCGATGCCCACATCCCATAAATGAATTTTTAAAAATCCTCTCATTCTGTGACATAAAATACTGTAGCTTTAATGTGATACCAAGCAATATCTTATGTTCACTGCCACGGTGTTAGCTGTGGTTCAGTAGTAGCACTGAGTAAGAAGGTTGAGAGGTCATGTTTCACCTCTGACACAAAATTGATGCTCCAGTGCTATATTAAAAGAATGGAGTACCATCAGAAGTGCTGTCTTTCAAATGAGACATTAAACCATTTGTTTTCTCAGGTGGACATAAAAGATCAAATGGATCTTTCATCTATCTTCAGAAAATAGCAGGGAGTTCTCTGCCGTGTCCTGAATCATATTTATCCCACAGCCAATAACATTAAAACAGATTATCTGGTCATTTTCACATTGTTAATTATGGGAACTTGCTCTATGCACATCAGCTGGTATGTTTTCCTAACAAAAGTGACTACACTGCAAAAGTACTTTATTGGTTGTAAAGTGCTTTTGGATGTTTTATATAAGTGCAAGTTCATTCTTTCTTTTCATCACAGATTTACACCTATAAATTTAGAGTGTTAAGAATACATCTCCCTTTCGTCCAATTAGGAATATATGAAGTAGGAGCAGAAGTAAGTCATTCGGCCCCTCGAGCCTGCCCCGCTATTCAATAAGATCATGGTTGATCTGTTTGTGTTTCGAGTTCTACATTTCCATTCCCGATAACCTCTGATTTCCTTGCTTAACAAGAATATATCTACCTCGGCCTTAAAAATATTCAGCAACCCCGCTTCCACTGCCTTCTGAGGCAGGGAGTTCCAAAGTTGCACAGTCCTCAGAAAAAAATTCTCATCTCTGTCCTAAAATGGCGACTCCTAATTTTAAAACAGTGCCCCCTAATTCTGGACTCACCCACAGAAAGAAACACTCTGTCTACGTCTGCATTATCAAGACTCACTCCTCTAAACTCCAGTGGAAACAAGCCCAGCCTGTTCAACCTATTCTCATAAGACAACACGCTTAATCCAGGTGTCAATCTAGTAAACCTCCTCTGAACCACCTCCAACACATTTGCATCCTTCCTTAAGTGAGACCAAAACTGCACACAGTATTCGAGATGCAGTGTCACCAATTCCTTGTATGACTAAAGCATAACATCTTTACTTTTATGTTCAATTCCTCTCATCATAAAGGATAGCATTCCATTAGCCTTCTTGACGACATGCTGTATCTACATACTAACTTTTTGTGACTCATGGAAGAGAATACTTAGATCTCTCTGCACCTCAGAATTCTGTAGTTTTTCTCCATTTAAGGAATACTCTGCTTTTTTATTCTTCCTGCTAAAGTGAACAACTTCACATTTTCCCACATGATACTCCATCTGCCAGACTTTTTGTCCACTCACTCCTTATGCCTTCTTCACAACATATTTTCTTACCTATCTTTGTGTCGTCTGCAAAAAAAAATTCAGCTACCATGCCTTCGCTCCCCTCACCTAAGTCATTGATATAAATTGTAGAAAGTTGAGGCTCCAGCAAAGACCCCTGTGAGATTCCCCATTAGTCACAACCTGGCCATCAGACAAAAACCTATTTATGCATACTCTGTTTCCTGCCAGCCAGCCAATCCCCTATCCAGGCTAATATGTTACCCCAACATCATGAGCTTCTATTTTGGCAATAACCTTTGATGTGGCTCCTTATCAAATGACTTCCGGATATCCAAGTACAGTACGTCTGCAGGCTCCCCTTTATCCACAACACATGTTACTCCTTCAAAGAACTCCAATAAATTGGTTAGACATGATTTCTCTTTCAAAAAACCATGCTAACTCTCCAATTACCTTGTGTTTTTTTTAATGTTCAGCTATAACCTCTTTAATGATTGACTCTAACACCTTGCCCACGACATACGTGAAGCTAACTCGCCTAGTTTCTTCCACTTCCCTCAATTTAGTCTACTGCATTCATTGCTCCCAATGCGGTTTCCTCTACATTGGAGAGACCAAATGCAGACTGGTTGACGCTTTGCAGAACACCTGCGGTCTGTCCGCAAGCATTACCCAGACCTCCCTGTCGCTTGCCACTTCAACACTCCACCCTGCTCTCTTGCCCACATGTCCATCCTTGGCCTACCGCATTGTTCTAGTGAAGTTGAACGCAAACTGGAGGAACAGCACCTCATCTTCCGACTAGGCACTTTACAGCCTTCCAGACTGAATATTGAGTTCAACAATTTTAGATCACAAACTCTCCCCTCCATCCTCACTCCCTTTCTGATCCCCCTTTTTTCCAATATTTTATATAGATTTTTCTTTTCCCACCTATTTCCATTATTTTTAAATGTATTTCCATCCATTGTTTTATCTCTATTTCAATCCATTCCCCCCACCCCACCCCCACTAGGGCTATCTGTACCTTGCTCGTCCTGCTTTCTACCCTTAATGTCACCTATTATCACATTCCTTAGATGATATCGCCACCTTCAACATCTCTTTGACCTTTTGTCTATGACATCTTTTGGTTATCTCCACCTATCACTGGCCCTCTATCCAGCTCTACTTGTCCCACCCCCCCTTAAACCAGCTTATATTTCAACTCTTTTCTATTTTTTCTTAGTTCTGTTGAAGAGTCATACAGACACGAAACGTTAACTGTGTTCCTCTCCGCAGATGCTGTCAGACCTGCTGAGTTTTTCCAGGTATTTTTGTTTTTGTTTTGGCCTAGTTTCCTGTTTTCTACCTCCGTCCCTTCTTGAATAGAGGGGCTATATTTGCTACTTTCCAGTCTGATGGAGCTTTTTCAGAATCTAGGAAATAATTAATTAAAGTGCCTACAAGACTCAACTGAATAGTGAAAGAACAATTAATTTGGAAATACATTTAAGGCTAGACTACTAAACTGATAAGCAAATATCCTCCTTCTTAGACAGTCCCTTGGGATCAAGGATGACTCACTTCCACACCTGTTCGATGGGTTCTGAGAAGGCTGTTAAGTCCAATGCACGATCTGCAGACTTTACCATATGTGGGGCAGTTGGTGCTTGGAGGGTCAGATGAATGAGTTGGTTAGAGGGCAAAGAAATGGGAAAACTATAGGTTTATCGAATCAAACAGCATGTTCCATCGGTTGTTTGTAATAGGCAGAGTACAGATCATACTCAACCAGCCTCAGAGGTTACTAGGCATATTAAGAGCTCATAGCGTAGGGCATAACATTTTAGCATGGATAGAGAATTAGTTAGCTAACAGGAAGTAAAGAACAGGGATAAATGGGTCTTTATCTGGTTGGCAGGATGCAATGGGTACTATGCCACTGGGATCTGTGCTGGGGCCCAATTATTTACAATTTATAGCAATGACTTGGATGAAAGGACTGAATGTATGGTTGCTAAATTTGCTGATGACACAAAGATAGGTAGGAAAGTCAGTTATGGAGAGGACATAAGGTGCCTGCAAAGGGACAATAATATGTTAAGTGCGTGGGCAAAAATTTGGCAGATGGAGTATAATGTAGGAAAATATAAACTTGTCCACTTTGGCAGGAAGAATAGAAAAACAGCATATTATTTAAATGGAGAGAGACTGCAGAACTCTGACGTACAGAGGGATCTGGGTGTCCTGCTACATGAATCACAAAAAATTAGTATGCAGGTACAAGATGGATTAGGAAGGCAAATGGAATGTTGTCATTTATTGCAAGGGGAATTAAATATAAAAGCAGGGATGTTTTGCTACAGCTGTACAGGCCATTGGTGAGACCACATCTGGAATACAGTGTACAGTTTTGGTTTCCTTATTTAAGAAAGGATATAAATGCAATAGCAGTTCAAAAAAGGTTCACTCCATTGATACCTAGAATGGGGGGTGGGGAAGAGAGAGAGAGAGACAGAGAGACAGAGAGAGAGAGAGATTAGCTTACGAAGAAAGGTTAGAGACAGGCTGAGCCTGTATTCATTGGGGTTTAGAAGATTGCAAGGTAATCTTATTGAAACATATAAGAGCTTGAGTAGAATTTACAGGGTAGATGCTGAAAGGATATTTCCCCTTGTAGGAGAGACTAGAACCAGGGAACACAATTTAAAAGTAAGGGGTCTCCAATTTAAGATAGAGATGAAAACATTTTTCCCCTCTCAGAGGGTTGTGAATCTTTGCCTTAAAAATATTAATTGACTCTGCCTCCACCAAGTGTTCCAAAGGTAGATGGATTATTGACTAACAAAGGAGTCAAAGGTTATCAGAGGTAAGCAGAATGTGGAGTTGAGGCCACAATCGGATCAGCCATGATCTTAATGAATGGCGGAACAGGCCCAAGGGGCCGAATGGCCTACTCCTGCTCCGTGTTTGTATGTTCTCATGTACGTTCTTATGTATGTTCATGGTATAAATTGTGGCGATCATTTGAAATTTGACATTCTTGCTTATGTCCTGATGGGTGCAAGACCAAAAGCTTCAGCAATATGTCTCTTTTCAGCAAAATTCAAACACAAAAATGACCCTTAGTCCAGTGATTATTCAATGTTCATGCCATTCCATAACAAGTTTATTTTTCATAGTCCTGTACAGAAACAGAATATTGTTTCAGCATCATGTGAAGTGCCACATTAAAGGTTATTGCAGGCTACTTTTTGTAATCTGAAGCTGCTTAATTCAAATGAAATTGTGCAAATAAAATAAACTCCTATGCCGTTTTACTCGAGTTACTTAATTCATCCTACAAAATCATTTAAGTTCTTGCAAAAAAAAAACTAGTTTGAATTCAAGTCATTTGAATGCATGACAATTCACTAAGTATATTAACTTTTAACATAATGTTTAATATGAAAGTACTGAAATAGTTACATGTCCAAAAGAGTTCCAGTCTATTTAGTCGCTGTTTTTAAAGCTACATTACAGCACAAATGTTCTTTTGAGATTTGTAATCGTAAGGGTAATGCATTTCATAATAATAGATTAGTCAAGTCTACATTAAGAACAAAAAAGACAAAAAATGGAGAAGAGCAAACTCCCCTTCATGTAGTATCTCATTGTGATTTTAGGATGTCACACAGCAAATCACAAAGTACTTTTAAAGTGCAGTCATTGTTATCATTTAAGAAAATGTGGCGGCCAAGTGAGAAAAATAACTACTCAGTCTATCTAGGTGATACTGATTGAGGGAGAAGTATTAGCCACATAACCAGTAGAACTCCAGGTTTTCTTTGAATGGTGCCATTGATTTTTATGTCCATCTGCGCTTCTTTACAGGTAGACACAGTCTCATATTATGTTCTTAAATCCTGGATTGAGGTTTGAATCCCTGACTTACTTAATGCAATCTTGAAATACTGACTTGTAGTTAGCATATACAAAAGCTATCTATTTAGGACAGTATGATGTTCTCTGCCGAGACAACCGCAAAACACACTGCACAATAAAAATACATTCCTAACCAGTGCACTATGTATCTTCCCCCACTGTAAACAAACTATATATCTTAACAACCACTGCGTGTGACAGTTGTGCGTTGCAGGTACTTAAAAAGTAAACTGAACTGCAAACCAGTAATTTAAGTTCATATTTGCTCTGAAACTGGGCCAACCCACTATCCTTGCGATACTTTATGTCGTCTAATAAGTTAAAGGACAGATCTTTGACAAGGAACACTGAACTGTCACTCTGTGGGTGCAGTGGTTGGTTCGTCAGCCCAGTCTCGGTGACAGGAGCCGAGTGCGGATTGTTGCCTTACCTGTTGCTCAGCAGCGTACACACTGTACCTGCAGCGCAGATCGCTGCCGCTCCACCAGCGACTGTTATCCTTGTGAAACACCAGGCCCCCGGCTAGCACCGCTCCAACTCCGGCTGTTCCAAATCCCATCAAGATCCCGGGACTCAGTCGCCTTCGGCTCACGGCCCTCCTCAGGCCGGTAGAAGTTGCTGCAGATTCCTTGAGGATCAACGAGAGAACCCTCCAAGCTGCCATCTTCCCGGAAGTGTGGAGAATTCTCGCGAGAGAGCTTCTCATCCCGCGCCAGCTGCAGCCTTGAGTGCAACATCTGGAGAGTCACCAAATAGGCCTCTGAACTGGACAAGGTTATATTTATTCTCATTTTAATAAATCCCATTTATTCCACTAAATTGGCAAGCTCTTGCCATTAGCCCACAGCAAAACCCATCCGGCCAGCCACTCCATGATCCATTCAAACTTTCTCCCATCCTTCTTCATCTAACTCTTATCTGCACAACCCTCTATTCCCTTCTCACTCATAGGCTTATCTGGCTTCCCTTTAACTGTGTGTATACTATTCGCCTCAACTACTCTCTGAGCTAGCAAGTTCCACGTTTTCACCATTCTGGCCAAAGACGTTTCTTCTGAATTTCCTACTTGATATCTTGATGGCTCCCTTATTTTGATGTCCTCTAATTTGGAAGTTTTACTATTTTTATTACACTACTACCACAGTACATTGGAAATGTCTCTCTGTGAATAGCATCATGCAATATATTTTGCTGTTAATCTTGTTATTGCACTTTTGTAAATTTCTCAACCACATTACAAAGTAACTAGAGATGACCAAGTGTGTAAATGTTTTCTTTATATTTGTGATAAAAACATATTTTATTTTCTAGAGTTCTTATTCATACATCTTAAAAATAAAACCATAAATATAATTATGTTTATGTGTGATTACCGTGGTGTTCCTTATAGTGAGTCTTTTTTCAGCTTATGTCTGTATCTTCTTAATTGTGTTGCTGACAGCTCTGTGTTTTTGTCCCTTCAAAGATGTACTTTCTTTTAATTATCTTGATGTTTTGCAATATGGGAATCTCTCTTTGTCCCTGTGTTTTTCTATTTTTATGTTTCTGTCTGACTTATCTTTGGCTTAGTGTACAGAGAATTTTGTCTCTGCATTGCCCATATTCCCCGAACATTTGTCTCCATTTATTCTGTCTTCTGATTGCACTGTCATCCGAGGTTGATGGACCAATGTGACATTGATCTGAACTTCCCCCAGATCACTCAAATTCTTCCAGTGGTTCAGAATTTGCAGCTTGCCTGTTCCCTGTGTGGAGTGGGAGTGGGGTGGAATTTGAGCAGGGGGAGTATTGTTAACATGGGAAGGATAGGGATAGTGGGATTCGTTGAGGGGAACGTGGTGGTTATTAATTGAAACTTGCCTCCTAACTTACACCAACTTCCATTCATCCGTCACCCTTGTGCTCATTGACCTACACTGGCTCCCGGTCCAGCATTCACCGAACACCTGAAATTGAAAATTCTCATTTTATGTTCAAATATCTGGGCAGAATCTTGTGGACGCAATGGGGGTCTCAGCCAGCCAGTGAGACCTCCGTGTTGCCTCTTTTAGGGAAGCCCTGCCACATTTTGTGCCACTCAGTCACTTACAGGCCAGTGGCTTTCAGCGGCATCCCTCCCCTACTCCTGATGCCGGATCCCTTGATCAGATACTGAGTGCTTTTGAATGAGAGACCACCCCCCCACCCCCAGGTTTGCTCTGTGGTTTGCTTGTTGTGTTCCCCACATGGCAAGCCCCCTCACCTGTTGCTGCATTACACTGGTGGCAGTGGAATGAGGCTCGTAAGAGGGCATTAATTGCCCATTTAAGGTCCTCAATTTGTGGAGCACAAAGTTCAGTGCATTTTCAATGCTGGAAAATGGAAAATTCATAGTACTATTTTACTCAACAATATTGAGCTACATATATTCTTGAAACGTTTCAGGAGTTTTATTTGCAACATTTCAATTCTGTATTAACTTTGTTAAACAGAATTAAAATTAAGAGATATTCTTAGTGTTTAATTTTAAATTTCATTTCAAGATGAATTTTTATTCCTAATAGAATCTAATTTCTTTTTAAATAAATGCTGTTATTTAATCACAGATCACATTAAAGTCAAACTCAGAATTGTTTCAAAGCTTAACTTTTTACAGAGATGCTTAAATACACTTATTATTCATATGATTTTTGGAAACTGATCCTTTATAATAGATATTTTATGATATGTAATCTTAAAACAAATGTTTCAGAAGAACTTTTAAATTAATACTTTGAGTAAAGACCATGTTTGAAATTTTGCTTTGAACTACAGCACTTTTAAAAAGACTAAATCCCCATCTGTTCTTTTTAAATGGTTTCATGGCTCTTTTTCTAATGTTATTGCAAAGGCACCTCCCCTTATTAAAAGTAAATAGGCACACAGCTTCATGTCAAATGTTTGTTTTATGTAAAAATAAACTTTAATTTGAGTCTCTACATCTGTTGTCTATACAGTGTGTACTGACATTTTATATGTTTTGATTTACCCTTTCAAGCCAGAACAAACTTAAGAAAAAATTATATAATGAAAAATTGGAGCTTGAATAAAGATTTTTACTGCCAGTTTGACATTAGAATGCTCTGCCATATTGGGCAGGAGTGTGTGGGTTTGGAAGCAGGTGGGGGATTAAATCTGGAAAAATGACAGCATGTCAGGACACTGGCTCCAAAACCTACTGACTTCCACATTTAACTGCAGCATGTTAGGCTGTGAGTGAGCTGCCCCATTGGGAAAGGTAGGTTGTCAATTTCAATAAGGTACCTGCTCAAATACAGCAATATTATCATGGCTTTTGCAACTTAACTGTGAGTCCATGGGTTTCCTGCATTTCCTGGAAGTCACCAGTGAAAGCAAGGTCAGAACACTATGTCAATTTAGGGGGCTGAAGACATGACAGGGAAAGATACCAATAAGTACTGAAACCTCACAGCTGCTTTATTGCCTGTTTATGTGGCAGTCTTTGTTCACAGTTCTTGCGCTAAGAGGTAACAACTTTGGAACATCTGACCGGCACTTTGGAGCTATGATCTGTCAGATCGACAAGGGTGTCACTTAGCTATTTTACTTTGGCCTCAAATAAGGATGAAGATAACCAACACCAGGAGTAGCACCAGCCGGTGCATCATCAGCATGAACAGGAGCAATCTGTTCCTCACAGACCTATAGCGCCCCAGGATTGAGAGAATCAGTTGACCGGTGCAAACCTCAGGCGGCCATACCCAACACTCAGGATGTAATGGCAAAGGATAAGCTTCCTCAACCTGTAGGAACAATAATGTTTCAGGAAGCTCAGGACCTCAGGTTCAGGTAGCAGACACCTGCAGCTTGCTGGAACAAGACCTGCTACTTGGATCTGTTTACTTCAACTTATGAACCACTGCTGTAGATAGAGCTAAGCAACCTCACAACCAACAGATCAGTTCAAAAAAGCAATCCTGCCACATTCAGATGTGAATGATGGTAGATGATTAAACATATAATGAGAGACTCCTTAAACATCCCCATCCATATTGATGGTGGAGTGTATCACATGAGTGCAAAGGACAAAGCTGAAGTGTTCACAACTATCCCCAGCTAGAAGTGTCATGTGGATCATCCATCGCAGTCTCACCAACATAGATGTCAGACTTAAGTTAATTCAATTCAATCCACATGCTATTAAGAAATTACAGAACTAACTGGATACAGCAAAGGCTATGGGTCCCAACAACATCCCACCTTGAGCAGTGCTGAAGATTTGTGCTCCAGAACAAGCCACACCACTAGCCAAGCAGTTCCAATACAGTTACAACATCTGACAAAATGGAAAATTACCCAGATATGGGTAATTTTGTGCTGTTCACAAAAAGTAGATCAAATCCAATCCAGCCAATTACTGTTCTATCAGTCTGCTCTTGATCATCAGCAAAATGATAGAAGGTGTCGACAGCCATCGAGCAGCATCAATTCAACAAGGACCTGCTCAATGATGCCCATTTTGGGTTCTGTCAGCACAGCTTTGGTTCCAACATGGACAACAGAGCTGAATTCCAGAGGTGAGGTGGGCAGTTGACCGAGTGTGACACCAAGAGCCCTAGTAAAATTGAAGTCAGTGATGATCAAGGGGAACACTCTACATTGGTTGGAATCATGCCTACCACAGGGATAGATGGTTGTGGTTGTTAGAGACTAATTATCTCAACCCCAAGACATCACTACAAGAATTCCTCAGGGTAGTGTCCTAGGCTCAACTATATCTGACCATTTCATCGATGACTGTCCTTCCATCATAAGGTCAAAAGTGTTGAGGTTCTCTAATAATTGCAGAGTGTTCAGTTTCAGTAATATTTAAACTGTTTCAGTGGCAGTAGGCAGCAAGCCCTGGACAACATCCAGGCTTAGGATGAAAAGTGACAAGTAAAGTTTGCACCACACAATGCCAATGATTGTCTCCAGCGGAGAGTTTAACTACCTCACCTTGACATGCCATAGCTGAGTCTCCCACCATCAAAATCCTGAAGGTTACCAATGACCAGAAACTGAACTGGACCAACCACATACTGTGGCTACAAGAGCAGGTCAGAGACTGTGTATTCTGTGGTGAGTGACACACCTTCTAACTCCCCAAAGCCTGTCTGCCATCCACAAGGCACATTCAGGAGTGTGATGAAATGCTCCCCACTTGCCTGGATTAGTGCCAATCCAACAACACACAGAGGCTTGACACCATCCAGTACAAAACAACCAACTTGATCCACACCCCACTCATCACCTTAAACATTCACTCCCTCCACCACCAGTGCAATGTGAGTACTGTGTGTACCATCTACAAAACACACTATAGTAATTTGCCAAGGCTTCTTCAACTGAACCTTCCAAACCTGCAACTCCAACACTTGGAAGGATAAGGGCAGCAAAGGGATGGGAACACCACCACCTGCAAGTTCCCTCCAAGTCAGACACTATCCACACTTGGAAATATATTGGTGTTCCTTCATCATCCTGGAACACCCTATCTATCAGCATTGTGGGAGTAACTTCGCCACATAGACAGCAGTGATTCAAGAAGGCGGCTCACCTCCACCTTCTCAGAGACAATTAGGGATAGGCAACAAGTGAAGCTCACATGCCATGAATCAATAAATAAAAAATAATAAAATGTCTTTGTATTCTGTTACATTTCTTCTGAGACCGTGGCCCAGAACTACTGTGGAGCGGCATTCATAGTCAGATTGCCATTCCGATTGAACTTTGCCACACCTTGAAGCTGCTCTGCATTTCTTGCCGGGCCTTCTGAGCCTGACTTCTCCAGAAATGCAGAGTGCAGCTGTATGGTAAGTTTAAAAGTCCATTGTGAATGTTAGTAAATGGGTGAATGGATGAGTGGATGAATGAGTGAATGTGTAGGGTGGTAGGGTGGATAAGTGAGTGAGGTAAGTGGGAAGGTAGCTGGGTGAGATGGTAAATGGATGAAGTGGTAGGTGGGTAGGGTGGCAAATGGGTGAGGTGATAGGATAGGGTAGGGTAGCAGTTGGGTAGAGTGTTAACTGAGTAGGCTGGTAGGTGAGTAGGGTGGTAGGTGGTTAGACTGGCAGCTTGGTTGGGCGATAGGTGGGTGCGGTGGGTAGATGGATGAGTGTGTAGGTGGGTTGGATGGGTAGTCGGGTCAGATCGGTGTGTAGTTGAGTCAGGGGATAGTCAGGTGCGGGGCCAGTTGTGTAGTTACCCAGATGTTAGACTGGGTTTTAATCTGCCTAATATTTCCTGGGGCAGAATTTCTTGCTCGGCGTGTGGGGGCGCACCCAACATGCTTGAACGTAAAATAGCGCGTGATGATGTCGGGCGAATGTCCTGATTTCATCACACACCCGCATGATATTTCGGTTGGCAGGCACATGTAGGAGTCGGCAGCGTGCCCGCCGACAATTAGGAGGCCTATTAAGGCCATTAACATTGCAATTACCAGGGATTTTTTGTTGCCCGTCCAAGATTACAATTGGCGGGCAGGCGGGCGAATCAGCCAGATGGCCTTTGCCTGTTTGAGGAAACCTCATCCAAGGGCAGGATGAGATTTCAGAGATTAATTTAAAAAAAGATAAAAATGTTCGGGTAGAATTTTTAGCATCCATACGTTTAGGTGACTCATTCTGATGTGTGGACATTTTTGTCGGCATTTTAAAATCTTTATTTATGGCTTTTGGATTCTTCAGCTCCAAGGCAGCTCTCTGCAGGTGACGGCTCATTTCCCAGCCGCTTCCAGGCACACTGACTGCACCCACACGTCAAACTCATAATACTGCCCCTGGGTAACTATCCAGGAAAGCACTGTGGAACTGTCCCAAGTCTCTGACTCCAGCTCAGAGTTGGAGACATTTGCGGAATGTCCTGGGGAACAGGAAAATTGCCCATCGGAAGTTCAAACTTCCTGGCCAGTTGCCATGTAGGTCAACATGTCGGCACTTCTGCAGGGTCCCAACGCACATCTTGGGTCATACATCCAGTCTCTGATGATCCAACGACTGGAAGATTTGGGCATATATGCTCGAGTGTTTCTAACAAGCCTCTTGAGACACATTACCAAAGGCCTTCTGAAAATCTATATATACTAGTCTCCTGTATTGTCTTCTCTATCCACTCACCTCTTCAAAAACACTTCGATTTGACTTGCCTTCAGTACAAACTCTGCTGGTTGATTTTGATTGGCCTATGCCTTTCTAAAGGTTCACTAATTTTATCTTGAATTATGGACACTCAGAATTTGTCCATAGCTGATATAAGATTAAACTGTCTATTGTTACCCAAGTTATTCTTCCCTCTCTTCTAGATGTTAAGTGCATGTGGTGACTCTCCATTACCATGGCACAATTTGTATATTTTGGGATGGCTGAAAAGTGATGGTCAGAGTCTTGCTATTTAATTTTGTACTTCTTTCAGTCAGCTAGACTCCATGCTATCAGAGTCTCTCAAATAATCCACCTTGCGATCTGATAATTTTTTTCAGAACCTATTCCTCTTTTGCCTGTATCCAGCACATGTTCCATATTTTCTTTAGCGCACCCATATTTTAGGTGTCAGCCTTAGCTCAGGTACAGCACTCTTGTCTCAATCCCTACTCCATTGAATACAACACATAATCTATATTGATACTATAGTGTGTAGTTATCAAAGGTACCATATTTTGAATTGGATCATGTCTTGACATCTAAGATGTGTCTAAGAGATTCCATGGTACTATTCACAGTAGAGCAGAATAATTCTCCCAATGAAATGCCCAACATTTATTCCTCAATCAATATTCTAAAAATAGATTATCTGGTGATTTATATTGTAGTTTAAAAAACATTGCCTTGTACAAGTTTGCCTATATTTTTCTCTATATTACAACACTCCAGCTGGTCCATTTAGCCTGGTCCATACACTCATGGTTATCCTTCATGATTAAAAAACTCTTACCCACCCATGACCATGTAATCTCCTGGGAGAAGTAAAGAAAGGTAAAATCCAAGGTTAGTTAAGGGGAAATTGAAAATATCCTTCTGACCCTTACTAAAAACTAATTCAGAAGACTATACTGACCATGACTTATGTTATTTGATACCTACCTCTTGTAACATGTAATCTTCCTTCCAGCCCTCTTTTGAAGATATACAGCAAACCATTACATAAGCTGGAACTTTTTCCATAGATCTACTTCTTTTTCTCCAGGTAGCATCCTTGATTACTCGAAGGTCACTGAACCATGATGCCGTGATTTTACTATGAGGCAGAGTGAGGAGGCAGACCCACGTCCACCTCAGCCAGAATAGGGAAAACACCTTGCGCTGTTGGCATTACTCTGAGCCACATGTTAGCCATCCAGTCAATTGAGCTAACCTGCTTTCCCCCCCACCCCAAAGCCTCCCCCCTCCATAGGCCTACTATTCTCTAGAAGAAGAATCATCTAACATCTAACCTTATTCTACCCTTATGCAGCTCATTAGCGTGACCCTTGGCCCTCCCCAACCTAGCTTAACCCTGAAAAGTCACTGATGCTGTTTGGGTTCTGCCAGGGCCACTCAGCTCCTAACCTCATTACAGGCTTTGTCCAAACATGGAGAAAAGAGTTGAACTCAAGAGATGAGATGAGAGTGACTGCCCTTGACATCAAGGCAGCATTTGACCAAGTGTTCACCATCTACAAGGCAGAAGTCAGGAGTGCGATGGAATACTGTCCACTCACCTGGATGAGTGTAGTCCAACAATAAAAAGCTCAAGACCATCCAATATAAAGCAGCCTGCTCGATTAGCACTGCATTTACCAACTTAAACATTCACTCCATCTACCACTGGCACACAGTGGCAGCAACAGGTACCATCTACAAGATGCACTGCAGTAACTCACCAAGGCTCCTTCAGCAGAACCTTACAAACCCGCAACCTCTACACCAAGAAGGCAAAGAGTCGCAGATGCATGGAAGCACCACCACCTACAAGTTCCCCTCCAAGGCATGAATTATGCTGAATTGGAACTATCACCATTCCTTCACTGTCACAAGTTCAACATTCTGGAACTCCCTCCCTAACAGCACTGTGGGTGTACCTACTGCACATGGACTGCAGCGGTTCATGTAAGCGGCTCACCACCAACTTCTCAAGGGCAATTAGGAATGGGCAATAAATGCTGGCCTAGCCAGTGAAGCCGACATCCCATGAAAAAATAATATAAAACATCTGGAAACCTGTGCCAAATTTGGGAGAGCTGTCCTTAAGACTAGTTACGCAACAACCTGACAGTCATGCTTACAGCATCATTCCTTACAATGTCCCATACTTCTCTATTATCATCCCTGGGTATGTCCTATCCCACTGGCAGGGTAGCCCCACCAGAGGTGGCGGGCACAGTGGTATACAAGTTGGAGAGACCGGCCTTGAGTGTCTTGAACTTTGACCCGGATTCCACGAGGTGTCATGGCATCAGGTCACACATGGGAACGGAAACGTCTTCCTTTTAAACATCACTTGGAAGAAGCATTGAGGATGGCAAGGACACAGAATGTACTCTGGGTGGGGGACTTCAATGCCTTTGTCAAGAGTGGCTCAGGAGCACCACTACTGACTGAATCCTTAAAAGCTTATCTGTCAGACTGAGCCAGTGGCAGGTGGTGAGGAAACCAAGAAGAATTAAGAGCATACTTGACCTTGTCCTTATGAATCTACTTGTCATGGGTGCATCTGTCCATAACAGTATTGGGAGGAGCCCCACTGTACAATCCTTGTGGAGACAAAGTCCTGTCTTCACAATGAGGATTCCCTCTATCGTGTTGCGTGTCACTGCCGCTATGCAAAATGGGATAGGTTCAGAACGGATCTAACAGTTCAAATCCGGACATTCAAGAGGTGCTGCGGGCCTTCAGCAGTAGGAGAACTGTATTCCACCACAAGCAGTAACCTCATAGCCTGGTATATCACTCACTCTACCATTACTATTAAGCCAAGGCTTGATGAGGAGTGTCATAGAGCAGGTTAGGAGCAGCACGAGGTATAATTAAAATTGATATGCCAAATTAAGCTACTACGCAGGACTACATGCCTGCTAAGCAGCTGAAGGAGCATGTTATAGACAGAGCTAAGACGTCCCAACGGATCAGATCAAACCTCTGCAGTCCTGTCATATCCAGTCCTGAATGGCACTAGGCAGTTAAACAGCTAATAGGTAGAAGAGTACACAACCCCATCCTCAAAGATGAGAGAGCCCAGAATGTCAGTGCAAAAGACAAGGTTGAAGCATTTACAGAGGCAGCCAGAAATGCTGAATGAACGGTTCATCTCAGCCTGTTCCTGAGGACATCACCATCACAGGAGTCAATCTTCTGCCAATTCGATTTACTCCACATGGTATCAAGAAGCAGCTGAGTGCACTGGTTACAAGAAAGGCCATGAGTTCTGGCAATATTCTGGCTGTATTGCTAAAGATTTTTACTCTAGAACTAACAGTGCCTGTAACCAAGCTGTTTCAATATAACTGCAAGACTGGCATCTAACTGACAAATTGGGAAGTTTTCCAAGTATGTCCTGTCCAATGTTCCCCCTAAGCTGCACAGCAATTCAATAGCACCCACACAGGCCAAGCACAATAAGTCAGCCCCTTTAAGATACTGCACCAGGATGGCTGGCTGCACAAAAAATTTAAAGGGATTGCACGCTTAACCAAATTGCCTGTGTACTCTTTAAAAAAAAGAGAGGATAAAGAGAGCCCTATCATGGTTCTGAGAGAGAGGAAAGAGGTGAAAATAGAAGTGCAAGAAATGGGAGGAACATGCTTGAAGACGCTGCTAACCCCAGTGGTGGGGAGTCCTTGGTTGAGGATAAAGGGAGACATATCAGAGGTGTTGGTAAGTAAGGTTGCATTACCAAAACAGATGACTTGGAGATGAACAAATTGGGAGAACGGAATTGAGTCCTTACAGGAAACAGGGTATAAATATTACTAAAGTGTAGTCATGTCAAGGTAGCATAGGATTTAGTGAACCTATAGCAAATATTCATTGATGACAGAGAAGTAGAAGATGGACCATGTGAAGGTGAGAGCAAGATGGACATTAGCAGAAAGGTTGGTGGAATTTTCCAGTTTAGGTCAAGCTACTGACTTACTGAGTATTTCCAGTATTTTTTTGTTTTAGTTCAGATTTCCCACATCTGCACTATTTTGCTTTTGGAAAGATGGTTGTGGTTGTTGGAAGCCAATCATCTCGGTCCCAGGATATTGCTGCAGGAGTTCCTCATGGTGGTGTCCTATGCCCAACTATCTTCAGCTGCCTCATCAATGACCTTCCATCATAAGGTCAGAAGTGGGGATGTTTGCTGATAATTGCACAATGTTTAGTGCCATTTGAAATGAATGTTTATGAATGAATGTTTAGTGCCCACATGCTGCAAGACCTGGACAACATTCAGACTTGGACTGATAAATGGTGAATAACATTTGCGCCACACAGGTACCAAGCAATAACCATCTCCAAAAAGAGAGAATCTAATCACCGCCCCTTGAAATTCATCAGCATTACCATCACTAAATCTCCCACCATCAACATCCTGGCAGATGTGCAGTGGGGGTGGAGTCACCTTTGGCCAGAAACTGAACTGGCCCAGCCATATAAATACTGTGGCTATAAGTGCAGGAGAGAATATTCCACAGTGAGTGACTCAGCTACTGACTCTCCATAGCTTGTCCAACATCCACCAGACACAAGTCAAGAGTATGATGGAATGCTCTTCATTTGCCTGAATATGTACAGATCCAACAATACTCAAGAAGTTCTACACCATCCAAAACAAAATAGCCCGCTTAATTGGCATCCCATCCACAACCTTAGACATTCGCTCTCTACTACCGATGCACTGTGGCTCCAATATGTACCATCTACAAGACGCACTACAGCAATTTGCCAAGACTGCCTCAACAACACCTTTAAAACTTGAGACTTCAACCACCCAGAAGGACAGGGCAGCATTACATGGGAACACCGCCACCTCAAGTTCTTTTTCAACCCACATACCATCAATATATTGGAAATATATTAGGATTCCTTCAATGGGTCAAAATCCTGGAACACCCTACAGAACAGCACTTCAGGAATACCTTCTTCTTCTTCTTGGGATCGAAGATGATTCGCTTCCATTCCAGTTCGATGGGTTCTCACTGAGTTCATTGTGCGATCTGTAAATTCTGCCACATGCGGGGTAGGTGGTGCTAGGAGGGTCAGGTAGATGAATTGTTGGGAGCTTTGTGTGTTTCCCCCAGTGCCTCAACTTCACCTCTGTGTGTTTCCAATTAAGTCTTTCAATGTGTTCGGTCCTTTCCCAAATGAACCTTTTACATTTTGGTCAGCCACAAGCCAGGGACTCCCATGAGTTGGTTGTTTCACCTCTTCAGGGATGCTTTGAGGACATCTCTAAAGCATTTCTGTTGTTCTTCTGGGAGTCTCCTACCACAATTGAGTTCTGTGTGGAGCAGTTGCTAGAGATCAACTCACAAGCACAAGGGCATGCATGGTTTCTTCAGTGCTATCAAGATGATCTATGACCCAAGCACTCAATGGCCCACCCCACTGAAAGCCAAACATGGAGGGGAGCTCATTAAGGACAGGAATGCAGTCAGCGTTCGCTGGAGAAAACATTTTGAAGAACTCCTCAACTGAGACCATGTTCAACTTGAACATCCTCAACTCCACTTCTCAATACCCCATCGACTCAGTCTCAGTGCCAAAACCATTCAGTCAAAAAACCATTCAACAACTGAAAACAAATTGGCCTTTGAAGCAAATGGAACCCCAGTCAAAATTCTGAAACACAAAGGAAATACGCTCCTAGCATGTTGCACAACCTAATATTCTTCATCTGGGAAAAGGAGCGCATGCCTCAAGGATGGTGTTGGGAGTATCTTCACCACACAGATGAGAATGGTTCAAGAAGATGACTGACCAACGCCTTCCCAAGGGCAATTATGCTGGATAATAAATGCTGGCCATATCCAATTAACAAATTTGAAACAACTTATTAGTGTCTACACTATCTAGTTCCTTGAGTATTTAAAAGGCCTTGTTCAAATCATCCCTGAGTGCATGTTTCTCTGAAGTATGTACACATCTTTTTAAGCTTGTCTGGGTTGCTAATTTGTTTTAAACTGGGAATCAATCTCAGGGACTTTGTATGAACCTTTCTCCAAAGCCTCAATATCATCCAACAAGCGAGGGGTCGAAAACTGGATATATTATTTTAAATGAGGCCTCACCAATGCCTTGTATAAGAATGAAACTTTTGCCTGTAACTTCTGATGGAGTGGCAATTGAGTCGGATTGCCACTCCGCTGGTAATAACTTGAAATCCAGCCGCTCCTATCTCGCCCGTCCTTCCAACTCAGGCCCATGACATATGCATAGCACAGCAGGTTCCCGTGGCCTACGGTCGAGGACAGCTCAGTTGAAGGTAAGTAAGCCATGCCCCCTTTTGATTTTTGCATTAACTAAGAAGCCAGGGAGAGGTTAAGTCTATCAAGTAAATGGACAGGGTTGGGTGGGGTCATGGGGCTGTAGTCAGGGGCGTTTAGCCAGAGGGGTAGGTGTCAGGGTAGGGGGTGTGTTGTAGTGGGGGGGTAATCAGTCAGGAGGGTGGGTCGGGTGGTCTGGGGTGGGGGGGGATGTAGTCGGGGTGGAGGGTGTAAGGGGTATATTCTGGGGGGGAAGGGGGCGTAGTTGGGGGTGATCAGTTGTAGTGGGGGAGAGAGTAGGGTGGTCCGGGGAGAGGGTGCAGTGAGGGGGAAAGTGTAATTGGGGGTTGTTTAGTTGTGGGGGGTGTGTAGCCAAGGGTTGTAGTCGTAGGAGGCGGGGGGTTGTAGTCGGGGATCCTGTGTGGATTGAGGGGGGTGGTCGGGGTTTCCCGCGCTTGGGGTTGTGATTAGTCAGGGTGGAGTTGTGGGGCTAGTTAGCAGGGGTGGGGGGTTAGTCAGGGGTCCTGTTAGGGTTCGGGGGGTGGTTGGGGATCCTGTGGGAGTGTTGGGGAGTAGTGGGCAGGGGGTCAGGGAGGGCTAGTGGGTGGGCTGGAGAACAGTTGGGAGGGGGTGTCCCACGGGGGAAGAAGGTGGGGTGTTGAAGAGTCCCATGTGGGGTCGAGGGGGTGCAGTGGGGGATAATTGAGAGTTCCATGGGGGATCGGGGGGAAGGTCAGTACAATCATTACCCAGGAGCTATAAGCGGTTTTAATTCTTCTAAAGTGTTCTGTGTAGCCATTTCTGTTTGACAGTTGGAACCATCCGAAGATATAAATCACATTTTTGGATGGTTCCCAATGCAGGGCAATTGCCACGCTGTCCTTACCTGGGTACCCCCCCAGATACGCTGCCCTGGAGCTCGGAAGTTACGGATCAAATATGTTTTGTTTTACACTGAGTAATCCTGTGGATGCAGCCCAGTACCTGTTTGCTTTAGATGATGCTGCCAGACCTGCTGAGTTTTTCCAGGTAATTCTGTTTTTGTTTTAGCTTCACTGTGTTGGCCAGGAAATTTGGACAGAAGTTTTGGTCTGGGGTCAGGACCCAGACGTCGAGCGCATTTTTGGGTCCCAATATCTTGCAGCACTTCGGCACCTATTGCCCAACCTGATTTTAAAGAGCAGGCCACATAGTGGCCCAATGGTACATTGAATGCCCAATTATGGGCAGTGGAGGAGGGAAGCTACAGGATAACAACGGGGCAGGAGAGATTTTAAAAGGATTTGGAAGCCTTTATTGTGGTTGTCGGTTTAAGGGAGAAGGCAGAAAGAGATGAACAGTGCACCCACAGAAGGACAGGCACTCATGCCAGGGCAGCTCCCCATTTTAGTGATGCCTCCCTTTAGGCTCTCTGGGAGGTACATGGTCTATTTCCAGAGAGTGGCAGGAGAAGGCCAGCCAGATCAAATATTCTTGGCTGTAGGTGGCAGAGGAAGTGAGTGGACATGCTGTGGTGAGGAGAACCTGGATTTAGTGCTGCAAAAGGTTTAAAGAGATTTTAAAAGGATTTGGAAGCCTTTATTGTGGTTGTCGGTTTAAGGGAGAAGGCAGAAAGAGATGAAGAGTGCACCCACAGAAGGACAGGCATCCATGCCAGGGCAGCTCCCCATGCTGACCTTTTGCAGACTGGCAAGCCAAGTGCAGTATTGCAACCGGGTGACAGGCCTCCACGTCTGCATCACAAGCATACACGTGAGTTGAGCATCCTAAGAGCACATACCCTCCTACATACATGTGTGCCCTGGAGCACCACTGAGCTGTGGGCAAAGCTCACCTCTCTATTGGAAGGGCAGGGGGCAACACTCTGGCCAGTGACATCACATGGTTGTGCAGCTGAATGCTGTGAAGTTTGCACATTGGCCTTAATTCTCACTATCTTGACCTTGCAGAAGAAAGTGCATAATGCCAGAGAAAGGGCTCATTTGACTGATGGAGTCCTAAATCTGGCCATTCTGACAACAATGGAGGAGGTGACCCTTGGCCTGGCCAGGCTAGTAGCACATGAGGGAATGGGCGATGGTGAGAAGGGAGAGGAATCAGCTCTATAGAAGCAGATAATGACAGATGCAATTTAGTAATGACACCTTCTTATATCTCCCACAGGATCAGATGTGGGTCGTGGGGGTGCAGGGAGGGGGGAAGCTGGGGAGGCAATACAGGCCAAAGTGACAGCATCAGCATCATCTACTAGAGCAGGAAGACACAAATGAACTTGCACATCATACCAGTCTAGCGCACCCTCCACCAGGGCAAACACACAATAGAACAAAAGGCACAGGGTGACCGACACATCAGTCAGGAGGTGAGGGAGGCAGAGGGAGCTGCGGTAAGGCCCCATCAGAGGATGGAGGACAGACATAGCCATGTTCAGCAGGATGAAGACGCAGAGCATTGGGTATCACAAACAAGAGCAGCAGTGGGAGATGTGTGCCCAAATGTCAAAGCTCCCTGAGGCTAAGCTAGGCCATTTCAAAGGGCATTTAACATTGCTGTGTGTCTGGAGTGACATGTAGTACAGACCAGGTAAAGACAGCAGATTTCCTTCCCTAAAGTCATTCACAAGTAAGATGGGTTTTTACAACAATCATCAATGGTTTTATGGTCACCATTACTGAGACTCGCTTTTTTAAAGTTTTAATTCTAGTGTTATTAATTGAATTTAAATTCCACCAGCTGCCATTGTGAGATTTGAACCCATGTCCCCAGAGCATTAGCTTGGGCCTTTGGATTAGTCCAGTGACATTACCACTCCTCACCACCTTCCCGAGAGTTCATCTATGAAATGTGCTCCCCATGTCTCAGGTGTATGAGCTCATCCATTGAGAGAGTGGTCAATATCTTGGAGAGACATATGAGGCATCAAGCTTGAGTGGATGCAAGGACACTGCACTGACTGCTGGACAATGAATGTCACTTAATGCAGCATTGACCAGTCAGTGGTACCGACGGTGCAATGACGAGTGGATGCCATCTGGTTGTCCACTCAGACATTCAAGCAGCCAATGAAAGAACTGACAGTTAGCAATGAATGTCCTTCAGTATGCACCTTTACCATTTAACGCACCCATGTCTAATGCACTCATCATTTAGCCCCTCCCTAGGCACCATCAATGCAAAAAGGCCCTGTGGCAGCAGCTGCCCCTGCATCATTGTATGTGTCTTAGCTAGTTGTGGTACCCACCCTGGCACCCCAGTGTCAAGGATAACTGCCTAAGGTATCTGAACCTCATCCACACACAAGTGAGCTGCCTGATTCCAACTCATCCTCAGCCACAGGGACAATAGGAGCAGCCAAATTGAAGGCCTTCGCTTTGGTAGACTCACAGTTTGGCTCACTTGGGTGACGCTTGTTATACTTTTGATATGCAACTGAATTGAGGTATTTTAATGAAGATGATTGTGATAACAACCAGACTTCTGTAATTCTAATGATTAATGGGTTAAAAGCACAGGAATTAAGAGAATTCAGTGTTAGTTCACTTAGTATGGCAGTTGGAGACATGACTTCCCAGGAATGCTGGGACCAGAGGAACATGTATGATTTGTTTGCATGTTGGATTTGCATCCTCACCCATAGAAAGGTGAGAACATGAGCTGTTTGTCTCCCAGGGGAAGGAGCTGTCAGGAAAAAAGTGCTTGAATATGAACAGCGCAGGCATCCCTTCCATCCTGATCGATGCCTGGAGGCCTCAGCCAGATTTGTGGAAGAGGAGGTGGTAGTGGAGTAGGGTCTTCTGCTTCTCCATCAGTGAGGCCCCACCTCTTTGAAGGGCCATGTTGTGAAGAGTGCAGCAGACCACTACAATCTGAGACACCCTTGGGTGAGCATTCTAGAGGGCACCTCCCAGTTGTCAAGGCACTGGAACCGCATCTTGAGCACTCCAATGGTGGGCAGTCATCTCTTCAATGGATATTCTTAGTCTCCAAGCTACCACCTATGCAGTCCCTTTGGTGGCATGAACAGCTGTGGCACCTGCAATTGCCTAAGGATAAAGGAATCATGGCAGCTGCCCGGACACCATGCACACACCTGAAGCAAACGTTTTTGGTGGTTGCACACCAGTTGGGTGTAGAGAGAATGGAACCCCTTCCTATTAAGGAATACCCTTGTCTGCTCTGCTGGTGCCTTGATGTCTACATGGGTGCAATCCCCTGCACCTAAGGGAGTCCAGCAAAGAGTCAAAGCCCACTGCCCTCTGTGCCTGTGCGGTCCCATCAGTGGTGAGCTTGGACTGGTTGGGTGAATGGCCTGTTTCTGTGCCAAATATCATATATAATATAATGCATTATCTCCTGTATGCCGTGATGGGCAGCTGACTACGAGATGCCAGTGAGGTCCCCTGCTACCCCTTGGAAGGACCCAAAGGCAAAGACGTTCAGTCACTTTGACAGCTGCTGGCAGGCGTGCCAATGCGATGATGGAGGTAGCCCTCCATCTGTGCACACAATTGTTCTACCATCTGCTATAATAGGCATATCTTTTGGTGACAGTAATACTCTATGTGGAGTGTATAGCCTTTTTCCCTCCTTGCCCTTCATCCAAGACCTCTGCCTGCTTCAGGAGCAATGACCTGGACATGCTGTGTGGCTCCATTTGCCTTCACAGCTACCCACTGACTTCTGCATGTGCATCCAGAGGGCCTCCTGGCCCCCTATGGATACAAACTATCTCTCCGTCTTTGCACCTCTTCCTCCAAGGCCTCCAGTACAACTTTTGAAAACATTTGAAACTCTCTCTCATAGTCTTTTCTAGATCAGATTTAGCTCAAAAAAGATTCCTATCACCTGTGTAGCCACAACACTTTAAGCAGGGCAGGCTAGCTTTAACTTGTATTAGCCATTGACAATATTGGCCTGCTGCTCAGGCATCCAGGCAATCAGGAGCATCCTGAGTGGCAGTTCCTCAACACTGTTCACCCCCAAATCCAAGTACTCAGCCACATCTCCATGTTTGGCCTCCCTTGCCTCCAGATGTGAGGTCAGAGCTACCTGTATATTCCTGCTGTGCCCCTGTAGGTTCATTCCCCTTCTAAGTGCTCCCAGACTAGCAGAGTTACCTCTATACTACCTTTGCACACTCAATAGTCAATATGAATGACTGAAAGAGCAGTTCTCTGAGCCATTCCCCTCTAATGCACTGCAGTTAAAGGGACCTGCCACAGTGATTGATTGCCTGCTATAATACCACCTTTCACTTGGGGATGTGGTTGCGACCCTTTGTGGTCCCCATGCCTGAAACCAAAAATCATTTGCTGCCTTTTAACCTTTAACTGGCTATTAAGTGCCTCATTTACATGCTCAAGTGCTGAACAACTTTGTGAAGTATTTGTGGGGCTTGCCAGAATACAGGTCCCAATGCCTCTTTAAAAATCATTAGTGGGCAGGAGCATATTGGAGAGCTGACACATTGCACCAGGATCCGATTTTGTGCCCTCGCCCACCTCCTGACCTGCTGCTTCCATGGATGGAAAATTCTGTCCCTTAAAGTTTTAAGATTATGAACTATGACACTGAGGTTTTCTACTTTCAGCATTGACTTCAGCTCGCTTCTCTGTGGGGTGTATATATGTTTCAGATTAGTCCTCCTTATGTGCATAATATTACACTTGTCTAAGTTGAATACAATTTGACAAACATGGGCTCATTCCTCCAGCAGATTTAGATCTGTTTGTAGTTTGGTCTCCTGTACAGTTCTAAAATTTTCACATATACCTTGGTATCATCTTCAAACTTGTGGATCATTTCCCTACCATCTACATCTAGGCCATTAATAAAGATAGTAAACAGCAAAGGCCTTAACACCGATCCCTGTGGGATACCAGTAGTAATTGGACTCCAAGCAGTACCATAGATATTGACAACAATTTTTTGCCTACAGGCATGCAGTGAAATGTAAATTATTGTAGCAGCTTCCCACTAATTCTACTGGGTTCTATCTTGCAGAGCAACCTATTGTGAGTTGCCTTATCAAAGGCACCTTGAATGTCCTGGTACATAAAGTCTACTGAGTTACCCTCATCCACTAACCCACTGACTTGTTCAAAAGATTATTCAGACACAACCAGGGCTAAGTTTCTTTACCCCTGAAACCGGGCACAGGGACCGTGATATGCAATTAACATGTGCCCATTAACTGCAACTCAGGCAGCAAACTGCACGTTGCTGCTGGTTTACATGCTAGCAGCATCCAGCCAGCACTAACCACAGGGCTAATTGTCTGGATGCCTGATCAGGGGTCAATATTGTCAGTAGCTAACACCAGTTAAAGCTAGCCTGCCCCGTTTAAAGGGGAAATTCATTGGGGCTGCACAGGCGCTGGGAGTCTTTTATAAACTGAATCTGATCTGGAAAAGACATAAGAATGGCACACCATGGGAGAGAGTGACTCCAAGGTTTGCAAATGTTGCACTGGAGACCTTGGACAAAGAGGTGCAAAGACGGAGGGATGGTTTGTATCTGTAAGGCGCCAGGAGGCCCTCTGGGTGCACATGCAGAAGTCAGTTGAGAGCTGCCGCAGTGCCTCATTTACATGCTGAAGCGCTGAACGACTTTGTGAAGCATTTGTGGGCCTTGCCAGAATACCAATGGAGACCAATGCCATGAGTGCCTCAAGAAGTTTAATGACATTATATCAAGATCAGTGACTTCAAATGTCATATCCTACCAACTGTACCATTAGCCTCAGAAACTGTTCAATTCACCACAGCCCAATCACTCACCTACCAACAACCTCTATCAGGACTCACACCTCACATTCATTTGCTCCACTGTATCCTCATACACTTCACAGCCTTACACCCATGTCACAGCTTTCACACACTGCCAGCTTTTCAACCATGACAGCTGCATCAGCCAAACAGATTGCATGACACTCACTGACATCTCTCTCTCTCTCGAAGGACAAGGTGGCACACAACCAGAGGCAATAGCACCTGAGTGGAGGGGGACAGGCACAACTGCATGTCCTAAACCCCATGGAGGAGATGGTGCTGGCAATTACTGCATGCCCATTACTGAGACTGTGGATAGAGAACTGTGGCTGAAACCATCAAAGGTAATGGTATCCTCATATCTAAACCACTTTCTGACATCCCATCTCCCCGTCACCCCACACTCTCTTCTGATTTACAAATTGCACTGATAGAAGCAAGCACCTCTTACTTACCCCCCTACTCCCTGCAACACACCCTTACCCTTGTGCCTTTCTTTTTTCAGATACCCAGGAAGTGCAACCTGGTCAGGCAGAGGAGGAACAGCAAGAAGACAGTGATAATGAAGACACAACATCATCGTTTGATTTCACACTTGCAGCCACCAGCTCAGACACTGGCATGCTGCATAATTTAGAGAATAGCCTAGAGACAGGATCTGCATATGATGTGGCTTTGGGCACAAATGGTCTGCTGCTGGAGTAGGTGGCAAGGATAGTGAAGATGCCAACTTGACAATAAGGTCACACATGATTTCTGATACAGTGAACTCAGATGAGCACTTCCATGGAGCAGCATAAGAAGAGGGCTGATGGATATGCACAATCAAATGCTTGGTGCATTGGTAAGCCTGCCAGGAAATCTACAGTCAATATCAAGGAGCATGGAGGAGTCTGTCACCAACTTGGTACAGGCTTTGCATGGAGCTTGGAGGTCATTCTTTCAGGCATGGAAGTGTTGCCGAACTCAATCCATTTGTGAATCCAACCATGATGCAATGCCTGATGATTGATGTCTCAGTTCCATTGCAGCACAAGCTGCTGCTACCATAAATCTGAATGCTGCTCTGAAGCAATGAAAGATCAGCTTACTGCAATGGAAGTTCAGACTGCTGCCATCAACAAGGCTTCCAGGGTCTCACAGCAGTCCGGCAGCCCAATCCCTAATGGATTATTAGGATTCCTGCACCGCTGCTCTCAGAGGTGGTGGTGGCTCAATTGAGCATGGACCTGCTATTCTCTCTCAGGATGATGTGCCTGCCAATCTGCCAGTGCCTTTGCTGTTGCCTGTCAGCCAGACAGCTCAGACTGCTGCTGACCATGCTGAGCTGGTGCCTTCTAGGCCCTAAGTTGCTCAAGGTTGTCCTCCAAGGCCACTGCAGTCTCCTCCACTGTAGGTCAGCAGCCTTCCTCCAGCCATGCTGCAGCCTCTAGGTTAGCACTGTAAAGGAGCAGTAGGACAAACAAAGGCACATGGAAGGCAAGCACTAAGAGAATGCACAAGGGTGACTGATTGCTGATTCTTGTTCTCAATATTCAATGATTTGAGTTCAAAGTGTGGTTTTGAATGCTTGTGCTGGGTTTTATTTTTGAAATATGGTTAAGTAGATACTGTAATGTTCAGTGACAGAGGGAAGGAAAGGTGTGGGACTGTTAGCTAATAGAGAACTGAGGTTGCAGTTCCTGTTATTGCCCTCAGATGAGTCATCTCAGGAATGCTTAAATCTCTTCATGGCCCTTGTCCTCCACACAGTTGGTAGCATGCCTTCAGTCGTCTGAGCCCTATGATTGAGAATAACCTCCATGAATCTCTGCTTCATTGCCTCACTCTCCTACTTTAAGCCCCTCCTTAACACCCATCTCTTTGACCAAGTTTCTCGTGATCCCTCCTAATACTTCAGTCTTTGGTTTAGCATCAATTTCTTTGTCCAATTACATTTCTGTAAAGCATCCCCAGATGCTTTTCTACTTTAATTGTGATTTATAAATGCTATTTGATGTTGTTGTTGTACTTTAAGAAGCACGCTCACAACTGTTCTGAACTTTTATGGTGCAGGATCATTCCTGGCTGCCTCAGGGGACATGACAAATATCAGCCAATTAACCATGCAGAGATGAGTTAAACAAGCCATAAATGCATTGTCCAGAGAAAAAGACTATAATTCCCCAGAGTCACCATGCAGTCAGAGCTCCAGTTCAAAGTTTTTACCTATTTATTTCTGCAATCATTATGGGAGGTCTCTATTTCCATTGAATAAATTCCACAATTTTCTTTATTGATTTCAAGTGAAGACAGAGAGAAGACAGCCAGATAAGAATGATTGAATGAAAATGTGCTTATTCAGCAAGTAAGGAAAACTTATTGATAGGTAAACTATAGAGACACCCTGGAGATTTTGCTTTTTAATTTAATTGTACTCATACAATGGGCTTGGTAGGATAGAGTTTGAGTGGGAGAGAGAACATCAAAATGTTAGTAATAGGTGTAAACAATCTAAATGGAACATCAAGATAAAAGCAAAATATTGTGGATGCTACAGTTCTGAAGAAGTCATACAGACTTGAAACGTTAACTCTCTCTACAGATGCTGTCGGACCTGCTGAGTTTTTCCAGCATGTTCTGTTTTTATTATTAAATGGAACATCATGTCCTTTAAGTTACACACCTTGTCATATTCCACCCTGAGCTGGACATAAGTCATTGTTCCTTTATTTTCACTGCAACAAAATCCTGGAATTGCCTTCATAAGCACTATCATGGGAAAACAAATATCACAAGGTTAAAGGGAAAGGTCAAACATTCAAATTTGAAATTTGCAGTAATAGGGTAGCTCACCAAGCTATGAGAAAATGTTTAAAGAGCTAATATACATTTATCTGAAATATAAAGATCAAAGAGAAGATTCATGTGCTTAATGCCATGTGGGCAATAGACAATGTAGAAATTGAACAGTAATTTGTGAAGAACAAAAAGCCAGGGATCACAATCATAAGACTTGGGCAACCAACAGCTCAATGTGATCTAAATCATACCTTTTTTAACATAGTTGTAAATTTCTGAAATAAACCATTATAAATTGTAGTGAAGGCTGCATCTGTATAGCCTTTTATGAAGAAAATTGATAAATTACTGATTTAGAAGGAACGAACAGGATAAAGCATTCAGATAGAATATGCAGGCCCATAAAATCGCAACTTGGTTAGTATTTGAAAGATAAAGATAAATTAATATTCCAGATTAGACCCTTCACCATAATGTTCCGAAATGTTAATTTATCTTTCTTTTCCAGATGCTGACTGACATGTTGTATATTTCAAGCATGTTTAAATTTTTATCTTAGATTTCTGGCCGTTGCAGGTTTTCTTTTTATCTCCAGAAAAGTTGCTGGGAGTTGGTTGAACTGAACTACTTAATTTAATTCCCATCATTCTTATTTCTCTTTATTTATGTTTTGTGTTTGACATTAAAAAATGTAAAATTTTCAGTACAAATTCAAATGAGGCCAAAAAATTTCATTCTATAAAGTACCAGGCTATTCACCTTCCACTTGGAATCCAAATTTGAAAGATCCATCTTAAGAATTAGTCTTATCCATCTGGGAAATGCAGACAGAAGGCAGCTGCTACATATTGGAAGCCACATTTTTCTGTAAAATCCCTACCACTCCTGCCTTTCATCACTAGTTCATTCACCTACCTTACCTTCTGGATTTATTGTTCCACCACCAGCACAGCTAAATGAAAATCAAAAGGAAGAACATAAAAGACTAACTTAAATTCAGAACCGTGCATGATAACAACCTGTGCTTTTATATCCTAACCTAGCACCTAGTACAGCAACTAGAGGCAGAAATGAATGGATGCCACTAACTACCATGTTTCTGGCCACGAGCATGATTCACTTGGACAGGCAAGCGGTGCGAATTTTACACTGCTGTCTTGTACAGACTTTACCCCAATATTGGGGAGTCCTCATAGGCAAAAAACTGAAAACCACAGATGTGACTTTTGAACAACTACTCTGGCATAGGAGTAGTGACTTTGGATCAATGAAAACAGAGCAAACTTGGAGCACCAGCAGCATTTCAAACATTACAGGTTCACGATATAAACACAGTGGGCCCTTTGGCTCAGTTGGCTAGATGGCTCGTGTGTGGATCAGATTAAAGCCCACAGCAAGGGGTTTGATCCCTGTTCTGGCGTAGATAGACTGGGAATCCACCTCGTCACTGTACCTGTAGTAAAAATCACACCACTTTGCCATGGTTGGGCAAATAATTATCAAGGATCTGCCTTTGGGCAGGAAACTGAACTAGAATAGAAATATGACCTCAGTATGTTGAGGGTTAAAGGAGCAGAACCAGGAATTAAGGACAAAAAATTTGTGAAAGAAAACCACAGTGATGTCAGCATAGGGTGGGCTAGAGAATACAATTGTATGCCTCCTTGTTTAGTGAATTGTCAGTGTGTAATTTCCATTAATGGAATGAGTAATTTTAAGTTCAGAGTCTGTGAACTTATGAATCCGGGGGCAGAATTTTCAGTTTGACATGCGGGGAGCAAGCCCTGCATGTTAGTGCGGAAAATGATGTGCAGTGACATCGCGCAAATGTCCCGACATCACCGCGTGCCATTGCAATATTTTGCTGGATGGATACGCGATGAAGTTCGACGCGCGCCTGCCATTAATTAACAAGCTAGTTAAGGCCCTTAACCTGTCAATCGACGGTGATTTTCAGGCGCCCGTGCGATCTATGGGTTGGCGCACAAGCACAATGGGCAGGCGGGTAAGAGACTTTTCTATGAAACTCATCCCCGGGCGGGATAAGAGGGCTCAGTAGGGTCATCAATCTGCTTTGTGGAGTATTTACTGGAGAAAGTATTTTAAACTTGCCTGTGTGATCTACAGTAGTTCAGAATGAATTCCAGCAGCTTTCTGTATAATTTTAATCTTCAGGTCAGCACTCTGTAGTCAGTAATCTTTATTGGGCCTGCAGCTTTCCGGAGGCCTCCCCTTAGCCTGAATATGGGTTCTGACATGTCCACCGGAGGCAGCTCCTCTGAGGAGGAAGGGAGGGCTAGAATGAGGAGGAGGCCAGGAGTGCACATTCAGTTGCCAGGGTAGCCACCTGTGGGAGCACAGGCGCAGGCAAGAGATAGTCCAAGGTGGAAGGGGCTACAGAAGACATCACTATCCTGCTGCCAGGATATACAGATGGCGAAGCAGCTACCTCAGTATGACTGTTCAGGTGTGCACTTCTGCTGGGACCAGACAAGCCAGACACAGCAAGCCAGAGGCTTTGCGGCCATTGCTAGGTTCCCCCATGCCCAGGGTGCAATAGACTGTACACATGTGGCCATCAAGGCGCCAGCAGGTGAGCCCGGTGCCTTTGTCAACAGAAAGGGCTTCCACTCCATGAACGTGCAGATAGTGTGTGATCACAGGATGCTGATTCTACAAGTCTGTGCAAGGTACCCAGGCAGCTCCCACGATGCCTACATCCTCAGACACTCCCAGGTGCTGGGGCTCTTCAATGCTCCAGCCTAGCTTGGTGGATGGCTGCTGGGTGACAAGGGCTATCCCCTCAGAAGGTGGCTCATGATGCCTCTCCGCCATCCAAGAACAAAAGCTGAGCAGCAGTACAATAGGAACCACACCTCCACAAGGACTGTGGTGGAGAGAGCCATTGGTCTTCTTAAGATGCGCTTCCAATACCCGGATCGCTCAGCGGGCGCACTCCAGTACCCCCCAGATTGTGTGTCAGTGATAGTGGTTGCATGCTGCACTCTGCACAATCTTGCGCTGGAAAGGGGGGACGCAGTGGACGATGAAAACGTTGACGCAGTGACTGCGGCTGCAAACGATGAGTCCAGCACTGATTCTAAGGATGAGCAAACACAGGGAAATGCTGACGGGGTAAACGCTGACCAGGAGTACACCAAGAAGGCAGGGACACCCAGGAGGCTTTAATCCAATGAACCTTCAGCTAGCACAACACAAATGGATCAGCAGGACCAGCCTTGCCTGGCGCTTCCATACTCGGCACCTAAGTGCTAAATCTGCCAGGTCATCATCAGGAACTAAGGGCTTTGGACATAAACTTGAACGTCCAAACAAACACTCATGACATTTATCTTAAGCACACACATGCAGAACAAAGGAGCCATCCTCAGCCATGGTAACACATCTGATTTTTATTTTAAACATCAGAGTTTCTCACAAATCCAAAACAAAACGTTAAGCAAGCAGAAAAAAATTATAAGGACCTAATCTCGGGCCAACACAAAAACATCAGTGAGAAACCTGTGCTGTGCCTAATATGCCTTATGCTTTCGTTTCCAGGTGCTATGTCTTGGTGCTGCCCCATCACTCGGAGTAGCATCTGAGACAGCCTGCTGACTCTGCTGTCCTGTTGGCCTCAATGACCTTGGCCTCTCTGGCCCTTGGAGCCTGTGCTGGCCCTGCCTGGGAGGGATCTGCCAGCTGTGGCCACTGGCGCTGTGAGAGCTTGCAAGTCCGAGCAAAACCCCAGGAAGACCTGATTGTTCTCCTGGGGGTGCCACTCCATGAGAGTCACCGTTCTCTCCATGGAGGAAACATGACGCTCTGCCACAAGGCTCATTGCGTAAGTGATACTCCGCGTGGACTCCTCCACCATGGACACCAAGTGAAGCACAGTCTCATGTATCACTTCCAGATGCTCCTGCACACCCGGCTACATTTCCTGCAGCTGCTGCATCGCGGACGACTCCAGAGGCACATTATCATGCACAGACTGAGCATGTGCCTGGTCCCCTACAGTCCTCCGGCTGCTGGCACCATCGGCACGCTCTGTCTCTGCCAGGCCCTCCAGCTAATGTGAAGTGCCCTCTCCACTGTGCCCCGGGACACTAGCCAATGTTCCAATGCCCCCTGAGGTGCTAGTATCTGTGCTGGTGCCTGCCTCGCAGAAATGGTGTGACATAGGTGACACTTGAGTGCCCTCAGGTATGAAAGGGGGCATCCTGGCGGCTGTGCTCTGATGATGCTGAAATGAACAACAAGGACAGTGGATCAGTTAGTGTGCACACAGTGACACACTTCATCTCTTTCCCACTGACTCATTATGCGCTCAACCTTCCAGAACCAATGGATGCGAACATTGGTGGGGTGGCAAATAGTGAGGAGGATAGCCTTACATTACAGGCAGATATAGACAGGCTGGTCAGATGGACTAATGAATGCCAAATGGAATGGAATATGGATAAGTGTGAGGTTATGCACTTGGGCAAGACAAACAAGGCATGGGAATTTACGATGAATGGTAGGACCGTGGAAAGTAAGGAGGTTCAGAGGGACCTTGGTGTGCATGTTGACAGGTCCCTTAAGGTAGCGGGACAGGTAAATAAGGTGTTTAAGAAGGCAAGTGCCATACTTGCCTTCATTAGCCAAGGCATAGAATATAGGAGCAGGGAGGTAATGTTCCAAGCAGAAAACACTGCCTAGGCCACAGCTATAGTTCTGCGTGCAGTTCTGAAATGCGCTTCACGAGAGGGATGTGATTGGAGTGGAGAGAGTGCAGAGGTCATTGACCAGGATGCTGGCTGGCTGGACAGTCTGACTTATAAGGAGAGGTAGCATAGACTGGGGTTATTTCCCCTGGAGCAGAGGAGATTGAGGGGTGACATGTCTGAGGTGTATAATCTTATGAGGGGCATAGATAGGGTGGACAGAAAGGAACTTTCCCTTTGGTGGAGGGATCAGTAACCAGGTGGCATAGATTTAAGGTAAGGGGCGTGAGGGTGACAGGGGATGTAATGAGCAATTTTTGCACACAGAGGGTGTTGGGAATGTGGAATGCACTGCCTGAAAGGGTGGTGGACGCAGAAACCCTCCTAACATATAATAAGTATTTGGATGTTCAGTTGCAATGCCATTGCATTCAAGGCCATGGGTGTAGTGCTGGGAAATGGGATTAGGAGACTTAGGAATGTGTTTCACGTGCGCATCCTCGAAGGGCCGAAGAACCTTTTTCTAAGATCCACATCTCCGACTCTATCACTCTGTGACTGAGCAATGTTGCAACAATAACAAATTAAACAATCACCAGTGGTATGGATGTTGGGAGGACAAAGCAGATGGCCTCAAATACCTGGCTGTTCCATCCCAGCCTCACCGACATCAGTTGACCTGGGTGCATGGCGCCTCTCAAGTTCCAGGGCCTCCTGTTCGAAGTGGCTTAACATCATGAGGTGAGCCTAGCCACCTCCGTCCTCAAACACTCCGATGCATTATGAGCATTCATCTCCTGAGAAACAGAGAACACCATTCATTGCGGCAATTTGCACATGGAGTCTGCACACGCACGCCGCACCCCAACCACAGTGGGCCATATCAGGCCTCCAGTGCCTCCTCTCCCCACTACTGATGATCAGTCATGCCTGCTCCCAACCACCCCAACTGCCACCTTGATACATCACTTTGGGAAACACATGGTCTTTGCTCCCATAGAAAGGAGGCGCAACTACGTGCAGCGTAGAGGGCAGCAGATGGTTCTTGGCCGTGACACCTTAAGGCTCCCCTTCCGCCATCTCATCACCATGAATAGGACAGGCGTTGGAGTTCTGAGTATGCGCCTAGCTGCATCTCCTGCAGGCTGCCCCCAACTAATCATGTACGACTAAGAGCAACACATGGTGCGTGGGAGAACTCATCTCTTCATGAACCACTCAGGCTGATCTAAGCATGGGCACTATCTGCTTACCCACCCAGAGTAGGAAAAATGCCCATGATTCAATGCAGTCATGACAGTAAGACTTGGTGGGGGGTCCTCAAAGGCTAAGGCTACCTACTGGGTTAAATGCCCAATGCCAACATGGCACTCACCCTTCCTGAGCGCAACAAATCGTTGAAGTGTTTACGGCATTGGATCCAGGTATGCCGCACCACGTCACAGGAGCTCACTACCTCCGCCACCTCCTCCAAGGCCATGTAGGGGGGCCTCCTCCTCCCATCTTGGGGGACCAACACCTCTCATCATGCTGCCACCTCCTCGAGGAGGGCAGCAAGGCATTCATCTGAAAAGTGATTGGCATTGGCCAATCGCAAAGGCACTGGCCCCCTGCTGGCCTACCCTGCAGCCTGCCCTGCTCCTGTAGCAAACCCTGCAACCTGCCCTGCTCCTCTGCCCTTCCCTCCTGCCTGGCCTGCTCAGCAGACCTCCTGTGGTTGGATCTCCAGGTGGCCATTGTGAGCAGCCCACAGGAGGCTGCCAGGCCTTCCTTTAAACAGACCACCGGGTTGCCATTGGATTCGCCAGTCTGTGTACGCCCACCGCCGCCCGCACACTCCTGCTATCCACGGGAGTCGGCAAATACGGTGGGCGGGCCTTAATTGGCCCGTCTGCGTTTAGTGGCGGTGTGGACCCGATTGTGGGCGCTGATCGGGTCCGTGCCCACCCGTTCCAGCTCCGCCCACCCGACCGGCAGAAAATTCTGCCCCAGGGCTCAACAATAGCCATGAAATTGAAGATATACCATTTGTGTCAAGAACAGCTTTAAATTTATTGTACTGCATTCTATTAACTTTGAGGTTGTACCTGCTGAAAATTTGTTTTTTAAAATGTAAATATTTTTAAATGTATTACCATGAAAGCTTGTTAAGTGAATAATAATTGGTAATGTATTTTTAATGACAATTTCAAAACTAATGGCCAATTTGTGTCTTTGTTAGCTGGACAATTTATTAATTGTCCAGCTAAAAAAGTCAGTTTTGGCCTCATTCAGTACTTAACAACAACAACAACTCACAGAATCATTCAACAACTATTCACAGAATACCTTACAGCCAGTGTTCCAGACTCCTCCATCATCATCCCTGGGTATGTCCTGCCTCGCCATCAGGGTAGATTCATCAGACGTGGTGGTACAGTGGTATACACTTGGGCGGGAATGGAACATTGACTGTAGACCCTCTGAAGTCTCATGGCATCAGGTCAAACATGGGCATAAATCTCTTCCTGATTACCACCTACTGCCCTCTCTCAACTGATGAATAAGTGATCCACCAAGTTGAACCACTTGGTAGATGCAGAGGGTAGCAAGGGCACAGAATATACTCTGGGATGGGAGACTTCAATGTCTATCATCAAGAGTGGCTCCGTAGCACCACCACCAACTGAGCTGGCCAAATCCTGAAGGACACATCTGGCTAAATGGGCTTGCAATAGGTGGTGAGACAACCAACACAAGGAAAAAACTGACTTAATTTTGTGCTCACCGATCTACCTGTCACAGATGCATCTATCATCTGACAGTGTTGATTGGAGTGGCCACTGCACAGTCCTTTTGCAGACAAAGTCCCATCTTCACACTGAGGACACCATCAATTGCATTGTGGCCACAACCATCATGCCAAATGGGATAGATTCAGAACAGATCTAGCAGCTCAAAATTGGGCATCCATGAAGCATTGTGGGCCATCAGCAGCAGAGTTGTATTCCACCATAACCTATACTTGGTGGCCTGGTATATCCCTCATTCTACCATTGCCATCAACCCAAGGGATTAACCCTGATTCAATGTGGAGCTTAAGAGTGTATGCCAGGAGCAGCACCAGGTATACCTACAAATAAGCTGCCAACCTGGTGAAGCCAAAACACAGGATGTGATAGGCAGAGCTTAGTGATCCCACAGTCAACAGATCAAATTAAAGCTTTGCAGCCCTGTTACATCTAGTTATGAACGATGGTGGACAACTAAACAACTAACAGAAGAAGGTGGGTCCACAAAAATGATTGAAGAGCCCAGCAGGTCCATGCAAAAGGCAAGGCTGAACAATTTGTAACCATCTTCAGCCAGAAGTGCAGTGTGGATTGTCTATCTTGACTTCCTTCTGAGTTCCCCAGCATCAGTGATGCCAATTTTCAACCAATTCGATTCACTCCATATAATATCAAGAAACAGCTGAACAGATTGGATATAATGAAGGCCTTGGGCCCTGACGACATCCTGGCTATAGTACGAAAGACTAGTACTCCAGAACTAGCCCTGTCCATAGTCAAGCTGTTCCACTACAGCTGCAACACTAGCATCTACCTAACAATGTGGAAAATTGCTCAGTTATGTCCTTCCATAAAAAGCAGGACAAATCCAATCCAGCCAATTATCCCCCTCCCCCAACCCTCATCAGTCTACCCTCAATCATTAGCAATGTGATGGAAGGCATTATGGATAGTGCTATTAAGCAGCATTTACTTAATAGTAGCCTGCTCACTGATGCCTCAATTTGGGTTCTGCTAGAACCACTTGGCTTCGCAACTCACTACAGCCTTGGTCAAAGCATTGGCAAAAGATTTGATTTCCAGAGGTGGGGTCAGAGTGGATCCCCTGGACTTTAAGACAGCATTTTTCTGTGTGAGCATCAAGGGGCCCTTATAAAATTGAACTAATTGGGAATCAGAGCAAAAAACAGCCATTGGTTGGAGTTAACACCGAGCACAAAGGAAGATGGCTGTGGTTGCTGAAGGTCAGTCATTTCAGCCCCAGGACATCACTGCAGCAATTCATCAGAGCAATGCCCTAGGCCAAACCATCTTCAGCTGCTTCATTAGTGACCATAAAATCATAAGGAGCAGAAGTAGGCTATTCAGCCCATCGAGTCTGCTCCGCCATTCAGTGAGATCATGGCTGACCTGATAATCTTCAAATCCACTTTCCTGCCTTCTCCTTATAACCCTTGATTCCCTTACTGATTAAAAATCTGTCTATCTTAGCTTTGAATATACCTAACGACCCAGCCTCTACAGCCCTCTGCGGTAAATAATTCCACAGATTCATTACCATCTGAGAGAACAAATTCCTCCTTATCTCTGTCTTAAATGGGTGACCCCTTACACTGAGACTATGCACTCTGGTCCTAGACTCTCCCACAAGGAGAAACAACCTCTCAGCATCTATCCTGTCAAGCCCCCTTAAGAATGTTATGTTTCAATAAGGTTGCCCTAAGTCCAATGTGTACAGGCCCAACCTACTCACCCTGTCCTCATAAGAAAATTCTTCCATACCTGGGATCAACCTAGTGAATCTTCTCTGGACTGCCTCCAAAGCCAGTATATCTTTCCCTTAGATAAGAGGACCAAAATTGTTCACAGTATTCTAGGCGTGTTCTAACTAGTGCCACGTATAGTTTTAGTAAGACTTTCCTATTTTTATACTCCATTCCCTTTGAAATAAAGGCCAACATTCCATGTGCCTTCCTTATTACCTGTTGAACTTGTATGCTAGCTTTTTGTGATTCATGCACAAGGACTCCCAAATCCCTCTGTGCTACAGCTTTCTGTGGTCTTTCTCCATTTAAGTAATATTCAGCTCCTCTATTCTTCCTGCCAAAGTGCATAACCTCACATTTTCCCATATTATATTCCATCTGCCAAGTTTTTGCCAACTCAATTAACCTGTCGATATCCCTCTGTAGACTCTTTGTATCACCCCAACCACTTGCCTTCCCACATATTTTTGTGTCATCTGCAAACTTGGCAATAGTACATTCATTTCCCTCATCCAAGTCATTAATAGATATTGTAAATAATTGTGGCCCCAGCACTGATCCCTGTGGCACTCCACTAGTTGAAGGTTGCCATCCTGAAAATGCCCCCCTTAGCTTAACTCTCTGTCTTCTCTTAGTTCGCCAATACTCTATCCATGCTAATATACTACCCCCAACACTATTGGCTGTTATCTCATTAAGTAACTTTATGTGTGGTACCTTATCAAGGCCTTTTGGAAATGCAAATATATTACATCCTCTTTATCTATCCTGCTTGTTACCTCCTCAAAGAATGCTAATAATTTTGTCAGGCATGATTTCCCCTTCATGAAGCCATGCTGACTCTGTTTGTTTATGTTATGTATTTCTAAATGTTCTGCTATTACGTCCTTTACAATAGACTCTAACATTTTCCCAATGACAGATGGTAAGCTAACTGGCCTACAGTTACCTGTTTTTTGTCTCCCTCCCTTTTTGAATAAGGATGTTATATTGGCAGCTTTCCAATCCTCTGGGACTTTTCCAGAACCTAAGGATTCTTGGAAGATTACTACCAGTGCATCCCACTATCTGTGTAGCTACTTCCTTTAATATCCTAGGATGTAACCCATCAGGTCCAGGGGACATATTGGCCTTCAGCCCCATTAGTTTCCCTAGTACTCTTTCTCTATTGGTAGTTAATGTATTTATTTCCCCCTCCCCAACTTTTGCCCCTTGATTATTTAGTGTTTTTGGAATGCTATTATTGTTTCCCACTGTGAAGCCAGATGCAAAGTATTTATTTAACTCTTCTGCCATTTCCTGGTTCCCCATTATTATTTCCCCAGCCTCATTCTCTAAGGTGGCTATGTTCACTTTGGCCTCTCTCTCTTACTTTTTATATATTTAAAGAAGCTCTTACTGTCCATTTTTACATTACTTGATAGTTTACCATCAAGGTTTATTTTCTCCCTCTTTAATCATCTTTTGTTGGTTTTTAAAATTTTCCCCAATCCTCTGGCTTACCACTAATCTTTGCCACATTTATGTTTTTTCTTTCAATTTGATACTATCCTTAACTTCCTGGGTTAACCATGGTTGGTTTATCTCCTTCCTAGAATCCTTCTTCCTCACTGGGATATATCTTTGTTGTGAGTCAGGAAATATTTTCTTAAACGTCTGCCCTTGTTCATCAACCTGCACTGGAGTGCTGTGTTTGACTGCAGTGGAGAGCTTCATTTGGAGATTGGTGACTAAGGGAGTTTTACAGTTTTGTAACAGTGAGAGGAGAGCCAGGATTTTCACAGTTTAAAACAGCGAGAGGAGAGCCTGGATTTTCACAGTTTAAAACAGCAAGAGGAGAGCCGGGAGCACACGGAGATCAGACCTGCGTGAGAAGGGCAGCAGCAGTGGGAGATAAAAACCGGTGGCAGAGAGCCCCTTCAACCTGTTTCTATCTGTCAGAGTCAGTGTGTGACATCACAGGAAAATAGGTAGGTGATTGGTGGATATCTCTTCCGTGTCTCTTTTGATTGGCCAAGTGGTTTAAATCAGATGTTATTACAGCTGAAGAGTACAGCTAAGAATTTCACTTTTAAAATATTTAACAGCAAAATTAATTAATTAAATATAATAGAGATGGCTGGGTAGGCGTCGTCTTGCAGCTATAGCATGTGGGAGCTGGTGGATACCGGTGCGATCCATGGTAGCCACATCTGCAGCAAGTGTTGGCTGCTAGAGGAACTTAGGCTCAGAGTTGATGAGCTGGAGTCTGAACTGTGGACACTGCGACACATCAGGGAGGGGGAGAGTTACTTGGACACTGTGTTTCAGGAGGCAGTCACCGCTTAGATTAATTACATCAAATTTGGTCCATGGTGAGGGACAGGAGGGTGTGACTGTGAGTGAGGCAGTTATGGGGATCCAGAATTTAGGAGAGAGCTGTTCGGTTGGGACGGGCTTCATTTGGACCATACTGAGACCAATGCCCTGGCAAATCGTATAACTAGGGTTGTAGATAGGGCTTTAACTAATTAGTCGGGGGGAGGGTTCAATTGAAGGGAAGTTTAGAAAATCAAAAACAAACAAGACAGCAGAGGTGCAGGGTAGTGAAGAGGCGAATGATAATCAAAGTGTGACAGGAAGGGGCAGAAAATATAAGCAGAAGAGTGCAGCAGAAATTAGAACCAGAATGAGTAATAATGGTAAAAAGTCAAAGCTTAAGGCTCTTTATCTGAATGCATGCAGCATTTGTTTCAAGATAGATGAGTTGACGGCACAAATAGAAATAAATGGATATGACTTGCTAGCTATTACAAAGGCATGGTTGCAGGGTGACAAAGACTGGGAACTCAATATTCAAGGGTATGAAACGTTCTGGAAAAATAGGCAAAAAGGAAAAGGAGGTGGGGTAGCTTTGTTAATAAAGGAAGGTATCAGTGCGGTGGTGAGTAGTGATATGGCTGCAATAGATTGTGATGTGGAATCAGTTTGGGTGGAAATAAGGAATACTAAGGGGAAGAAGTCACGGGTGGGAATCGTCTATAGGCCCCGAAGAGTTGGCTCACTGTAGGACAAAGTATAAATCGGGGAATAATGGAGGAGTGTAAGACGGGCGCTACAATTGCCATGGGTGATTTGAATCTGCATATTGACTGGACAAAACAGATTGGCAGGGGTAACATGGAAGACAAATTTGTAGAGTGCATCAGGGATTGATTCTTAGAGCAATATGTTGCAGAACCTACCCAGGAATAGGCTATCTTAGATCTAGTAATGTGTAATGAGGTAGAATTAATAAGATATCTCATAGTTAAGGATCTTCTAGGGGGTAGCAATCACAACATGGTAGAATTTCAAATTCAGTTTGAGGGCAAGCATCTCAAACAAGTGTCCTCAACTTAAATAAGGGCAGTAACAGAGGTACGAAGAAAGAATTGTCTAAAGCTGGCTGGGAAAATACTCTAAGGTGAAGGTCAGTGGATGAGCAGTGGCAGACATTTAAGCAGACATTTCATAATGCTCAGCAAAAATTTATCCCGGTTAAAAAGAAGAACTCGATAAGAAGGATGAACAACCGTAGTTAACAAAGACAGTCAAGGAGAGTATCCAATCAGAAACTAAGGCATACAAAGTGATGAAAACTAGTGGTGGGCTAGAGAATTGGGAAGTTTTTAGGAACCAGCAGCAGATGACTAAAAAGCTAATAAAGAGGGAGAAAATTGGTTATGAAAGTAAATTGGCAAAAAATATAAAAACAAAAAACAAGAGCTTCTATGGATATACAAAAAGAAAGTGAGTAGCTAAATTGAGCATGGGACCCTTGGAGGATGTGACTGGAGAATTCATAATGGGGAACAGGGAAATGGCAGATAATTTAAACCAATATTTTGCATCGGTCTTCACGGTGGAGGACACTATAAACATTCCAAAGGTATCAGATAAGCAAAGAGCTAATGGGAGGAAAGATCTCATAACATTCTCTATCACGAGGGACAAAGTATTTGAGAAACTAATGGGACTAAAGGCAGACAAGTCACCAGGACCTGAATGGCCTGTATTCAGGGGTTTTAAAGGAAGTGGCTGCAGAGATAGCGGAGGCATTGGTTGAAATATTCCAGAACTCATCGGATTCCCAAGAGGGTCCGAGCCACTGTTCAAGAAGGGAGGGAGACAAAAAGAAGGAAATTATAGGCCAGTCAACCTAACATCTGTCATTTGGAAAATGCTAGAGTCCATTATTAAGGAAGAAATAGCAGGACATTTGGAAAGGCTTAATGCAATCAAACAGTCAACATAGTTTTGAGAAAGAGAAATCATGTTTGACAAATTTGCTGGAGTTCTTTGAGGATATAACAAGCAGATTTGATAAAGGGGAACCGGTAGATGTAGTGTATTTGGATTTTCAGAAGGGCATCCAATAAGGTGCCACATAAAAGGTTATTGCACAAGATAAGAGCTCATGGTATTGGGGTAATGTATTAGCATAGAATGTGGCACACAGCAGACAGAGAGTTGGGATTAATGGGTCTTTTTCAGGTTGGAAAGGCGTAACTAATGGAGTGCCACAAGGATTGGTCCTAGGGCTTAATTATTTACTATCTATATTAATGACTTGGAGGAAGGGGCAGAGTGTAATGTATCCAAATTTGCTGATGATACAAAAATAGGTGTGAGGGCATGTTATGATGAGGACATAAAGAATCTGCAAGGGGGTATAGACAGGTTGAGTGAGTGGGCAAAAACTTGGCAGATGGAGTTTAATGTAGGAAAGTGTGAGGTCATGCACTTTGGTAGGAAAAATCAGAAGGCAGACTATTATTTAAATGGAGAGAGACTCAAAAAAGGTGATGCACAGAGGGATCTGGGTGTTCTTGTGCATGAAATACAAAAGGTTAGCATGCAGGTGCAGCTAGTAATTAAGAAGGCAAATGGGATTTTGGCCTGTATTGCTAGGGGGCTGGAGTTTAAAAATAGGGAAGTCCTGTTACAACTGTACAGGGTCTTGGTGAGGCTGCACCTGGGGTACTGTGTACAATTTTTGTCCCCGTATTTAAGAAAGGATATACTGGCATTGGAGGCAGTTCAAAAGAGATTCACTAGGTTGATTCCTGGGATGAAAGGGTTGACCTATCAAGAATGGCTAAACTGGTTAGGCCTTCATTCATAGAGTTTAGAAGAATGAGGGGTGATCTTATTGAAATGTACAAGGTTCTGAGGGGGCTTGACAGGGTAGATGTTGAGAAGATGTTCCCACTAGTGGGGGAATCTCAAACTAGGAGACATAGTTACAGAATAAGGGAACACATTTAAAATTGAGATGCGAAGGAATTTCTTCTCTCAGAGGATAGTGAATGTCTGGACTTCTCTACCTCAGGGAGTTGTGGAGGCTAGATCACTGAAAGTATTTAAAGAGGAGGTAGATAGACTTTTAAAATATCGGGGAGTTTAGGGCTTTGGGGAGCTGGCATGAAAGAGGAGTTGAGGCCTGGGGCAGATAAGCCATGATCTTACTGAATGGCAGGGCAGGCTTGAGGAGTCAAATGGCCTACTCCTGCTCCTATTTCTTATGTTCTTTTATAACCTTTTCTGCTAAACTCCTTTCTCAGTCCACTCCAGCCAACTCTGCCCTCATTCCTTTATAATTACCCTTATTTAAGTTTAGCACAGTTGTTTCTGATCCAAGTTTCTCACTCTCAAATTGTGTTAAACTCTACCATGTTATGGTCACTGTTTCCTCGGGGACCCTTTACTCTGTGATCATTTATTAAACCTGCCTCATTACACATTACCAGATCCAAAATAGCCTGCTATCTGGTTGGATCCACAACATATTGTTCTGGGAAACTATCCCAAATACACTATGAATTCTTGCTCATGGCTACCTCTGTCAATTTGATTTTCCCAATCTACATGAAGTTTAAAGTCACCCATGATTAATGTGCTGCCTTTTTTACATGCCCTTATTATCTCCTGATTTATTCCCTGTCCTGCAGCATGGTGTTTTTAGGCGGCCTATAGACTACTCCCACCAGTGTCTTCTTCCTCATGTTATTTCTTACCTCCACCCATATGGATTCTACATCTTCCAATCCAAGATCATTTCTTGCTATCGTACTTATTCCATGTCGTATCCCACCACCCTTTCCTTTCTGCCTGTCCTTATAAAAAGGCGCATACCCCTGAATATTTAGTTCCCAGCTTTGACCTCCTTGTAACCACATCTCCATAATGGCTATAAGATCATATCCATTAACCTGTATTTGTGCCATTAATTCATTTATTTTGTTCCGAACACTACATGCATTTAAGTAAAGAGCCATTAATTTTGCTTCTTTACTATTTTTTCCTCCTTTGACCCTATTTGCTGCTTTTTTAAATGTTTGTACACTCTGTCCCCACCTGTCACACTCTGGGTATCATTACTTAAATAGCTGGCCTGCAATGCTGTCATACCCTTTTGCTTTGTAAGCCTACATGTCCCCTCTCCAGAACCCTCCCCTCCTTCATTTAGTTTAAAGCCCTCTCTACAGCCCAAGTTATTTGATACACCAGGACACTGGTCCCAGCAGGGTTCAAGTGAAGCCTGTCCCACTGGAACAGCTCCCTTCAACACCAGTACTCATGCCAGTGCCCCATCAACTGAAACCCATTCCTTCCATACCAATCTTTTGCCAGTTTGCCTGTGGCTCAGGTAGTAATCCCGAGATTATTACCTTGGAGGCTCTGCTTTATAATTTAGCTCCTAACTGTTAAAATTCTTTCAGCAGGATCTCCTTTCTGGTCCTATCAATGTCATTGGTACCAACGTGGATGACGGCAACTGGATCCTTCCCCTCCCGCTCCAAGTTCCTCTCCAGACTTGTGGAGATGTCCTTAACCTTGACACCAGGCAGGTAGTACAGCCTTCAGGACTCACGCTCATGGCTGCAGAGAACATTATCTATCCCCTTAATTATACTGTCCCCTACCACTACTACATTCCTATTTCCTCTCCCCAACTTGAATGGTTCCCTTTACCATGGTGCTGTGGTCAGTTCAGTCACCCTCCCTGCATTCCCTGCTCTTGTCCACACAGCTTGCAAGAACCTCGTAACTGTTGGACAAAGGCCAAGACTCCTCAAAGACTACCCCCTGGGTTCCCATACCTGCCTCACCTGCAGTCACACCCTCCTGTCCCTGATCACAGACCAAATTTGAGTTACCTAATCTGAGAAGTATGACCTTCCCCCTGTCATTAGATCAGAAGTGGGGATGTTCGATGATGATTGCACAATATTAAGTTCCATTCACAACTCTTCAGATATGAGGTATTCTGCGCATATGAAGCAAATCCTGGACAACTTTCAGGCTTGGGCTGATAAGTGGGTAGGTAACATTCAGACTGCACAAGTGCCAGGCAATGACCATCTCCAGCAGGAGAGAATCTAACTATCTCCTCTTTACATTCCAAAATGTTATCATTGCTGAATTCCCCACCATAAATATCTTGGGGGTAACCATTGACCAAAAACTTAACTGGATCAGTTATATAAATACTGTGGCTACAAGAGCAGGTGACTCACCTCCCACCTCTCCAAAGTCAATCCACCATCTGCAAAGCACAAGACAGGAGTGTGATGGAATACTATCCACTTGCGTGGATGAGTGCAGCTCCAACAACATTCAGGACAAAGCAGTCCATTTGATTAGCATCCCATCTGTCACCTTAAACACAGGTGGCACACAGTGGTAGCAATGTGCACCATTTACAAGATGCACTGCAGCATCACACCAAGGTTCCTTTGGCAGAACCTTTCAAACCTGCAACCTCTATCACCTAGAAGAACAAGACCAGCAGATACATGGGAACACCATCACCAGCAAGATTCCTTCCAAGCCACACACCATTCTTGGAAATATATCACTGTTCCTTCACAGTTGCTGGCTCAAAATCCTGGAACTCACTTCCTAACAGCAGCATATGTGTAGGTACAGCACAAGGACTGCAGCAGTTCAAGAAGGTGGCTCAACACCGCCTTCTCAGGTGTTATTATGGATGAATAATAAATGTTGCACTTGACAGCAATGCCCACATCCCAAGAATTAATAAAAAAAGCTTGCATTTATTGAGCAACTTAAACATAGCAAAACTTGCTAAGGTGCTTCACAGAAATGTTATAAAACAAAATTTGACACTGAGCACTTAAGAAAATATTAGGAGAGGTGATCAAAAGTTTGGCCAAATGTATTTTGTTACGATTGCAGTAGAGACCAATAACTTTTAAAGTGATATGAACTTCCAGTTATTAGCTGAAAGAATGACATATCAAGGTTTCACACTTTAAAACTTTTACTGTAACAAATGACTTTAAAAAAACTAGTAACTAAACACTACTTTCTTTTTGTAGGCAACTTAAACTACAGAAAGTGGCGTTCCACTTGTACTTATCAAAAATTACATTCTCCATGGAATTATAGTCCTTTCAGTTGCTTCCAGCTTCCAACGATTCCCATATCCTCATTTCGCTGAGTAGTAACTTCGAGTGACCATCGCTATGCGCTTTCCCCAGTTTTCAGAAAGTTTCTTAAATCCACAACCAGCAGTAAAGTCTGTCCCAATGTTTCTCCTTCCTTCCCCGGCCATGCCAGGCTAAATCTCCCGATTTCCTTAGATGGCTACAGGATGCATCTCTTTGACAAGAAACCATCTCCCTCTTGCATCTGGCTGTGATAGCTCGCAAAGCCAAGCAGCCTCTTCTCTCTGCTGACCACACAAAACCTGCATTTCTGAGATATTCATTCATTTGTAGGGATGCCTGTAATCTGATCTCAAAAATGCCCTCTTCCCAATGGCAATGTAAAATACATCATTGCATTCAGGTAGAAATGCTAATTAGCTATCCTTGACCCTAACTGCCTTCCATCTTAGAACTGAATGGACAGTTTATAGAACAACTATTTACAACCTGCAACACTTTCTGGGGCTTTGGGAGACTCATAATCCACTCATTGTAAACTCAGATACTGCTGCCATTGTTTCCAAGCACAAATACCGTGCACCTTCTTCTCACTAAAACAATCTAAGCCTTCCTCTGATCAAACCACCCAATCTTACTGTCAGGTGGACTGTAGAACAGGTCACATGATCCCCTTTATTTACCCTTAATTTAAAGTTACAATCCCAAAATATAACAATCTCATAAATCTCATCATTGTAACAGTAAATTTTATGGAGCAGCTTAAAGGGCAAAAAAGAGGTAAGAAGCAGGGAAGGAATTCCAGAGCTTAAGGTCTAGGGTGATAAAAGCATAGTCACCAATGGTGGAGCGAGTAAGTGTTGGGATGCTGAAGAGGCCAGAATGGCAGGAGCGCAGAGATCTTGAAAGGTTGTACAGCTGGAGGGGAATACAGATATGTAAAGCGAAGAGGCTATGGAGGGATTTCAAAACAAGGAGGAGAATTTTAAAAAGCTAAAGGCTAATTAGTGAAGATATTATTTCCTAAATTCTGTAAAAGATCTCAAACTGTTCTGGTCTTCAGAATTATCTTTTATAAATGAACGTTTGTACTCATATGGACATCTTTCAAAAGGCTGCTCTGACAAGAATACATATACACCTGGTCTCCCTGTTCACATATCCTCAAATTTAAAATTCTCAATCATGTTCAAGTTCCATCCTCCCTCCTGACTCCCATGGCCTTACCCTATCCTATCTCTGTAACTCCATCTAGTCCTACAACCCTCAGGAACTCTATGGTCCTCCAATTCTGGCCTCCTGTTCAAGTTACTGGCCATTGGGAGCCATGCCTTCAGCTTTCTTGGTCCTATGCTCTGGAATTTCATTCCTAAATCTCTCCGTCACTTCACCTCTCTCCTCCTCCTTTTATGTGCTCTTTAAAGCCTAGTTTGTCCCTCTTAATATTTCCTTCTTTTCCCCATAGTGTCAATTGCTTTGTTTTGATTATGACCTTGTGAAGTACCTTGGGACATGTCACTATAAATCAAAGGATCTACATGAGTGTAAGTTGCTGCTAAAAAAGATTGCAGATATTGGAAATCTGAAATAAAAAAAAAACAGAAGTTGCTGGAAATGCACAGTAAATAAATCTGCATTGGTAAAGGAAAAGACAGGTTAACCTTCCAGCAGTAAACTCTACAGTTCTGAACATACCTTTAGTATGTTGGTAGCTAAAAGATTAGAGCAAGGAGTTTAGAACAAAAATATTGCGAAGGATGAAAAAAGTGTTGTCAGGGTAGAGTTTGATGGAGAATGTGGCAGTTTGATTAATTGGGGGCATCAGTTTTGAATGTGACCAGAGGTTCTATATCCAGGGCTCAGCAATAGCCAAAGGTACAGATAACAGCTTTGAGGAAGGGTCTTCATCAGAGAAGTTAACTTGTCTTTTCTATTTGCAGATGCTGATTGACTTGCTGTACATTTCTAGTGATTTATTTTTTATTTCAGGTTATACACATTGATGGGTTGTATCACAGTTCTGTTTTATTTATTAACGCTATATTTCATGTCTGGAATCATTAAACATCTTTAATTAATGAAATTGTTACTCCATATTTCTCAGAACATTTCCATTTGTTGAAAATGATAATATTCTGTAATCTGCGTTTCTGCCTGACTTTTCATAGTGTTTTGTTATTCTAACCCTGGAAGCTAAGAGCACAGTGCTCTCTGCCTGTCACGATTTCAAGCATCTTATTAGGTATCATATAAAACAGTTCTTCGGTCAGTTCCACAACTTTGACACAGGTTATGTTACCTGTAACATTATCTGTAAAAATACCTGGTTTTGCCAGGTGTAGGTAATATAAAATAGATAAAATTCCTCTTAGTAGTAACCTATTACTCATTAGTAAGTTGACGACCTTGAAGATTTAATCAGAGTTGTCTTTTTCAAAATGAGTGAAAATGTATTTAAAATTGGAAACGCTTAGCTTGGTATACACATGCAATAGCCAATACTTGCTTTAAATAATTTATATGTTGACTTTCAATTCTGTTTAGCATGTAGCTCAGCATTAGCACTGTTCCACATATGGCAACATAAATAACGTACTCAATATTTGTCTTATTTAATTCTTTCAAATGTATTAAGATTTTTTTAGTCTTATTTTGCCTTCAAAGAGAAAGCCAAACTACGAGTATAAAACCCAAATGTGACTTGATGAGGTAACCATGGCTCTGCCCCTTTAAATTACAGTGTTTGGCGATCTAAAAAAAAGCGCAAGGCGCTCTACACGGTTCCGCTCCAATTGCTGCTACATGTAGCAAAAGGATCTCTTTAGGAAATGTTACATTTCCGATTTTCATTTAATGTTTCTCCAGCGATTAAATCGGTGGGTACATGTGCATATACGTCATTAATAATTTTGATTCAAGTAGAACACTTTACTCCACAATGAAACCACTGGAGCAGCATCAAATTAACGACACCTCCCAAGACTTGCTTTCATGAACTCGATGATCGTTAGACAATTTTGTACAGAAATACATATTTCAGCGAAATAAAAAAGGAACATAAAAATGAAACATATTAAATTGCCATTGAAGGGAATCGTATGGAAGACATTGCCCAGACACAGAAGGACAAAGTGAGAGTATTCATGAAAAAGAAGCCAGCAGAGCAATAGGGCAATTCAATGCTTTCCAGCAGTTTTTGAATAAAACCCTCAAGCCCAAGTAGTCGTTATTAAGCATAACAATGATAATTGTACAAATTGTATTAAGGAGATGATTCAACCTAAAAATCTAGACTTGGATAGAAATCCCACTAAAGAAAGTGAATAAAGATACAAACACACACAAAGAATATTACAGAACGCTCCTAATATTGTACGAGCACTGGCGCTACAGCGACTTCTAGCGAAAGTACCGCAACCCTTTACCCGAATCTCCTGCCAGTTCGCATTGCCGCTTTCAACCGACCCCATTCCCAGATCTAGTTAAGGCCGTGGCTGATGCATGGATAGACGTTTCTAAGCTTCCTATTTTAATTTTAACATCCTCCCTTTCCCCTGGACAATCTTTATTCCTGAAACGGCAAATTATTCTAAAAAAAACTCAGGACCGCAAATTAACGCTGAGACTATCCTGGGTCCTAGTGCCCAGATCTGACTGTCCCCCACGCTGATTCGCCAAAGTTACATCAGACTTCTCTTTAATTCGGATATCGATTTGCTTATAATTTGCATATTATAATTTGTTAAGGAGGCAAAACCGTTGCTACACATAATTCATTAACACACTTAATGGGTTATTCGCCAACCATTCTCGTTATTTAAAAAAAGTCTCACCTGGTTAAGTTAGTTTGTCACGCGAGATTGTTCGGCAGATATCTAAAACAATATACATTTAGAATTTTACCTTATTCAGAAATATAGCATCTCACTGAACACATCAAACATATTACTATGTTCATCGTTTCATTTATTGTCAAGTATGAATTACCTTCAGAGCAGGCCCATTTTCGGCGTATTTTTATGGGTAAGTAATTGCGGTAAGTAACGTAATGCCTAAAATGCATTATATTAAGCAAAGCATATTCTGGCTGAAGTGTGACTTATACGCAATGCAGCCTAAGAGATGGAGGTGTTAGCTCCATAAAGGTGGCCAAATCTTCTATGAAGCATTGTGCAGGATTTCTAAACCTGAACAAATGCAATGTACGCGATGTAATTTCTAACACGTACTAACTTCGATCAGAAACGCGAAAAACTTCATCTCTGAAGCTTTTATTAGTCAAAATTATTTTATGAAGTTGGCTGTCAATTTTCAGGAATCTTCCTATATAATTCTTACAAAACTACAATTTTCATGAAGTAACTAAGAGAAACAAGGTATTTCATCCAGATCTACCCGCTTGAGCAGCGGCATTTCTGCAAATTAGGAAGTGTGCAGTTAAAACTGTTTAAAGAGTTTAAAAACATTTCAATTGAATTTCTATTTTGCTGGTCAAAAGTATATTGACTCTGCCAATTATTAAAATTAAGCGTAATCGCGATCTCTGATTCCGGTTTATTTCAATTTTGGGCGAATCCAAAAACGATGTCTCAGTGATATGAAAATTAATCTAGTGTTACTGATAAAATCAGCTAACGATAATCTTCACCTGAAAAATACTTCTTTCAGTGAGTGAAATTTACAGAGAATTAGTACGGGTGCCCGATACAGTTTAAAAGGGCTCCTCAGCACACCGCTTCAAGTAGTGAAATTTCTCCTCAAGTAATCCATGGGCACTAGGACCGAGAAGAAGCCTATATGTCGTTGGTAAGACTACCTTAAACCCAACCCATGCCTGCTTTTCTGCGCCACTCTGCGTGCTTTATGGAGAGTATAGTTCAGACGCAGATAGTACACACATTTCACAGTGGGGTCTGCGTAAGGAACACCTGTTCAAGGCAGCCAGCAACCCAGCATTGGACTTGCAGATCTTTCTGCTGATGAAGGCGAGCGCCTGAAGCCTCAGACACTCTCCTGGTCTTCCTCAAGTCTTTGGATAATAAAAAGGTGACGTTTGGGAAAAAAAATAAGATCAAAGTTTTTGGATTGCCCCAGCGAGCAACGTGCGATCTATATTTCTCAAGGATTCATGCTGATGTATGCAGTCTTTTATAGAGTAAAAACAGCGCATGCCTTTCTGGAGTCAGAATCCATAAATTCTGACGTAGCCTTGTTCATCTAAAAAAAACCAATAACGCCGGGTTTTAAGTTGCTATGACCATCGTTATCTTCTTCCAATGGAGAAACTGCGAATTTTTATTCTCAATGCAGCTGGATCGCCTGAAGATCAAACAGCCTGCTAGACCTGGGATTATTTAAAAAAAACAATATGTTAATGTGTGAGTATAAAGTGGTGGTTTCATAGACTACAGTGATTGACCTTGAACCTGGCCCAAACCAAAACAGCATCTCACTTTTTATGTATGTTTTAATGGATTGCAGTCAAAACAATTCATTCTAAAAGAAACAAAAAGAGGAAAACACACGAGAGATCAATTTGGGCTGACACCTATATTATTATTATTCTTGTTTTTTTGTTGTTATTATCAGAAGCAGAATCGCCGGCGGCGACTGATGGCTCCGTTAGGTGAAGTTGGGAACTATCTTGGTGTCCAGGATGCAATACCTTTTGGGAATGTGCCCGTTTTGCCGGTGGATAACCCGGTTCTCCTGAGTGATCATCTCGGCCAGTCCGAGGGGGGTTTGAGCAGGGGCTCAGTCACGGACCTGGCTCACTTAAAGGGGATCCTCAGGCGGAGACAGCTGTACTGCAGGACTGGCTTTCACTTAGAGATTTTTCCTAATGGAACTATCCAGGGAACCAGACAGGATCACAGCCGATTTGGTAAGTAGCAGAGAGACAAAGCACCTAATTGCCCTTAAGTAGGTCATAAAAGAAGCGTCTTATAATTTGTTTCTCCTTTTCATGACAATGCCAGATGGAAGAGTTTAATGCAGCACAGCTCTATGATGCGAGCAGATAGCAGTTGGAACGTATTTTGATTCCTAGAACGTGATCTAAGAATATCAGACATGACTAAATGATAGGATCATCGCATTAATTTAGGTGTATAGTGGTTATGGTAATTCATTATAAATATACCAGTATATCCGCATCTGTCTATATCTACCTGTTTACGTGTGGATCTTACGTAAATTTCGTTCAGATAAATAGCTTTCACAAATGATAGGCTGCGGAAAATGGTCAGGCTAGATGACATAGATCCTGGCTATGTATGTGTATAGGAAAGTAGATTATGACTAATGGTGCAATGATATACAGTAACCACACAGGATTATTAATTTAAGTGCACAGCTATTGGATGATGATTAAGATATATTTGAATTGGAACGTGTATGTGGCCGTCCATCTACCTGTTCCTACGACCTTATGCGTGTGATCTTATAAAAATATCATTTACTGGGACGTCAGACTGGAAACTAACTTAAAATATTTATGGTTAGAACCTGCTGACAGAGCTGCCCTATTTTTGCAATTAGAGTTGGACAGGTAAGCTACAAAATAATAAGTGCTGTCAAAGTTGGACATGGATTGCAAACGCAGTGGATTGCTGCAATCATATGACTCGATGGTGGAGGTGATGGGGAGATCACAGCAAAGACTAATTTAACACATCGCCATACATTATTAATCAGATAGAGTTTCCTTGATATATATCTTTTAAAATACACAAGAAGCAATTCGGCCACGTGTGCACGATGACCTCGCGATGCATTGTTTGTCCTAATGGTTGATTAAAAGACATTTTAACATCAAAAGCATCAACACTGCTCACCAGGAGGTAAATTGAGAGTTTTTTTTCTAAGGGCTCTAGCCAAGCCTCTGCCTCTGGGTTCACGCCTCCAGCAGGTGTCTGTACGGCGGCCGCACTGCTACATTTCCAGAGAGGCAGAGATTCCCCCGGGTCCTAACGCACGCATCGTACTAAGGATTTTGGGAGGAGAAAGTCAGTGTTGCAGCAATATGTCTCTTTCTCAAATACAAATATGGTCTAAACTACGGGGATAGTCGAACAGACATCCCTAATATGAAAGCGGAGAAAGACTAATAGGAAAGATTAGAACTGCTGCAGTGATTATCATCTTTACTCAAACACATTGTAAAATATTTAAAAAAAATATATAGTGCATTTGAAAAGAATTTACTGGACGGAAACACTTTTTAAAAAGTAAAAGTTTAAAAATATTTTTTTGAGTGGCAAAGTAACATTTGGCACATAAATCTATTTCAGCCATCCTATTTCGCGGCTGGTCTAGAGTGAGGAAATAGGTTAAAGTAGAAACTGAATGTGGAAAGTTTGATCTCTGTGCTGGCGCAAGAATATAACAGCAACCCCCCCCCCCCCCCCCGCCGCTCCAATCCACAGATTCCTGAGATCACCCATTTCAGTGCAGGCGTCTGCTTTTCCTTTGCACAGAGTTTCTGCTTTTCCTGGCCAATGTATTCGCGCACAACATTTTGCCTGTGCTGTCAGCTTTCCTTAGAGAATTCTGTCCTTTTTTTGCTTTTAGCGAAAGTTTAAATTCTTTGTTTCTCGTCATATCTGTTCCTACATGAAGTGGGCTTTCTATGTGCTATTTTGCCTGGCGCTGCCTGTGCTAAAGCAGCTGGTGTCTCTTTTACTGCAGTGTCTCCTGCCCTCGCCTACCTTGGCGCTGGGTGGCACGCACTTTGCTACGTTTCATAAACTGCTATGTTAGATTTAAACCCATACAAGTTTTAACTTGACGGATGTATTTTTTTAACTCCAATGTTCAGCTTCTGTAAGTAGAGACGTTAGGTGTCACAATCGATTCTTATTTTCTGAATCTTATCCTGAAGGTCATAGTTTTCTAGCAACCGATGAACAGGGTACTGCAGTGAGTGACAAGTCGGTCAAGTAACTGTATTTGTATCGATTTCATTTGAACCGACTAGGGATTTATTGTGTGAAGGCTGCTGTTAACAAAAATGTACACATTACATTTGAAAATTAATACTGAAATGCTCAAGGACACCAGAGAAAGTGGCTAATATCTTGGGAGCTCTGATGGATGAGGTAGGCGAGAGTGGGATTATTTTGCACTTCTACTAATTGCTGTTTCATGATATACCCATAAATTCAGTCCAGCAAGGCGTGGTCTTCCATCCGAAAAAAAAGATTGACATAGTAACTTTCAAATAAATGATCACTAAAGTGGAAGCATTAACCATATTGCCGAATCGTATATTGTGGTAGACTGTCAGTTCACATGTTAACATTTGCTAGGGCTAACATATTCCTTGCCCTTTCAAATATTTTGAGTAACTTTCCTCCTCAAATTAAACAATTCAGTGTTAGTACAGAGCATGTTGGGTGCTTATTGCATTTGATGTTGGTTTAATGTTTAACTCGCAGTACAATTGTATTCCATAAAATAATTATTACAATCAATTTAGCTGCAAACTCTAAAATGAACTGCTCTTTTAAACGTGCACTGTTGCGGTTTACTGAGTGTGCTGCCTAAAATACACTTGTGGGGCGGGGGGTGGGGAGATGGGTGTGTTGGCTGCTACGTTTTGGCAATGTGCAGCATTTTCTCTTCAAGGTCTGAATCGCTCGATATGCATCAATAGATGCAGCGTATCCCTTGCCTAATTGTTGAGTTTATACGGCGTGCTTTGCCTGCAAGCTGCACGTACGTCTAACCTTTAATGGTTAATGTAACATTCTTCGATTGAGGACACTTTCCAGATTGAACTCCACTGGGAAATTCAATAACTGGAAAGTGTAGGCGTGTCTTTTGTGTCAGCAAAACTACAGCGTACAAAAGCTGACGAAATATTCAGCAGATGGACGTGTTCTGAATAAATACCACCTTTTTAAATTAAAACTAATTCACAATTTAATTGGCTGATTTTGAAGCTCCAACCTCAACTTTTGCTTGGCTTCATTGTTGGTTTAAATATTCCAATCTGCGGACATACAGCTGATTAAAATTGGATAAAACATTGCATTTCCTTTTCCATTTGCAATTGCTTATGGAGATTTAAGACTAGAATCAAGGACTGTAGGAGCTCTGAACGTGATTAGTTTGACGGCGCTAGGACCACGAAGGAGACATCGGTTTATTATGGGGGCGTTCCAGGTTTAATACCTTTGTACTAATGTGTGTATTACATATTGTTTTCCTCCACAGCCGTTATTCGTTCGAACATATGGTTTCAATTAATCAGATTTATCCTCCTATAGATACACTTAATTACATGTTAGCATATCATTTAGTCTAGCATTGGTATACAATGGGAACAATAAGACTAGACGCGCCCGAAGTCATTCATCATTTATGCAATAACTGAAAGTAAACGACGCAGGCGTTCTGTGATCTCACTCCATTTTTTTGAAGTCACGTATTCTGTGCTTACTGTTAATATATTGGGTGTGGCATTGATATTTCCACACAAAGTCTGTGTTATCTGTTCTAAATACACGGTGACAGGGCTGGAATCAATGGCATGCGGGAGCAGTGTGGCGAGAGGTTGATTTCATTCTAACTTCTGAAGGAACCGAACACCCAATAGCTCAAGGTGTCAGCTGAAAAAATATCACCCAGAAGCGCTGCAAGCCAGGCGCTGCAGTTGGCATGCCAATCATTTCCCGAGCACCACAAGTAATATTTTAAGAAAAGGGAAAGACAGTTATTCTCATGGTGCAACACGCCCCCCTCCCTTACTATTTGGAGAAATGCTTGCAGTCTTTAGTGAAGCTGAGAAGCACCCGTTGTTTTTTCCTTTGTGTTTCCAAGTTTTAAATCTTTGTATTCGTTTTTTTTATTAGGTTGTCAAGTTAAATGCCGGGATACAGACAGGTATAGAGCAAACAACAGAAAGCAGTGTTTTTATTGTCTCCATGACCCACCACCCAGAACCAACATCACCCCCAAAACCAAACAAAACAAATCCAAAAGGTCAGCCTTAATTTGTATAACAGAAATTTTCTGTGTAGGAGTTTGATTCATAATTTGGCTATAATTTTCTTCCAGTGGCACAAACCCACCCATGAAGCAAGACCACATCATTCTACACCTCCCCTCACATTCCCCACCCCCCCCCCACCTGAGCAGTTCAGCTTTCACCAGGGAAAACAGAATAGCTTTCCTGCTCCCTGATCACCAGCAATGCTGCCATTTGCCAGCTGTTAAGAGCTATGGTGAACCCATAGACATTTCTATGTTTTCCATCACCACTTTAAGGAGAGAGTTGGCCTACACTTGGTGCCTATCTTAGCAGGATCATTTAGATTGGGAACTCTGCGTTCCCCCATTCCATGGCATTGTGACTGATGGTCTATCACGTTGTGAAACTGGACTGATTCCATCTGCATCAATTTTAGTAACCTTTTGCAATTTGCTTTTAGGAGGAGAGTTTTCATCCATGTGGCTGGCTTAAGCATTTTTAGATTTTTTTGTGGACGCATTGAATTATAGAACATTCATTTCCTTCAGGTTGGAATGAGGCCAAGACTTCTCACTCAGTAAATTGCAGCTTATGTTTTTACCAATCAAGGAACAAACCTTCCTGGCTGTATGACTCAGTACCATACTATATCTTATAATTTCCTATTGAGCCTTTATGGGAGCTCCACAATTTATAAAATAAAAATGTAGTAGTGTTAAGCGTAAGGTATCCATAAATAATTAGTGTGTCATGATTTCAGCTGTCCTATTGCAAAAGGCAACAAGTAGATGCCAGGTACATGCCATGAAAGATATTGGCAGAAATGGAGAGAGAAAATAAGAAATATAGTCACCCAGGACTCTGGGTTAACCTCAGATACTGTAGAATGGTCAATTATGAAACCATTTCAATAGAGACATTAAATCATAGAAACTTACAGCACAGAAGGAGGCCATTCAACCCATCGTGTGGATGCTGGCTCTCTGAAAGAACATTTGTGCTTATTCTCCCATCCCCGCTTTGTGTCTATAAACCTTTAACTTCCTAATCCCCAAGTGCCTGTGGAACTCCAATTTCAAATTATTTATGGAATCATCTTGCACTACCTTTTCAGGTAGAGCATTCCAGATCTCAGCTACTTTGGTGAAAAAGATTCTCATTTCTCCTCTAGATCGTTTTGCAATTATTTTGAACCATGACCTTCAGTTATTGATCCATTCACTAGAGAGAATTTATTTTCCTATTTACTCCATGAAAACCTCTTATCATCATGAAAACGTCTATTATGCTACCTCTTAACCTATTCTGTTCCAAGGAGAACAGTCCTAACTTTTCCATTCTCTTCTTCTAACTGAAGTCCCTCATCTCTGGTAGCATCCTGGTAAACCTCCTTTGATCCTTTCTGATGCCTTTCCATCTTTCCTGAAGTGTGGTCAGCATAATTGTCCACAATACTGTGGCTGAGGCCTAACCAGTGACTTATGAAGTTCTGGCATGATCTCTTTGCTTTTATATTCCATTCTTCTATTTATAAACCCAAGTTACACATACCTGTTTAATCAACTTGCCCTGCCACCTTCAAGGATTTGTGTACATGGACACCAAAGTATCACTCTCTGCTCATCTATACTTTTGAAAACTGGCATTTATAAGATACTATATTTTCATATTAGTCTTCCCAAAGTGAATCACTTTACACATCTCTGCATTGAACTCCATCTTCCACACTCCTGCCCATTTCTGAAGTCTAAAACTATCCTCGTCATGATTTACTGCTTTGCCAAGTTTTGTATCAGTAGCAAACTTTATAATGCTGTTCCCTACATCTGACTCTAGGTTGTTTATTAAAATTGCAAAGAGTAATGGGCCAACATTTGATCCTTGAGAAACACCACTCCAAGCCACCACCCATGCTTTGTTTGCTTCCTGGATCTGAGCCAATTTTGGATCCATACTGCCACTACCCCCGTAGTTCCGTGGGCTTCCATCTTCTTAATAGGTTTCCCTTGTGGTACCTTTTCAAAAGCCTTCTGTAAGTCTATATATACGTCCACTGCACTACCTTGGTCAACCTCCTCTGTTAGCTCATCAAATAATTTTATCAAGATAACCAGCACGATTTACCTTTCACAAATCTATGGCCTTGATTAACCCATACCTTTCCAAATAAAAGTTTATTTTCTCCCTCAAAATGTTTTCCAATAACTTCTCCAGTATTAAGGTTAAGCTGACTAGCTTGTTGTTTCCTGGTTTATCCCTCTCCCCTTTCTTGAATAGTGATATACCATTATTAAACCTCCAGTCCTCCGGTGCTACTCGTGTATCCAATGAGGATTGAAAGATTGTGACAAAAGCCTCTGCTATTTTTGCCTTCGCTTCTTTCACCAACCTAAGATGCATTCTGACCAACTTTCAAGAATAAAAATCCTTTTAGTATGGCTTCACTATCGATTAACTTTCCTCTCCTTTTTCAGTGTAACCCTTACATCATCCACTTTCTTTGTAAAGGCAAATGCAAAGTATTTACTTAATTCTTTTACATGTCCTCTGCCTCTGCATGAAGGTTTCTATTTTGATCCTTAATAGACTTGACTTTTTCCATAGCAAAATGCTTACGCTTTATATGTTTCTAAAATGTTTTAAGGTTCAATTTAATCTTTTCTCATATCCTCCTGCATTAAGCTTTTCAATTTCCACTTGTACTTTCCATAATCTTCGTAGTTATTAACTGAATCATGCTCCTGACATTTTCCATAAAACCCCATTTTTCTTCTGTATTTTAACCTTGATTTCCTTTGTCAAAGATGACACATTAGCTTTGGATGCTTTGCCTTTTTCCTTAAAAGGAATATGCCTTGTATGTCCCAAACTAGCTCTTCCCTGAATGCCTTCCGTTGCTCTGTTCCTGCTGTCCCCTGGAGCCGTCTTTTGCAATCTACTTTTGCTAGGTACCTTCTTAAATCACTGAAATTAACTTTTCATCAGTAAGTGTTTTTGCCTTCAACAGCTTCTGGCCTCCTACTCCTACTTTAAACTTATGCTATGGTCACTGTTAGCTAGATGATCTCCTAATGTAACAGACTCCTCTTGCCCTGCTTCATTTCCCAGAACCAGATTCAACACTGTTCCTCCATTGTTGAATTGGAAACATAGTGATAAAGAAAGTTCTCCTGTGTACAAATCAGAAATTCTTTTCCTTAGCTCTATGTTTTACTCAGTCCATATTAAGATAGTTAAACTCTACCGATGTTATCAGCTCTATTTCTGTCACATGCTTTTGAAATTTGTCGACACATTTGCTTACCTATCTTCTCGGTAAGACCATAAGACGTAGGAGCAGAAGTAGGCCATTTGACCCATTGAGTCTGTTCTGCCACTCAATGAGAGTGCCACTCCCTTCCCTTCCTTGACCTGTCTGTCTCAATTTCTGGTGATAGACTGTCCACCAATATTCATTACAAGCCTACCGACTCCCACAGCTACCTCGACTTACAGCTCCTCACACCCAGCTTCCTGTAAGGACTCCATCCCATTCTCTCAGTTCCTTCGCCTCCGTCGCATCTGCCCTGATGATGCCACTTTCAAAAAGTTTCTCTGACGTGTCTTCCTTCCTCCTTAACCGAGGTTTTCCACCCACGGTGGTTGACAGGGCCCACAATCGTGTCCAGCCCATCTCCTGCGCATCTGCCCTCACACCTTCCTCTCCCTCCCAGAACCATGATAGGGCCCCCCTTGTCCTCACTTATCACCCCACCAGCCTCCGTATTCAAAGGATCATCCTCCGCCATTTCCGCCAACTCCAGCATGATGCCACCACTAACCACATCTTCCCTTCACCACCCCCCCCCGGCGGCATTCCACAGGGATCATTCCCTCTGGAACACCCTGGTCCATTCCTACATCACCCCCTACAGCTCAACCCCCTCCCATGACACCTTCACATGCAACTGCAGAAGGTGCAACACCTGCCCCTTTACTTCCCCTCTCCTCACCATCCAAGGGCCCAAACACTCCTTTCAAGTGAAGCAGCATTTCACTTGAACTTCGCTCAATTTAGTCTACTGCATTTGCTGCTCCCAATGCGGTTTCCTCTACATTGGAGAGACCAAACGCAGACCGGGTGACCACTTTGCAGAACACCTTCGGTCTGTCTGCAAGCATGACCCAGACCTCCCTGTCGCTTGCCATTTCAACACTTCACCCTGCTCTCATGCTCACGTGTCTGTCCTTGGCCTGCTGCATTGTTCCAGTGAAGCTCAACGCAAACTGGAGGAACAGCACCTCATCTTCTAACTAGGCACTTGACAGCCTTCCGGACTGAATATTGAATTCAACTATTTTAGATCATTAACTCTCTCCTCCATCCCCATCCCCTTTCCGATCCCCCTTTTTCTCCCAATAATTTATATAGATTTTTCTTTTCCCACCTATTTCCATTATTTTAAAATATATTTCCATCCATTGTTTTATCTCTACCTTTTAGCCTATTTTGATCCCTTCCCTTCACCCCACCCCACCCCCGCTAGGGCTATCTGTACCTTGCTTATCCTGCTTTCTACCCTTAATTAGCACATTCCTTAGATAATATCACCACCTTCAACACCTTTTTGTCCTTTTGTCTATGACATCTTTTGGCTATCTCCACCTATCACTGGCCCTCTATCCAGCTCTACCTGTCCTACCCCCCCCCCTTAAATCAGCTTATATTTCACCTCTTTTCTATTTTTACTTAGTTCTGTTGAGTCATACGGACTCGAAACGTTAACTGTGTTCCTCTCCGCAGATGCTGCCAGACCTGCTGAGTTTTTCCAGGTATTTTTATTTTTGTTTTCCCTATTTTAATACTCCATTCTCTTTGAAATAAAAGCCAACATTCCATTTGCCTTCCCTATTACCTGTTGAACTTGTATGTGAGCTTTTTGGGATTCATGCATGAGGACCACCCAAATCCCTGTGCTGTAGCTTTCTGCAGTCATTCTCTATTTAAACAATATTCAGCTCCTGTATTCTTCTTGCCAAAGTCCATAACCTCACATTTTCACACATTATATCCCATCTGCCAAGTTTTTGCCCACTCACGTAACATGTCTATGTCCCTCTGTAAAGTCCTTGTGTCATTCTCACCAGTTGTTTTCCCATCTACTTTTGTGTCATCCGCAAACTTGGTGATAGTACATTCACTTACTTCATCTAAGTCATTAATGTATGTTGTAAATAATTGTGGCTCCAGTACTGATCCCTGTGGCACTCCACTAGTTACAGGATGCCATCCGGAAAATACCCCCCTTATCTTAACTCTCTGTCTTCTATTAGTTAGGTAATCCTCTATCCATGCTAATATACTACCCCCAACACCATGGGCTCTTACCTTATTAAATAGCCTTATGTGCAGTACCTTATTGAATGCCTTTTGGAAATCCAATATATTACATTTACTGGTTCCCATTTATCTATCCTGCTTGTTACCTCCTCAAAGAATTCTAATAAATTTGTCAGACATGATTTTCCCTTCATAAGCCATGCTGACTCTGCTTGATTATATTGTGTATATCTGAATGCTCTGCTCTTACATCCCATATAATAGACTCTAACATTTTCCTAATGACGGATGTTAAGCTAACTGGCCTATAGTTGCCTGTTTTCTTGTTTCCCTTCTTGAATAATGGTATTACATTGGTAGCTTTCCAACACTCTGGGACTTTTCCAGAATGTAAGATTACTACCAGTGCATCCACTACCTCTGTATCTACGTCCTTTGATATCCTAGGATGCAAACCATCAGGTCCAGAGGACTTATCGGCCTTTGGCCACATTAGTTTCCCTGGTACTTTTTCTCTTGTGATATTTATAGTATTTATTTTCACACTGCCCCCCCCCCATTTTACCCCTTGACCATTTAGTATTTTTTGAAATGCCATTAGTGTCTTCTAACTGGAAGACTGATAAAAAGTATTTATTCAACTCCTCTGCAATTTCCCCAGTCCCATTCTCTAAGGGGCCTATGTTCACCTTGGATACATTCAAAGAAGCTCTTACTGTCCACTTTTATATTACTTGCTAGTTTACCCTGAAAGTTTATTTTCTCCCTCTTTTTTTTTGGTCATCTTTTGTTGGTTTTAAAACTTTCCCAATCCTCTGGCTTACCACTAATCTTTACCGCATTATATGATTTTTCTTTCAATTTGATACTATCCTTAACTTCCTTGGTTAACCATGGTTAGTTTATCCTCATCATCAACCATCTTTTTTGCTAAACTCATTTCCCAGTCCACTCCAGCCAACTCTGACCTCATTCCTTTGTAATTACCCTTACTTAAGTTTAGCACAGTTGTTTCTGACCCAAGTTTCTCACTCTCCAACTGAATGTTAATTCCTACCATTTTATGGTCACTGCTTCCTCAGGGATCTTGTACTCTGAGATCATTTATTGAACCTGCCTCATTACACATTACCAGATCCAAAATAGCCTGATCCCTGGTCGCGTCTACAACATATTGTTCTAAGAAACTATCGCAAATGCACTCTATGAATTCTTGCTCGTGACTACCTCTGTCAATTTGATTTTCCCAATCTACATGAAGATTAAAGTCACCCATGATTAATGTACTGCCTTTTTTACATGCCCTCATTATTTCCTGATTTATTCTCTGTCCTACTGTATAGCTACTGTTAGGGGGCCTATCAACTACTCTCACAGTGTCTTCTTCCCCTTGTCATTTCTTACCTCCACCCATATGAATTCTACATCTTCCGATCCAAGATCATTTCCTGCTATCGTGCTTGTTCCATCTTCTACGAACAAAGCTACCCTGCCACTCTTTCCTTCCTGCCAGTCCTTTTGAAAAGTCACATACCCCTGAATATTTAGTTCCCAGCTTTGATTTCCTTGTAACCATGCCTCTGTAATGGCTATAAGATCATACCCATTAACCTCTATTTGTGCCGTTAATTCATTTATTTTGTTCCGAATACTACATGCATTTAAGTAAAGAACCATTACTTTTGCCTTTTTAGCATTTTCCCCCCTTTGACCCTCTTTGTTGCTGTTTTTTTTTGAGTACACTCTGTCCCTTCCTGTCACACTCTGGGTATCATTACCTACATAGCTACCCTGCAATACTGCCAAAGTCTACATATCCCCTCTTCAGAACCCTCTCCCCTGCCCTATTTAGTTTAAAGCCCTCTTCACAGCCCTAGTTATTTGATTCACCAGGACATTGGCCCAGCACAGTTTAAGTGAAGCATGTCTCACTGGAACAGTTCCATTCTACACCCAGTACTCATGCCAGTGCCCCATGAACTGAAACCTATTCCTCCCACACCAATCTTTGAGCCATGTATTTTACTCCTTGAGTTTATTTACCCATGCTAGTTTGCCTGTGATTCAGGTACTAATCCTGAGATTATTACCTTGGAAATTCTGCTTTTCAATTTAGTTCCTAACTGTTCAAATTCTTTCAGCAGAACCTCCTTTCTAGTCCTACCAATGTCATTGGTACCAACGTGGACGACGACAACTGGATCCCGCACCTCCCACTCCAAGTTCCTCTCCATCCCTGAGGAGATGTCCTTAATCCTGGCACTGGGCAGGCAACACAGCCTTTGGGACTCACGTTCATGGCTGAAGGCTGTGTTGCCTGCCCGGTGCCAGGGTTAAGGACATTTCCTCAGGGCTAGAGAGGATCATTTTGGAGCTCTATTAAAAAGAACTTCCAACAATGTATCAGTTCCTCCCCTGTTTCCCAACTCAAGCCAAATAGATTTAGTCCTAGGATCATCTAGATAATACTTTCAATTTAAAAGAGTAGCATCATCTTTAAACAATACTACCGCGCTCCTCCTTTTTTCTATTCTCTATCATCCCTGAGTACTTGATAAGAAGGATATTAAGGATCCATTCCTAGCCTTGTTTAAGCCATATCTCTGTTAATGCAACCACACAACAATCCAGTGTGGCAATTTGTGCTGCAGCTCACCAACCTTACAGGCAATGTCATACAAACAATGTAATTCCTCATTGGTTACTTCTGCTATTTTTCTCAATCTGAACGACACTGCAATTTTTGGCATACTTTTAATCTTACTGCTGTTTATATCATGTCTTCTGAAATCATTACTGCTTCTCCCTGCTATTTTCTGGATCCTCTCCACCTTGCCAATGTAGTTTAAATCATCCCCAACAGTACTCGTTAACTTCTCAGTGAAAACATTGGTCTTGCCTTTGTTTAGGACCAAACTGTACATTTTGTATTGATGCCCCATCACCAGAACATATCCCAATGTCCCAAGAATCTGAAACCCTCCCTCCTTCACCATTTCTCTCATCACATATTTACCTGGGCTACCTTCCTGTTTCTGTACTCACCAGCACGTTGCACTCGGAGGAATTCCAAAATTACTACCTTTGTGGTCCAGTTTTTCAACCTCTTTCCTAATTTCTGAAACCCTATCTGAAGGAGCTCAACATTTTTCCTACCTATGCCATTAGTTCCAATATAGACAACTACTTCTGTCTGATTCCCTTTTCCTCATAGAATATCCTGATGACCTTGTTCAACGATGTCCTTTACCCAGGCACCAGGGTGGCAACATACCATTTGGAAATCATATTTGTGGTTACAGAAACATCTGTCTATACTCCAACTATCGAATTCTGCATTTATTTTTCCCCTGTGTGCAATCAAATCTCCTGTGGTGTCAGCACTTTGACTCTTACTCCATTCCTCCAACTCTTTGGAATAGATTACTTGACTCCTGGCTGAGGTATGAGCATGGCTTGAGGAACTAACAGAGGATAAAATTGGGATAAAATAAATAGCATATGCATTTTCCCTGCTCTTATGTGCCCCAGTTCTTTCCACAAACCAATCCATGCAGCTTCATGTTACTGGCAGCCCTCCAGTATCATGGCAACTGACCATTCTGCAGTGTATGCCTAAACAGGGAGTTTTGGTAAAGGGTTTGTGTTTTTTTTGAGGCAGGGGGTAAGCAATTGCCTGCTGGGTCCAAATCAGATCAACCTGATCCTGTTCTTACCCTATGTCAATAAATGTGCATCCCCAAAAGATGTTCCTGAATTTTGATTAGGAATTGGGACCATAGTAGATTTTTTTTTCTTTCCTTCCGTGCCTGGGGATACTAACGTGTTTTATGTAGCCCCCTTGCTGAGGTCAGTTAACTAGACACAGACCAGGGGTCAAACTTGGGAAACTCTCTAGGCTGTTTAGCTCAGCCACATAGTGCAATTCTAAGCAGGTTTTTAAAACCTTAGCTTACGGCACAAAACAAAATCAAACTCATAATCACCTCCCAGTATATTTCTATGCTGCAGCCTCTTAACTTGTTTTTCATACATCGTCATCTAATTGACCTTTCCTGACCTTGAGAACTGAAATTCTGCAAAGGTTTACATGTCGCCTTTTGCAGAATTCAGATCAGCTATTTTCAGCTGACATTTCACATGAAGCTGCATGAGACAGCTTCCATGAAAATATGATATATAGCTTTTTCATTTTATGTTGCATTATTTATTTGGCTTTTCTTAGTTTAGGTGCAAAAAGGCTGTGCTTTCTGGTATCTCTTAGTCAAATTCAATGATATTTTCCAAAAAACACATTGTCTGTTTGAATCACAATTTAAATTTATTTTGTTTGAGAAATAATAAAATGGGCCCGTTGAACTGAACTTAGTACATTCTCATTTTTTGTGTTGTTGGCAATCATGATGTTCGTACGCTGCAAATCTGAGGTCAGAACCAGTTTCCATTATTAAAGAAAACAAGAAAATTGAGTGCAGTTTTTAAATGGCCAAACATATATGATTGAGGCTAAGTGGTCCTGGCAGTAACTTCCTCTTGGGAGAAAATAAAGTGCCTTTGATTAAAAAAAATATTTTAAGACATTACTCAGAAAACTCCACGTGGAATTTTATCAGCACGTAACTGCCTTTATAGTTAGAATGATTTTAGTGTTCAAGTCTGTACAATTTTAATCTAAAGACACTCATTGCTCCATGCTGTCAATAACTTTACTCCACTTTGACCATAGTTGATTTATCTCAAATTCCTTGCTCTGAATTGAAGTTGCTGTTATCGGCATTTCACCTTGCTGGCACTTGCTGCCACTTGATCTACTACTTTATACATGAAGTTAAATTATCTCTTAACCACATGATTTAAAGTAGAGTGTCCTTTAAGACCCAGTACAGTAATGCAATATAAAACAAATGCAACCTTTATTTCAGCAGCTGACAAACATTACATTGGGGTAATTTCTCTGGCTGTAACTATGATGGTATGTGCTTTTCAAATAAACTGGCATATGACCAGGCTATTAACATATTTGGAAATTTTGTTTTAATATGATGGGGTATTAACTAGTCATTAGTAGCATAAGTTACAGAAACAGAAAATAATGCAAGATCCCTTTATAACCCCATGTCCTCTTGAAATTGGAAGTTATGGTGGACTGCTTAAATTTCACTTTGGCTTGCCAATATAAACTCCATGAATCTTGAATTATGCAATGGTGTCAGTTTAAAGTAAACTCACCTCAGTTGGAGATTGAGTGGAAAGGCCAATTGGGAGACCGTACAATGGAAATGGCCAGCAGATTTGTTGCCATATTCCATTCCTTTGCCATTGCCTTCTGTTTGTTATTGCTTTGTTTTGCTTTTACCATTCCAATTGTTATCTATTTCAGTCTCCGTTTCTTTACTGGATATTTTTCCACCTTAAATATAAATGCCTGTTTAATGTACTAATAAATACTGCATCTGATTTAGATGTATAAGCCAAAACGTAAAAATAACATTTCAGCTATGGGACTACCTCATGAAGAACTTGTAATGTAATTGGGGCACTTCTGTTCAATTCAGTTAGAGTTGTAGCCAGGATGCAGAATAAACACAGTTGAGACACATTGCAGCAGAATGAACTTTCTTTTAATGAGGGCATTTAAAAAATATTTTAATCTTTTAAAAATTTATTTCTACCCTTTACCCAGTTGGTGCCATGCCAAAATATTTGTGGTTCCTGGGCTGGTTTTGACTTCCAGGCTGCAATCAATGCTGTTTTATGGCTGCCTCATAGGAGTTACGTGAAAGCCACCAACAGATAACTTCTGGTACAATTTTTCTCCCTTCTATTCTTCCGCCAAGTGATGCAGGAACTCTGTACGGATAATCAGGGCCCATGTTCACTTTCACTCTACTGCTGTGAATTGGTTCCTCAATGCGCTGCATCATCACTTTGTTGTAAACAGTACAGCCTGTACTTAATAGGAAGTTAATGTTATTGAAAGGTATAAGGAACAAAATTGTGAAAAAAGTTTTGAGAGGCTTAGTTTAGTCAGAACTTTCTCCTGTTAGTTTTTTTTTTCTTAAATGTATGGCTGCATATATTAGATTGCTGTTTGAAGTGCTTAACCCATTATAGTTTTTATTGTTTAAATGCTACTTAAAATAACAGTGACCATGATTTGACCAGATTAAAGCTACCATGTTGCAAATTCAAAAATATCAACTTTCACTTGTATCAATGTTTAAAACTGGAGCATTTAATATTCAGGAGGAAAGACCAACAGTCACCATATTTCTGCCCATTTAGACATTTAAGCAATTGCAACTGTGTTTTATATATATTCCATTTATTTTGTTCCTGTTTTAATACATTCCTACCTAGACCATATGTGTTTAAATATCACACATGTCCTAATTAATGTCCAAAGGCCCATTATCTGTAAGTCACTTGGAATTATTATGCATTTACCAACACAAATATATTGTAAACAATGCCCATCGAAAGTTCAATAGGCATTATGTTGTTAGGTCATACATGGTGTAACAACGTTGATAAAAATTTTACTTTTCATGTTTTTCAGTGGGCAAGCATTTTCTAGATTTTTGATGAAACTCTGATACCGTTAGATTGCAAATATCATTATGAATCGGAAAATTCTAGTGCCCGGCTTTCCATGAACACAAACTATTGAATTGAATCCTCAGTCTGTCGGCCTGTTGTTATAACCAGGCATGCTGCAGGCACCAAAAGTCACTATCATTGTGTTGTGTGCTTTGCCAACTCCTGCAGTTGCCTGATCGTTATCATTCTTCCATGCAGCCCTTCTTGCAAATTGTCCCACCCTCTCAGCTGTATTTTAGCATTAGATAAATGATGTAATAATGCAAAAAGTAGAAAGTTGTAAAAAAATAAAAATAAAGGAAAGGGTTATCCATTATAAGTTCATGTTAAGAACGTAATTAGTGAATAAATTGTGATGTAAGGGAAATTTTAAATACTTTTGATGCTGGTTCTCTATCTTTAATTTCGGAACAGGTAAAATGGGTTTAATTCAAAAATGTTTCAGACTAACTCAAAAATAACAATCATACAATAAATCAACATTCCCCTATTTAATCAATTTAATTTCTGTGCACGATTCCTGCTTTGTGTCACTTCCCAGAACGATGTCAAATAATTGATTCAAGCTATTATATCTTGTTACAAGGTTAAAAGCCAGTCATCTGTGCTAGTCCCTGGATTAAATGTTAATCTATGCCAATGCCTGCATTGCAGATCAGCCTTTTGTCAATCTCTCTCTCTCCCTAGTCTGGTTAGTCAGTGACAAACAGTAGAGAGAGTTTAGTTTGTTTTCTACATCTAATATCTGATACAGTACAGTAGATCCTTTGTGTCCTGTACGCTACATCCAGAAAATGCAAGACATTTGGAACAATCTTGGAAGACTGTCCAGGTAGGACAGGAAGTGTTGATTTTTGTCAGCAGACACTAAAGTGAAATCGTCCCAGATTTGTACTAAATGCAGTAGCGGGCGGGAAAAAGGACATTTTACCTGCTGGCCGCAATGGCAGGTTTTCACGCCGTATTGTCCTATTCCCACCTCATTAATTATGCATTCTTGGGAAACACGCCGGGTCACTGGCGGGGCATCCTCTGATTTGTCTGCCCTGCCATCACCTCAGTTCTCCAGTAAACTGGGTGCCATATTTAAAGGCTGCCCCTGCAAAGAACTACCACACTTCAAGGGATAGGAAGCTGCTGGGAACTGATGTCTGTCAAAGGGAAGAAACGTGCTTTCCCCAGATTGAGTGACACCTCCCTGAAGCACCTGCTGGACACAGTGGAGGCCTACCGCGATGTCCTTTATCCATTCTGGGTGAAGGCCAGTAAGCAAGGTCACCAATCCAGCATGGGAGCCAGTGGCAGTGGTGGTCAGCGCCAAATCTCGCAAAAGAGGATAGCCGTCCAGTGCAGGAAGAGGATAAATTTTCTCAACTGTTCTGCCAGGGTAAGTCACTCTTCTCATTACTCCCAACTCACACGCTCACAGGCCCATCACACATCCACAGGGATCTCACACCTCAAGGGACAACACCACTAACTCTCACACACTTCCTCAGATCTTCTTCAAGCTCATCTGCTCTGGAGTTTGCGTCCTCATCCCATCCATGGTTCTGTTCACCACACAAACAGTCCAAGCAGTGCCATATGCCCTGCCCAAACTCTCTCCTTCTGTTTTCATGCAGGAGAAGCTGGCCCACAACAGCAGAGAGAGGTCCCAGACTGGGGGTGGAGTGGCCCACATTAGGCCCCTCACTCACTTTGAGGAGCATGCCATTGTGCTAACTGGTAAGGACGTGACCCTTGCTTGTGGCAATAGTGAGGCCGGTGGCTAACACCCAAGTGAGGATCCTGCACCACATCATCTCTCTCAATGCAACTGTGAGTGCTTTCTCACCTGCTTTTGACTCTTCTGCCATGCACTAAGCATCTCTACTTTGGTTCACAGGGAGCTCTGTCAAGCGAATGACACCCTTAGCCAGCCAGTCCCTCAACTTCATCCAGGTCTGCACCTCCAGTGAAGAGGCCACCTCCTCTATCAAAGAGCTGGAAATAAGCAGCCTGGAAGACCCGTCACAGCGTTTACCCACACCCTGCACCAGTACAGAGACACACACCTCAGTGGGACCTAGATCTAGAGCAGGCTTGGGTTCACAATCTGGAGGTCACCGCACGGACACGTGTCTGCAGCAGGAGGAGATGGTTTAGCCGAGCTCCCCAGCACTCGGGTGACAGTGAAGAAAGAGGCATCTATAAGGTCTGAGTAGATGACGAGCCTCTGGATTCGGCTTTCCAACTCATCATGGAGAATCAGCAGGAGGCGTGGGAATATCACCAGAGCTGTTGGAAGCCCTCAACAGAGTGGCTCATGAGTCAGAGGACTGCATCTGTCTGCTCTCTGATGAAGTGGTACCCACATCTGCATTTATGGAGGTCTCCATGGGAAGGATGGTGGATGCCATAGAGGTCCTGGTCCAGCAGAACATGGAGATGTTCACAGACTTGCGCTCTATCGCGGTAACATGGGTGAGTTCCTATAGTGGCAACACGAGAGGGAAACAGGGCACTTCAAAGTCCCTCCAGGTGTTCCCTCCCCTGAGGGAGTCAGGCTGGGCACCCTAAGGGAGGAGGAATGCCAGCTGGATACCCCTGAGTCATCCACTCAGGAATCTCAGAGGCTGTCCTCTCCCTCTGAATCCCCTTTGCCTGTGACCCACTCTACCTCATCCTCCGTCACCACAGAGGGAGCAGCTGGCCCACTGGAGGACAGCCAAAACAAGCCAGGGCCCTCAAATCTGCTCTCCAGAGGACCCACACTGAAGTCATCAGAGGCAACAGTACCAAACATTGCACAGACTGAGTCCATCCCTGCATCGGATGTCAGGGCAGCACATAGAAAACATGGTTGGTCTACAAAAGTTAAGAATTTCTGATCACAGTTGGTTGCATGGGTGAACACATTTAGTCACTTTATAAGCTGAAAATATATTCACTTTCACTGAATAATGTGTGATGGTGTCTTTCAGCTTTATTTACAGGCTTTGCGAGTCCTCCTCCTGCAATGCACCCATCCCACCAGCAGTTCAGCTGTATGTAGCCGGCCCACAAGTGATTCTGGAGGGAGAAGTGTGTGTGTGGCCAGGTTTTCTGGAGCCTCGTGCAAGCTCTCTCCCACGCATCAGGAGCCTTCCTCCATTGTACTTATCTCAATGCCCCGAGCATTTTCAATGCTGCCTAGTGGGGCACTTTCTGCACTCCTATGCAGCACCTGTGCCTGCCCAGCATGAGGCTCCTTTCACTTCCATTTTACAAGATGGATGTTGTAAAATATGCCTTCAGCTCCCCTGTCCTTTCCCCTCCCTCAGTCACCTATGTCGTTTCCCATCACCATTGACCGCCCCCCCAGCATCGTCTTCCGCCCTCCCACTGCCACCTACTAGCCAGAACCCTTTTCTTTCCAGGAGGGCCAGGTGAACGTGCATGTTCCCTATTGATCTGAGAATCCCACCCTGATCGACTTGGATCTCTTTGACCTCCTCCTTCCCACCCCCAAGGTCCATGTCTGCCCGAGTCCCCACCAACCACCCTCACCGTCCCTTTTACTGCTACTGTCCACCCTCACCCTCCCATCCTATTGGCTCACTCTGCCCTCTCTCATTCTCACCATTCCCTCCCACCATGCCCACCCTCATTTCACTTTCCAGGAGGCAGTCATTGACTTCACGGACTCCTCCCTTGCATGTTCACCTGGACATTGCCACTTCCCCCCCACTTTACTCCTTCCTCCGCCCTGACCTCGCGCACCCCGCCCCCTACCCAACCAACCGCCGCCCCCACCCCCCCCCCCCACCCCCCCACTCCGACTGCCTTCTCTTCCCTCCACCCTCCAGACTTGTTTCTCTCGCCCCAGCCCGGATTCCCTTCTCTCGCCCCCACCCCGGGTCCCATCTATGGGTCCGCACCTACTGCATCCCAGACGTCTGAGATGTAAGCAAGGCCCTAACAGCAAGTTCTGACTTCTGCACGTCAAACTTGTCAAGACGTGTTCTGGGCCGATGTGTTTTCCCACATATGTTCCTGAATTCTATATTCATTTCCATCCTCAATTAAGTTACCTTTCTGCCAACTTTCACAACAGCCTCCAGTTCCAACATCTTATTTCTAATGCTTGTAGTGTTCATGTATATGCATCTTATAATGGGGTTGGTAGCGTTGTAGTAATATCATTAGACTGGTAATCCAGAGGCCCAAGTATTTATAGATCATATTTCAAGATGTTCCAAAGCACTTTATAACGAATTAAGCACTTTTTGAAGTGCAGTCAGTGTTGTGATGTAGGAAATTTATAGATTATCTCATTTCTAAATAGGCTTATCCACCATCTTTTCATCATGAACATTCCATTTGTTTGTCATTTTTGCTATGCCTTACATTGTGGACATAATTGTTAGTTTTGGGAATGTATTTATCTTGTATACTCAACATTATATCATTAAGGTGCTGCACTTGTCTTCTACTGAAGTGCTGTTGAACAATCTCCTCCAGCCTTTTTGTTTTAATTGTTCCTTAGAGACATTGAAATTAGCCCTTTTAAAATTACGTACCTGACTGCAGCTTTTGGGTATTGATGACTCTCGGGTCATGTTAAACTTGCTGATTATACGGTCATTTTCACCTAAGGATCCTAGAACTTCCATTTCCCGTATAATATCTGGGTCATTTATAAATACCAGACCAAGGTGAGCATTACCAGTCATTCTTTCTTGATGCACTGGGCCAACAAGCAGCCATGGACTATATCTACTATCTTGGGATTTTCTAGTTTGTATTTGGTTGATTGAAGTCTCTGATTAAATAACTTCTTTGTTTTCATATACCTTTCCTATGTCTTCATAAGATTAAATTGTCCATTTTTGTATGAATACTAGGTGGTTTATTGCAAACTCCCAGTGTTACCTTTTACGTTTTTTAAATAATATTGCTTTCTACTTCCATAGTATTATCTTCTTTTACCACCCAGTTTCCATGATGTATAAGGTTACACCACCAACGTTTTTTGTCCATATTGTGTTTTCTAAATGCTATATGCTCCTGAATTCTATATTCATTTCCGTCCTCAATTAAGTTACCTTTCTGCCAACTTTCACAACAGCCTCCAGTTTCAACATCTTCTTTCTAATGCTTGTAGTGTTCATGTATATGCATCTTATAATGGGGATGGTAGCATTCTAGTAATGTCATTAGACTAGTAATCCAGAGACCCAAGCTACTGCTCTGGGACATGAGTCAAATCCCACCATGGCACCTGGTGGAATTTAAATTCAATTAATTAATAAACCTGGAATGAAAAGCTAGTCTCAGTAATGGAGAGCATGAAGCAATCGGATTGTCATTAAAACTCATCTGGTCCACTAATGCCATTTAGGGAAGGAATTCTGTCATCCTTCAGACTTGCAACCCCCTGAAATGGCCTATCAAGTCTCACAGTTGTACCAACCTGCTACAGAAAAGTTAAAAAGGAATAAAAATGGACAGACCACCTTCCATCAACCTGGGCACTGGAAATGACAAAGGCACACCCTGCACAGTCGACCCTGCAGAGTCCACCTCATTAACACCTGGGGGCTTGTGCCAAAATTGGGAGAGTTGTCTCACAGCTTAGTCAACCAACAGCCTGACATGCTCACCAAATCATATCTTACAGTATACAGTCGGGAAGGAGCTGGGAGCCTTCAACATTCAATCCAGACCCAAGAAGTGATGAAGCATCAGGTCAAACAAGGGCAAGAAATTCCCTGATTACCACCTCTTGCCCTCCTTCAATGCTCCCTCATGTTGAACATGACTTGCAAGAAGCACCAAGGGTAGCAAGGACGCCGAATATACTCTGGGTGGGAGACTTCAATACCCATCACCAAAAGTGACTCTGTAGCACCACAGCTGACCAAGCTGACTGAATCCGAAGGACATATCCGGCAGACTGGCCCTGCGGCAAGGGATGAGAGAACCAACAAAAGGGAAAAATCCACTTGACCGCGCCCTCACAAATCTCCCATTCACAGATGCATCTGGCCATTGGTAGGAGTGACCGCTGTACAGTCACAGAATCATAGAATGGTTACAGCACAGAGGAGGCTATTCAGCCTGTCACATCTGTGCTGGTTTTCTGAAGGAAGAATTTAGCTAGTGCCACAGGCTGCCTTCTCCCTGCAACCCTGCACATTTTTCCTTTTCAGATAGTAATGCAATTCCTTCTTGAATGCCTTGACTGAATCTACCTCCATCACACTGTCAGGTAGTGCGTTCCAGATTCTAACCACTCGCTGGTTGAATAAGTTTTTTCTCATGTTGCTGTTGCTTCTTTGCAAATCACCTTCTGTGGAAAATGCACCAGTGATGCTGACTCACATTTAACTGCGAGCATTGTTTGAAATTTAGACAAGGCAAGCTTGACCCTGATTGGTCAAGGCATTGCCCTGAGGAATGAGTCAGCGAATGGCTGACAGTTATTTTGTTTAGCTGAAACAGGTGCAATGTGTGTACATGTTCTTTCCGTCTGCAAAGAACAGGGTTCTGTGTATTAATACACGTAGCTTCCAGCACATGCAAATGCGCTACACTGCGGGCCTGACTGACAATCTTAAATTGTCAGCACTTTCTTCTCATATAGTATAAACTGTTGTTTTCCCCCTATATTGGTATTCTTATGAAGTATCCTGATGAGTGCAAGACGAAAAGCTTCAACATGTCTCTTGATTCAGTGTCAGCCTAATTCTTAGCACACAGAGGATTATTTAGCAAATGTTGTCCGATCTAATGTTGGACACTGTTTTGAGTTTTGCAAGCACTGGTTGGTTGGGTACAGTCTGTACCTTGCTTGTTGTGAAAAGCAGCTGGGACATGCTGTTTGATACAATCCACTAGTCTTTGGGATATACGACCTACATGCCTAGCATCACACTGGTACTAAAATTCATATACCACATTATCCATCTGTGTGATAGGCAGAATGTCTTTTTGGCTTGACGGCAACATCCTGTTAGTGGTGAATACCACTTGTGTTGTTACTGCACTGTAGCAGCGTGAAACAGCTAGCTTTACCCATTGCTCAAATTTTTGAGAAACCTTGCCCTTTCAGGGTACTCTGAGGTAGACGGGGTACTTTTCAGGACTGAAAGTGATGGCCTTAGGCCCGTTCATGAGTCTGCCAGGGGGTTCTCTTCCACAGTCTGCAGCTAAGCTATCTTCACTGATCAATACACACATTCAGATTCTTACAGTTCCACATGCTATAAGATTGGTCTTGTTGGCAGCCTGTAAATAGGGCTCGAGCCATTGCACACCATGCAGGCTTGATACCGAAATAGGGTGCATCAAAGGCATCCTGTGGGATCATGGCTATCCTGATCAGGTCAATTTACGCTGTATATCACACAAACTCATGAACGGGCCTAAGGCCATCACTTTCAGCCCTGAAAAATGCCCAGTCTACCTCAGGTTACTCTGGAAGGGCAAGGTATCTCAAAGATTTGAGCACCAGGTGAAGCTAGCTGTTTCACGCTGCTACTCTGCAGTAGCAACGCGAGTGGTATTCACCACCAACAGGATGCTGTCATCAAGCACAAAAGGTGTTCTGTCTATCATGCAATGAGTAATTTGGTATATAAATTTCAGTGCCAGTGTGATGCCAGGTCGATAGAATGTACATCCCAAAGACTGGCAGATCATATCAAATAGCATCTCCCAGCCGCTGTGTGTAATGGGCAAGGTACAGACCATACCAACCAGCTCGTGCTTTCAAAACTCTAAACGCAGTGTCCAACATTAGGTGTGATTCCATGATTGGACAACATTTGCTAAATAATCCTCAGTGTGCTAAGAATTACGCTGACAACCAATTTAAGATTGTCAGTCAGGCTCACAATGTGGTGCAGTCACATGTACTGGAAGCTACATATATTAATGCACAGGGCTCTGTTCTTTGCATACAGAAAGAACATGTACACACATTGCGCTTCTTTCAGCTAAACAAAATAAGTGACAGCCATTCACTGACTCATTCCTTAAGGTGCCTTGACCAATCGGGGTCAAGCTGCCTGATTTAACTGCCAAGCATTGTTTGAAATTTAACTGTCAGTCTCCATCATTGTTGCATTCTCTATGGCAACGCCTCTGCCAATCAGGGTCCACTTGCCAACCAATCAGCACTCATATAGAATAAATTTTTGTTTCCTCCTGTATTCACATTCTTGCGAAATGTCCTGATGAGTGCAAGACGAAAATCTTCCCTTTTTTTCAGCAATACTCAAAATGGATCACTTCACACTTCTCTGCTTAAATTTCATCTGCCACTTGTCTGCCCATTCTATCCCCATTTGAAGTTCTACAGTATCCTCCTCACAGTTCACAATGCTTCCAAGTTTTGTATTTTCTACAAATTTTTGAAATTGTGCCCTTTTCACCATGATTTAGGTTATTAATATCTATCAGGAACAGCAGGAGTCCTAAGGCTGTCCCCTGGGGAACTCCACTACAAACTTTCCTCCATTCCAACAAGCATCCATAAGCCCCTTCTCTGTTTCCTGTCACTCAGCCAATTTCATATCCATGTTGCCTTTTATTCCATGAGCTCTAATTTTTCTTAGAAGTCTGTTGTGCTACACTTTATCCTTTTGGAAGTCTATGTACACCACATCAACAGCATGACCCTCATCAACCCTTCTCTGTTAACTTATCAAAAAACTCCTGCAAGTTAGTTAAACACAATTTACCCTTAACAAAACCATGTTGGCTTTCCTTAATTAACCCGAATTTGACTGTTAATTTTTACCCAAGTTATTGTTTCTGGAATCTTCCCCAACACTGAGGTTAAACTGACTGACCTGTCGTTGCTGGGCTTATCTTTACACCCTTTTTTTCAACAAAGGTGTAACATTTGCAATTCTCCAATCCTCTCTCATCACCCCTGAGTCTAAGGAAATCTATGGCTAGTGTCTCCGCAATTTGTACTCTCAATTCCCTCGGTATCCTTGGATGCATCTTATCTGGTCCTGGGTTTTTAACTTTAAATGCAGACAGCCTATTCAATACTTCCTCCTTATCAATTTTAAACCCTTCAAGTATCTGAACTCCATCTTTCACCAGGACCTGTGCGGTATCCTTGATCCAGACAGATGCAAAGTATTTATTAATACTTCAGCCATGCTACCTGTCCTTTTGTAAAATGCTTTTTGGTCCCTAATCAGCCCTGCTCTTCCTTTTATTGCCCTTTTACTATTTGTATGCCACGGAAGACTTTTGGATTTCAATTATATGTTAGCTGCCAGTCTCTTTTTGTACTCACTCTTTCCTTCTCTTATTTACTTTTTCAGTTCACCTATGAATCTCCTATATTCAGCCTGATCCTCAATTGTATTATCCATCCAGCATCTTGCATAAGCAGCACTTTTTCTTCTACATCTAAATCCCTATATCTTTTGTCATCCAGGGAGCTCTGGATTTCCTTGCCCAACCTTTCCTGTTCAAGGAAATGTACCTTATGGAGATGGAATTTTGTCTTCAACAATAAGGATACAGTCCATTGTGTTGTGTTGCATTAACAGTGTGCTGAATGGAATAGATTCAGACCAAATCTAGAACCCAAAACAGGGCATTCATGAAGTGTTGTGGGCCATCTTCAGCAGCAGAATTGTATTCAATCAGAACCTACACCCCTAATGACCCAGCGTATCCTTCACTCTACCATTACCATCAAGCCAGGGGATTAACCTGGTTTAATGAGAAGTGTAGGAGAGCATGCCAGGAGCAGCAGCAGGCATACTTAAAATTGAGGTGCCAACTTGGTGGAGCTACAATGCAGGACTGCTTGCTTGCTAATCAGCAGAAGCAGCATGCGATAGAGTGACCTAAGTGATCCCACAACCAATGGATCAGATTAAAGCTGTCAGTCTTGCCACATCCAGTCGTGAATGGTGGTAGACAATTAAACAATTAAGTGGAGGAAGAGGCTCCAGAAATATCCCCATCCTCATTGCTGACAGAGTCTCACACATCAGTACAAAAGACAAGATTGAAGCATTTGCAACCACCTTCAGCCAGAAGTGCTGGGTGGATGATGCATCTCAGTTTTCTCCTGAGGTCCCCAGCATCACAGATGACAGTCTTCATCCAATCAATTCACTCCATGTGATATCAAGAACTGACTGAAGGCACTGGATACTGCGAAAGTTATAGGCCCTCTCAATGTCCTGTCTGTTGTGCTGAAGATGTGTACTCCAGAATTAGCCCTGTCCCTAGCCAAGCTGTTCCAATACAGCTACAACACTGGCATATACCTGACAATGTGGAAAATTGCCCACATATGTCCTGTCCACAAAAAGCACGACAAATCCAATCTGACCAATTACTGCTCGACCAATAAACGGTTGATCATATGAAAGTGATGACAGGTGTTGTCAACAGTGCTATCAAATGGCAATAATGTCTCACCAATGCTCGGTTTGGGTTCCACCAGAGTCGCTCAGCTCCAGACCTCATTACAGCCTTGGTCTAAACTTGGACAAAAGAGCTGAATTCAAGAGTTGAGGTTAGAGTGACTGCCCTTGAGATCAAGGCTGCATTTGACTGAATGTGGCATCAAGGGGCTCTACCGATATTGAAGTCAATGGGGATTGGGGGAAAACTCTCCACTGGTTGGAGTCTTACCTAGCACAAAGGATGATGGTTGTGGTTGTTGGAGTTCAATCATCTCAGTTCCAGGACATCACTGGAGGAGTTCCTCAGGGTAGTGTCCTCGACCCAACCATCTTCAGCTGCTTCATCAATTTCCTTCCCTTCATCATAAGGCCAGAAGTGGGAATGTTCACTGATGATTGCACAATGTTCGGCACCATTTGTGGACTCCTCAGATACTAAAGCTGTCTGTGTCCATACGTAGCAAGACCTGGGCAACAATCAGGCTTGGGCTAATAAGTGGCAAGTTAAATTCATACCTCACAAGTACAAGTACCAGACAATGACCATCTTCAACAAGAAAGAATCTAACCATCTCCCCCCAACATTCCACAATAATACCATTGTTGAAGCCTCCACCATCAACTGCCTTAGGATTACCATTGACCAGGAACTTAACTGGATCAGTCATATAAATAAACTGGCTACAAGAACAGTTCAGAGGCTGAGAATTCTACAGCGAGTAACTCACTTCCTGATTCCCCAAAGCCTGACAAACATCTACAAGGCACAAGTCAGAAGTGTGATGGAATCCTCTCCATTTGCCTGTATGAGTGTGGCCCCAACACTCAAGAAGTTTGACACTATCCAAGACAAAGAGGCCTGCTTGATTAGCACCCCATCAACCACCTTAAACTTTTACTCCCTCCACCACCGATGCACAGTTGGAGCACTGTGTACCATCTACAAGATGCACTGCAAGAACTGACCAAGGATCCTTTGACAGCAGCTTCCAAATCTATAACCTCTACCACCTAGAGGAACAAGAGCAGCAGGTGCATGGGAACACCACCGCCTGCAAGTTCCCTTCCAAGCCACACACCATTTTGACCTGGAACTATGTCGCTATTCTTTCACTGTCACTGGGCCAAAAACCTGGAACTCCCTTCCTAACAGCACTGAGGCTATACCCACACCACGCTGCAGCAGAAGGCAGCTCACCATAACCTTCTCAAGGACAATTGGGAATGGGCAATAAATGCTGGCCTTGTCATGGATGCTCACATCCCATGAAAAGATTAAAAAGAGATTTTCCTCCTTTTGCCTTCCTCCATTTCTGCATATTCACAGTTTCTGATTCCACCTGGCTATTTGTATCCATATGTAACTGTTGACAGTGGAAGTGCCCTCGAATATCTTTTGTAGTGTGTCAACCCTTTAAATATTTTTTGTGCAGCCTGTGTGGGGAATTTTATGTCACTGGGAGTATGTGGCCTTCTACTGCCTACTCCCCCACGATTTGTTTTGTCTTGATTTTTATTTCCCCTCCACCTGTCTAGCATAAATTTTCTATTGCTTTCTCAATGTTCCTGGCAATTCTCTTGGTCCTGACTTCATTTAAGTGTAGCTCGTTTCTCCTGTTATCAGTCCTTTTTTATTCTTGAAGAATTGTCCTTGACTTTTGATGGTAACATTACTGTTTTCGGTAGTACAGAACTTGAGTATTGCTGAAAACAGAGCTATGTCCAAGCTTTTCATTTGCACTCTGATGAAAAGCTTAAACATGTCTCTTTTTTCAGCAATACTCAAATTGCTGGTTTCACACCAGGCACTTGTTTATCTCCTCATAGGGACATAGGAGCAGGAGTAGGCCATTCAGCCTATTAAGCCTGCTCTGCCATTCAATGTGATCATGGCTGATCATCAATTTTAATGCCTTTTTCCCACACTATCTCCAGATCCCTTTATGTCATTGGTATTTAGAAGTCTGTCAATCTCTGCTTTAAATGTACTCATTGAGCTCCCACAGCGCTCTGGGGTAGAGAATTCCAAAGATTCACAACCCTGAGTAAAAAAAAGTCTCCTCATCTCGGTCCTAAGTGGTTTCCTCCTTATTCTGAATTTGGAGCCAATCCTCATATAAGTGGCTTTTAACACCCAAAAATTATTTCTTACTGTGTCATTTAACTCTATGTTGATTACACCACTGGGTCTCTACCTGTCTACTTCAGTGTCCCTTCGATCCTTCTTTCCATAGGTACCACGTTAGCTCCAAGTAGATAGCTCACTTTTTTTGAAGGTCTTGTTCTTATGAAAAACATACTGGGTTGACCATTTTACTGAGAAAAGACTCAACCTTTTATTACAAGCTCTCTGTTACCTGCAAAATGTGTCTTCATTCAGGCTGTACTCTTATTATTTTCAAACAATCTTTACTTCTTGGATCTTGTATCCTTCTGTGTTATTGGGCAATGTCTGATATTTGCTCACTAAAGTGATGTCTTGGGTAGCTTCACAGGTTTCCTATATTTTTTGTTTCCTTTATCAATCTTAATTATCCATGTACTTTCATTGCCTTCACTTCATTTAGTAATGGTTCCTTTGCCATGACAACACTGCTCCTGCTAATGCTGTTCTCCAGTTCCAATGCCCTATATCCACCTTTGAGTTCAGATGTTAGCTGGGCCATACCACTTACCTGAGAATCTAACACTACATCCTCACCCTCAAACATAACTTTGCCTACATGTATGTTTCTATAATTTGTTTTCTAAGACCAGCTCTTTCGTTAAACTTACTGATTAACAGACAATTTTAAAATCACGTCCCCTGCTATAATATCTTCTTTTCTCCTCTGAGAGGTATGCATACTTTAACATCTGTATCTTGGTTTTGTTTCTTGTGGCTGTTCTCTTTCTAGTTATGTTTCTCACATTGTCCATTTATAAATCTGAAATGCTCCCTTTTGAATTCCCTTTTATTAGGTGTCCATTTTTAATTTTGACTTACTTCCTTTTGTTTGATTTCTATTTCCCTATATCTTAGTTCATTTAATTTATTTTGGCTATCCATTGTCATCCATTTCATAGATGTGTTCTCTTTAGTTCCTCTCCACTGCACCCTTAACATCCTTGATGCTTTCCTTTTAATCTTCTTCAGAGTAAACAGCCTCTGCCTTGTTCTTCTAGCCATGATGACTGGGCCACTTAAGTTTCCGATCATTGGAATTCCCAAGTTCTTGATGGTTGGAGGACTGGTTATGGTGCTGCTGTTGAAGCTCAAGGCAAGACAGATGTGCCCTTTCTTGTTCAAGAGGACTGGAGAAAATTGCAAATGCTACACCCTTGTTCAAAACAGAGTGTAAGGATAAACCCAGCAACTACAGCCCAGTCAGTTTAACCTTGGTGGCAGAAAGGTTTTTAGAAATTATAATCCGGGTCCAAGTTAGGTCACTTGGACGAGTGTGGATTAATTAAGGAAAGTCAACATGGATTTCGGCAAGGTCTTGTGACACAGTCGTAGTGTCCCTATTTCTGGGCCAGAAGCTTTGGCTGAAGTCCCACTTCAGGACTTGATGGCCATGGAAGATGTATGCATAGTGTGGCCAAGCAGGTTGATTATCTGCTTGGAAATCCTTCCAATATGCCTGATGGCAGGTGGTAAATAGTGGGAGAGTTTCCTGGTCAGCCATACCGCAGGATACAATGGCAGACCACTGCAGTACTTTGTCATGGACCAATCCGTTAGAAGTCCATTGTCACTAGGGCATGATATGAGGAGGAGAACCACTTGTTGAAGTCAATTCATTTTTAACATAGAGGGTTGATGAGGGTGATGTGATGTATATGGATTTCCAAAAGGTGTTTGATTAAATGCCACATAACAGACTTGCCAGGAAATTTGAAGCCCTTGAAATAAAAGGGAAATTGGAAGCATAGTTATGAAGTTGGCTGAGTAATAGGAAACAGAAAGTAGTGATGAATGGCTGCCCTTTGGACTGAAGGAAGATACACAGTATGGCTCCCCAGGGGTTGGCACTAGGACCACTGTTTTCCTGGATATATATTAATGACTTAGATTTTGGTGTATAGGGCACAATTTCAAAATTTACAGATGAGACAAAACTTGGAATTGTTGTGAGTTGCAAGGAGGATAGTGTTTCTTCTTATGCAGCCCCTCGGGATCAAGGATGACTTGCTCCCACTCTGATTGGATGGGTTCTGAGATAGCCAATAAGTCCAATGCGCATGATCTACAGACACTACCTCATGTGGGCCAGTTGGTGCTTGGAGGGTCAGCTAGATGAGTTGATGGGAAGTTTGTGTGCTCTCTTCTACAGCTCAACCTCACTTCTGCGTAGTCCCAAATAAGTCTCTTAATGTGTTCAGTGCATTCAGGAATAAGCCTTCTCTATTTTGGTCGGTCACAAACAAGGGACTCCCATGAGTCGGCGGGGATGTTTGATCTCTTCAGGAATGCTTTGAGGACATCCATAAAGCATTTCCATTGTCTTCCTGAGTTGTCCACAACTGAGTTCCAAGTAGAGCAGTTGCTTTGGGAGTCCGGCATCAGGCATATGAATGACATGTCCCATCCAGCGGGGCTGGTTTTGAATGATTAGCCGCTCGATGGTGGGCAATTTTGTCTTGTCAGAAAGCGCTTCTATTGGACTACCTCTCTTGCCACTGGATTTGGAGGATTTTGTGATACTGGTAATGCTTCTACAGTGCTTTGAGGTGCCTGCTGTAGGATGCCCAAGTTTCCGAAGCATATAGGAGCTCTGAGATCACTGCTGCTTGGTAAACCATGACCTAGGTCTTGGGTTTGAGATCCTGGTCATCAAGTACCCTCTTTCTCAGTCTGTGGAAGGCTGAGCTGCATTTTGGAGGCAATGAGAATTCCATCATCTATGTCTGCCTTCATGGAGAAGAGGCTCTCAAGAAATGGGAATTTATGGGAATTTATGGGAATGGTTCCAGAGATGAAGGACTTCAATTATGTGGGTAGATTGGAGAAGCTTAGAGAAGAGAAGGTTGATGGGAGATTTGATAGAAGTGCAGAACCGATTGGGAGAAACTGTTCCAGTTGGTGGAAGGATTGAGAACCACAGGACACAGATTTGAGGTGATTAGCAGAAGAACTAAAGGTGAGATGAGGTAAAACCTGCCCTCAGAGGCTTTAGTCTGGAATGTACACCCACAGTGTCTATTTTCATCACCTTGCTGGTAATTGTGAGGAGGTTGATAGAACAGTAAATGGCTGAGATGCATTTAACCTGTTTTTGCAATTAGCACATAGTGTGATACACCTTTTAAAAAGTATATCACCTTTCTCTGTTGGGGTAACTCTTTTTTGTAATTTTTTTTAAGCATTGTTAGGCTATAGAATAATGTAGTGGAGGCAAATTCAATCATGGCTTTGAAAGGAAATTGGATCAGTATCTGAATGGAAAATATTTACAGGGCTACAGGAAAAGGGTGGAAGAGTGGAATTAGCTAAGTTGCTCTTGCAGAGAGTGCAGAATGGCCTCCTTCTCTGCTGTAATCATTTTGAGAAGATTTTATCTGACACTTAATGTGACAGGAATGTTCCCTGCAACTTTTCAGCTGATGCCCCATCCGGCTGTAAGGGCTTCTTCATTATCATAGAAGGCATGAGTGGAGCCAAATAAGGTGGAACCATTAGCAAACAGCCCTACTTTCTGACTTCATGTCAGAAGGAAGATCATTAATGAAGCAAATGAAGACGGTTAGGCCAAGGACACTTATCTGAGGAACTCTTGCAGGTTTCTGTAATTATAACCAGCCACTGGAGTGTTTCCTCTTAAATCCCATTGTCCTCAGGGCTCTTCGTGTCATACTCAGTTAAATGCTGCTTTGATGTTGGGGACTACTCTCATCTTTTCTCTAGCAGTGAGTTTTTGTATCCATGTCTGGATCAAGGCTGTGATAGGTCTGGAGTTAAGGTGTCCTGGCAAAATCTGAATTGAGCATTAGAGAGCAATTAGAGATTAGGTGCCGTGCCGCTTGATAATACTTTTGTTGTATTCATTGTTGGTATGTGAAAATTACTGGCAAGCCCAGTAATTATTGCCCATCCTAATTGCCCTTGAGAAAATGGTGAACTGCCACCTTGAACTGCTGCAGTCCCCTGTGGTGAATGTACACCCACAGTGTCTATTTTCATCACCTTGCTGGTAATTGTGAGGAGGTTGATAGAGCAGTAAATGGCTGAGATGCATTTAACCTGTTTTTGCAATTAGCGCATATTATGATACACCTTTTAAAAAGTATATCACCTTTCTCTGTTGGGGTAACTCTTTTTTGTAATTTTCTTAATAGCATTGTTAGGCTATAGAATAATGTGAGGAAGTGAATGTAATTGGCTGAAAATCTGCACAGTTCATGTTTTACAGAAATTAATTTTGGAGTCAAGTCAAAACTATATCGTGTTTGTCTTATTTTTATAGGAACAATTGGGTAGATTTTGCCCCTTGTTTTGTGCTTTACCATTGTCTTCATCCACGTCATATTACCCGTCATTGCTATCTGAGCCTCTCCCATCTGGGTTTCCCCTCTTCATCCCTGCTGGGAGAACACTACAATCTTCACTCGATGCCTCCCTGCTTGACGCGGCTCAGAAACATATTGTTTTATTTTAATAAATCGTAATTCAGACAGGCATTGTGGGCTCATCTGAGGTGTCATGGGACTGAATTAATTTAAATAAGTATACCTAAACATATATTCTTATCGTGAATCTAAAGCTAGCACTGGGAAATATATTCATTAGAATGTTGGACTTGGGGCTGAAAGAATCATTACAATGCTGTGCATTATTAATGAAATGAAGGAGTACAGCTTGACAGTAATCGAATACTCAAGTGCAGCATTATAAGTAAAATATTTGGATTGCACTCGATATGCAGAAGTAGTGAAGCAATATAATTGCTACTTTACAGGTCCCAAAAAGCAAAGACTATGGGGAAATCCCCAAACAGGTGGGTTTGGGTCAGGTGTAGAGTAAAAATGTAAAAAATCCCATTTCTGAACCTAACCCATATTGGACCCATCCACTTCTAGTTTTAACAGGCAGGGGCAATAAACCTGTTCCTAAGAAGTGGATTCCTCATTTAAATATTTTAATGAGTCTATGTGCCTCAGGTATATTCTCTGTTCTAACTTTAACACTGGTTGGTCAGGTTTCCCGGGTCTTCAGAAACCCAACAACTAAAGAGAGGAGAAGACTGTCAGATAGAACAGAGAACTGTTTTTGCAGTGCTGCTTATGGGCCAGGAGGGGCAGGGTTGGGACATCCCCAAACATGGAAATCTGTTAACATCCCCAGTGATCAAAATCTCCTACCCCAGTGGCCCAATGACTTCTATCCATGCCTGTAACCCAATGTGAACCTCCCCTCTCCTCCCTGATCTCTCTGGCCCCCATGCAACCTTCTTCTCACCTATCCTGATCTCTCTGGGCCCTACAATCCTCCCCTTTCCCATCCTGATTTTCCCGACCCCCCGAGTGCTGTACCCAACACCCCAATCTCTCCCAGCCCTTCCTCCATTGATGACTCTTAGAAACATAAAGACATAGAAAAATAGAAGCTGGACTAGGTCATTCGGCCCCTCAAACCTGCTCTGCCATTCAATATGATCATGGCTGATCCGCTATCTCAACGCCATACTACCGCTCTCCCAGTGACGCCGTTAGAGTCTAGAAATCTATATATTTCCTTCTTAAATATATTCATGACTTGGCCTCCACAGCCTTCTGTGGTAGAGAATTCCACACATTCACCACCCTCCAAGTGAAGAAGTTTCTCCTCATCTCAGTCCTAAATGGCCTATCCCATATCCTGAGATTGTGACCCCTTGTTCTAGATGCCTCCAGCCAGAGGAAACATCATCCCTGTATCCAGTGTGTCCAGCCTTGCCAGAATTCTATACCTTTCAATGAGATCCCTTCTCATTCTTCTAATCCCTAGTGAATACAGACCTGGTCGGCCCAAACTCTCCTCATTCGACAATCTTGCCATCCCAGGAGCTCAACCCCTGATCTCTTACTCCCTCTTCTCTGCTCCCCGATTGTGGCCTGGTGTCACATGTCTTTCTGCCTGGCTGCCAACCAACTTCTCAATCTGGCTGACTGCAGCCGGGTAACAGAGTCCAAAGGTAATAGCAAAGTCCTGTGGTTAAGTTCTTTAGGACGCGAGGGAACCCCATTTCTTGGGCTTATCCAAACAAAAGACTGACTCCCTACTCCCTCCCTGTAGATACCTCCTTGGAAAGTATAGGGTATCTCCAGTGTGTTGAGAAATTATTTATTTTATGGGGTGTTTATAATTTATAGGTTTTTAGAAATAGACATTAACATGTTTTCGTTACGGTCTCTGAATTAGTTGGTAAATGTTATAGAGAGTAGGATAGAATGCCTGTGTGCTGTTCCTATATTTCTAAGAAATAGATAATGATGTAAAAGCAAGAGCCACAGGATACCTGAACCACAAACAGTGTAGAGAGCAAAGTCTTAATAGAATGAGTGACATGTTACAATCCTAATGATGCCAACATTCTGGTTCAGATTAGCAGAATTTGATCTCCATTTGTTAATTGCTGTCAAAAGAAAATAAAGGCCTGATTTTCAACCCTGTGCATTGCACCAAGAATAGGGCTTGCAGAGTTAAAATATCAACAGTATGTAATGATCTTGTCCATTCTGCACCAACATCCTGTACCATTTTAACAGGGAGGTTTCAGGAAATTTCGGATGCCCTGGCCTCAGGCAGGTGAGGACCTCATTGATGTGCAAAGGTCTAGTGACATCATTGAGACACTGACATTATTTTAACTCCAGGCGCAACCTGCAAACAATGTATATTACATCTGGGAACAGGGACATGAGAATGTTCCTGGGTACAGGTAAGTTAAAAAGAAGAAATACTTGGGCGTACTCTGCCTTGGGTGTACCTATTCCCCAGACCATCATTGTATCCTGAGCCTCCACCATCCCCTTACCTGACTGTCGATGACAATTTCAGCATGAGTCTAACTGTGCTCTTCTGTCATGTTTGATATGCTCCCAATCAGCTGGTTTCTTGTCAATCTTGGCTGGTTTGGGCAGGAGTTGGGCCTACGGGTTAACATATATTTGCACGTCTGCTGCTCGGTCCAATGCTGAACTCTTGTCCTGAGTTAAAATTGGGGCTTAAAGCTCTGCCTTAAGGTGATATTGCTGGAATGAGAGTCCTTGTGTGGTTCAGCAAGTAAATCCATTGCATGGTTTACTAATGAATCATATCGTTCCTGATTTGTATTGTTTTAGTTGAATCCTGATTGGGTGTTTGTGAGGAGTGAGCTGAGTAGAGGAAAATCTTGCTCCAGATCAGTATCTGATAATACTTTTGTGAGGATAACCTGCCAGCATGTCAGCACATGAAGAATGAATGATTTGAATTTTCTCACCCTACTTCTATTGCATGTGGCTTTGCAAGTCCAATATGAATGAAAAAGATAGTGAAACTATATTAATACCCTATAAATTGTTTAGCTGGTAAACTGGTATTTGTTTAACTGTAATTTCCTTCCTATAAGGGACAGAATTTAATGCTCCCCCACCCCCAGAGCCAAGTTTCGAGGTGGGTGGTGGGAGAGTAGCATGCAATCGGGCGTGAGGGCACAGCTTCCTGCCAGCTTCCTGCCTCCCCTCAATTGAGTTCTGGACAGGAAGGCTTGCAGGTGGCATTCACACCCAGAGGCCAATTGAGGCCTGTAAGTGGCCACTTAAGGGCCTCATCCTGCCACTGCTTGTTTTCATCCAGTGGCGTGGGGGACTCGGCATCCCAGGACGCTGCCCAGTAAACCCTATTGGATTTGCTTGTGAGCTCCTAAAATGGGGCAGTCCCTCGTTCAAAGGCACTCCTTTCCTGTTGAGGGAACAGCATTGGGAAGGGATGGGGGTCCTGCAGGAAGCTAACCACTATGCCCTTGCTGTCAACAGTCCTCCCCCTACCCTCCAGTTGACGCTGACTGGACCTCCCTCCCCACAACCTCCACCCTGCCCCATTTACCGGTCTCTGGAGGATCCATTGCTGTGCTCAGGGTAGCCCTTAGTGTAATATTGGCAGTGACCAGAGTGCAAGAGGAAGACCCCAAGTCAGGCAGTCAGAAGCATCTAGAGGAGAGCGCGAGAGTGGGGAGACTTTATTTTAAAAAGAGCGCAGAGAGTGGGGAGACTTCATTTCAAGAGTGTGGAGAGCGTCGAGACTTTATTTTAAAAAGAATAAGGAGACTTTATTTTAAAAAGAGTGAGGAGGTTTCATTTTAAAAAGAGCGGGGAGACTTTGCGCTCTTTTTAAAAATAGAGAGCAGGGAGACTTCATTTAAAAAGAGCGGAGAGAGTTCATGTGAGACTAGCGGCATGAACCACAATGTGACGTGAGTGCAGGGAAAGCAGCTGATTGGTGGGTAGGATTGGTGAGTATTTCCAGTCTTTAAAGTAAAAGTAAGGTCTTTAGTTTGTGTTTAGGTGTCTAGTTTTTTTTCTCTCTTTTTCTTAAAAATAGCTTATTAAGTATAAGGTTGATACTGGTGTAAAAATATAATTACAATTAAGTGTAAAGAGTGGGGATTCTTCAAGTGTAAAGAGCAGGGATGCTAGAGTAATTAATTAATTAAATTAAGTACGATAGTGATGGCAGAGCGGGTGATGTGTTGCTGCTGCAGCATGTGGGAGCTGGTGGACACCAAGGTGATCCAGAGCGAACACATCTGTAGTAAGTGTTTGCAGCTCGAGGAACTTTGGGTACGAGTTAAGGAGCTGGACTCCGAGCTGCAGACATTGTTCCCCATCAGGGAGGGGGAAAGTTGCCTGGCCGCTTTGCTCCAGGAGGCAGTCACACCCCTCAGATTGGGTAATTCACATTTTGTCTGTGATCAGAGACAGGAGGGTGTGACTGCAGGTGAGGCTGGTATGGGGATCCAGGAGGTAGCGGCCTCTGCAACTGTCCAACGGTTACGAGGTTCTTGCAAGCTGTGTGGATGACAGCAGGGACTGTAGTGAGGATGAGCGAAATGACCACGGCACCATGGTACAGGGAGCCATTCAAATTGGGGGAGAAAATAGGAAGGTAGTAGTGGTAGGGGACAGTATAATTAAGGGGATAGATGCTGTTCTCTGCAGCCGTGAGCATAAGTCCCAAAGGCTGTGTTGCCTGCCCAGTGCCAGGATTAAGGACATCTCCTCAAGGCTGGAAAGGAACTTGGAGTGGGAGGGGAGGGATCCATTTGTCGTTGTCCATGTTGGTATCAACGACATTGATAGGACTAGAAAGGATGTAATGCTGAAAGAATTTGAACAGTTAGGAGCTAAATTAAAAAACAGAACCTCCAAGGTAATAATCTCAGGATTACTACCTAAGCCATGGGCAAACTGGCACAAGGTAAATAAAGTCAAGGAGTTAAATGCAGGGCTCAAACATTGTTGTGGGAGGAATGGGTTTCAGTTTATGGGACACTGGCACCAGTACTGGGGTAGAAGAGAGCTGTTCCAGTGAGACGGGCTTCACTTGAACCCTGCTGCGACCAGTGTCCTGGCGAATCAAATAACTAGGGCTGTAGAGAAGGCTTTACACTAAATAAGGTGGCGGGAGGGTTCTGGAGAGGGGATACGTAGGTTTACAAAGCAAAAGGATAAGGCAGCATTGCAGGGCAGCTATTCAGGTAATGATTCCCAGAGTGTGACAGGAAGAGACTGTGTACAAACATAAAAAAAGCAGCAAATAGGTCAAAGGGGAAAAAATAGTAAAAAGGCACAATTAATGGCTCTTTACTGAAATGCACGTAGTATTCGGAACAAAGTAAATGAATTAACGGCACAAATACAGGTTAATAAGCATGATCTTATAGCTATTGCGAAGACATGGGGCAGAATTTTCCTGTTGGCATGCGGGCAGGCCTGGCACACACTGCGTGCCATTGTGATATTTCGTTGGGCGGGCATGCATCGGAGAGCATCAATTAACGGGTCACTTAAGGCCCTTGGCGCTCCAATCGACCGTGATTTTTCAGCGCCCGTGCAATCTTCGGGTCGGCGCATGGGTGCAGTGGGCAGGCGGGTAGGAGAGATTTGCATAAACCTCATCCATGGGGGGGATAAGAGGGCTCACTGGAGTCGTTGGTCTGCTCTCTCAAGTACTGATTTTTCAAAGTTATTGAAATTTGCCTGTGTGATCTGCAATGCTTCAAAATACATACCAGTTGCTTTGTCTGGACTCATAACCTTCAGGTCAACACTCTGCAGTGAGGAATCTTTTTTGGGCCTGCAGGTTTCAGGAAGCCTTCCCTTTGCCTGGGAATGGGAGCTGAACTGTCCATTAGAGGCACCTCCATTGAGGAGGGAGGGAGGGCTAGAAGGGGAGGAAGCCAGGAGTGTACATTCAACCTCCAGGGGAGCCACCTTTGGAAGGACAGGCACAGGCACAAGGGGTGCAGGGCAAAGGTGGAAGGGGCCACAGAAGACATCACTATCCTGATTCCAGGATATGCAGGCAGCAAAGCAGCTACCTCAATATGTCTAATGTGCAGTGCCGAAGGAGGCTCCGTCTCTTAAGGGAAACAGTCAACTTTATCTGTCAAATCGTTGGGCCTGAGATCTCCCCTAACTGTGTGAGTGGACACCCCATGCCAGTGGTTCTGAAGGTCACAACTGCCCTCGACTTCTATGCCTCTGGCTCTTTCCAGGGCTCGGTGGGTGATCTTTGCGGTGTCTCCCAATCAGCTGTCCATACTTGTGTCAAGCAGGTTACAGGCTCTCTGTTCAGGTGTGCATTGACCTTCATCCACTTCCGTTGGGACCAGACAAGTCAGACACAGCAAGCCAGAGGCTTTGCAGCGATTGCTGGCTTCCCCCGCGTCCAGGGTGCAATAGACTGTACACATGTGGCCATCAAGGCGCCAGCAGGTGAGCCTGGTGCCTTCATCAACAGGAAGGGCTTCCACTCCCTGAATGTGCAGATAGTGTGTGACCACAGGATGCAGATTCTTCAAGTCTGAGCAAGGTACCCAGGCAGCTCCCATGATGCCTACATTCTCAGACACTCCCAGGTGCCGGGGCTCTTCAGTGCTCCAGCCCGGCTGGATGGATGGCTGCTGGGTGACAAGGGCTATCCCCTCAGAAGGTGGCTCATGATGCCTCTCCGCCATCCAATATCAGAAGCTGAGCAGCAGTACAATAGGAGCCACGCCTCCACAAGGGCTGTGGCAGAGAGAACCATCAGTCTTCTTAAGGGGCGCTTCTGATGCCTGGACCACTCAAGGGGCACACTCCAGTAACCCCCAGATCGTGTGTTGGTAATAGTGGTTGCATGCTGCGCTCTCCACAATCTTGCGCTGGAAAGGGGCGACGCTGTGGACGATGAAGACATCCACGCACTGTCTGTGGCTGCATACGATGAGTCCAGCAATGAGTCTAAGGATGAGCATGCACAGGGAAATGCTGAGGGAATAGATGCTGACCTGGGCATACTGCAGGGAGGCAGGCACACCTGGGAGGCTAATCTAATGAACCTTCAGCTAGCACACCGCATATGGACCTCCAGGACAAGCCTGGGAAGTAGGCTCCATACTCAATACCTAAGTGCAAAATCTGCCAGGTTAGAAGCTGTAACTAAGAGCCTTGTTAATAAAGCTGAATGTCCCACAAAGCACTCCTAACATATTTGGAAACCACACACATGCAGAAGAAATGACGCACCCTCCATGGTCACATGTCTGACTTTAATATCATAAGCAAAGAAACTTAAGCAAAAAAAATGACACTGATGTTCTAATTCAAAGCAAATCATAAAGACCTCATCTCAGGCCAACACAAAAGCACCAGTGATAAACCTGTGGTGTGCCAAAGTGCCTTATGTTTATGTTTTCAGGTGCCACGTCTTGGTGCTGCCCCATCGCTCGGATGGCATCCCAGCCAGCCTGCAGACTCTGCTGTCCTGTTGGCCTCGCTGACCTTGGCGGTCATCCTCTGGCCTGTGGAGCCTGTGCTGGCCCCGCCTGGGAGGGAACTGCCAGTTCCACAACTGGCATCTCCCCAGTTGTCGGAGCCTCATTGGATGCAATGGTCACAATGCTAATGTACTATCATCAAGTTTGTGGATGACACAAAAATAGGTGGGAAGGCAAGTGGTCAGGATGACACGAGTCTACAGAAGGATATAGACAGGTTAAGTGAGAGGGCTAAAACTTGGCAGTTGGAATATAATGTGAGAAAATATGAGGTTATGCACTTTGGCAGGAAGAATAGAGGAGCTGAATATTATTTAAATGGAGAAAGACTGCAGAAAGCTGCAGCACAGAGGGATTTGGGGGTCCTCATGCATGAATCCCAAAAAGCCAACATACAAGTTCAGCAGGTAATAGGGAAGGCAATTGAAATGTTGGCCTTTGTTTCAAAGGGAATGGAGTATAAAAATAGGGAAGTTTTGTTAAAACCATAGAAGGCATTAGTTACACCTAGAATACTGTGAATAGTTTTGGCCCACTTAGCTAAGGAAAGATATACTGGCATTGGAGGCAGTCCAGAGAGGGTTCACTACGTTGATCCCAGGAATGGAGGGATTTTCTTATGAGGAGAGATTGAGTAGGTTGAGCCTGTACTCATTGGAGTTTAGAAGAATGAGAGGCGACTTGATTGAAACATATAAGATTCTTAGAGGGCTTGACAGGTTAGATGCTGAGAGGTTGTTTCCTCTTGTGGGAGAGTCTAGGACCAGAGGGATAATCTCAGAGTAAGGAATCGCCCCTTTAAGACAGAGATGAGGAGGAATTTCTTCTCTCAGAGGGTAGTGAATCTGTGGAATACTTTACCGCAGAATGCTGTAGGTAAGTATATTCAAGGCTGAGATGGGCAGATTTTTAATTAGTAAGGGAATCAGAGGTTATGGGGAAAAGGCAAGAAAGTGGAGTTGAGGATTATTAGATCAGCCATGATCTCATTGAATGGCAAAGCAGAGTCGATGAGCCAAATGGACTATTTCTGCTTCTATATCTTCTGGTCTTATGGTCTCTCAGTGGCACTACCAGTATTGCAGGGTTGCCAGCCTCTGATTGGCTGGCAGCTATAGGAAGTGGGATATCTGCCCCATACTAGAGGATTCTGAGATTTGATAATCCCGGGGAAGCCCAGACCCCCAGCAGCAGTGTTCCCACAGCCAATTAGCAACTTCTGTTGGGGCTCCTGGAGATTGGGTTGGTGGGGGTGCCACCAGATTTCGCTGCAGATGACAGACACCATGCCACCCACATTAAATCCTGCCCAAGGGTGAAACATACCAGTAACTGAACAAATTAGTTTCTCCACCCCTAAAGGGCGTACCCAATGACTTGATTAATTATTTGTAAAGTCCAGGGGCCATTGTGATTAATAGGCTCCTGAATTTCATGTCAAAGGATAAAGACAAACAGAATGGCAGTCCTGAAGTTTGATTTGAAGCTGATATGTCACAGCAACCAAGTAATTAGCAAATCATCAAATAAGCATTTAAGGTTATACTTTAAAGGAAACAAATGGGGTAAGTATAAAGCACCATATATATAGTTACAGTTCAGTGAGATGAGGGATCTGAGCCAAATTGGCAGGGTGGAAGAGTAAATGAATGGGACAGTGGATCAGCAGTAGGAAATCTTCAAATATGAAATGTAGAGAGTACAAAATAAATAGGGGCTAAAGAGTGCATCAAAAATCGGGTTCTGTGGATGTGTAGAGGAATTAAAAATTAAACTGAAACTTGAAAGAGAGGTGTATCATAAAAAATTATGCATAAAATCATGAGCAATATAGAACGTATAGAAGGGAGGTGAAAAGGGAGATACGTAGTCTTAAAAGACAGAAACAGCCTGGCATTTATTAGAAATGAAATATGAATGTTATTTATAGGCATATTAAAAATAAAAATATAGATGGTTTGACTACTTGTGGATGAAGGAGGAAATCTAATTGGGAATGTGAAGGTATGTTGGAGATAATATGAAATGAATATGTATCCATTTTTACCAATTCTGGTGGAGGCGTTGTAAGGTTGTATGTTGTCTCATGAAGAGGTCAGGAGGCTTGTATGGTTGAACAATAACTTTATTTATAACACATAACTATATACATAGGATACAGTCCTGACTAGGTGCTATCATCTTACCGACTTCTACCAGACTCACGGCTCCATGCTACTACTCCCATGTGACTCTCTGCATCATAATGTGGACGATACTGTTTCCCCAATCCCACATTAACCCTGACTGTCCTGAATACCCTGACACTAATGAAGGAGTATTGGAGGAGGGTATAAAACAATTGTTAAAGATTACTGTAAAAAGGATTGGGTCGCGAAAGCAGTGGTAGAACTCAAAATTGATAAAACACTAGGCCTTGATTATATGCACTACTGTCTGTCAAAGAGGAGACAGCTTTGACATTGATCACAATTTTTAGTTTGTAAATTGTACTGGAGGTTAGTAGTATAGCCACTATAACACAATAATAACTAAAAGTAGAATTTATATAGTGCCTTTAATGTAGAAAAAATATCCCAAGGTTCTTCACAGGGACATGAGAGTAAAACAATGCTGACCCAAAGAAAGAGATACTGGCTTTGCCAAGGAGGTGGTTTTTAAGGAGGTTCTTAAAGGAGCAGAGGGTGTTGGAGAAATGGAGTGATTTAGGGAAGGAGTTCTAGAGATTGGGATCTGGGAGGCTGAATATATGACTGCAACAGAGGGGGAGTAAAAAAGTCAGAGGCAGAAGAACAGCAAGTATTAGGGAGGTTGCAAGGCTGAAGGTGACCACCAGATAGGAATGAGGCTATGGAATGATTCAAACACAAATTTGAAAATTTTAAATTTGACATCTTTGGGGATCTGGGATAAATCAAGGACAAAGGTAATGGATGAATTGGATTTGATGCAGGATAGGGTAGGATACAGGCAACATAGTTTTGGATGAGTTGATGTTTAAGGTAGGTGGAGGTTGGAACTTTGTTTTGCTTTATTCTTTCATGGGATGTGGCTATTACTGGCAAGGCTAGCATTTGTTCCCTATCCCTAATTGCCCTTGAACTGATTGGCTTGTTTGACCATTTCAAAGCACAGTTAAGAGTCTGTTGAAGGCCAGACCAGGTAAGGCAGGCAGATTTCCTTCCCTAAAGGCCATTAGTGAACCAGATGGTTTCTACAACAATCAATGTAACCATTACAGAGATGAGCTTTTAATTATGGTTTTATTATTTGAATTTTAAATTCCAACAGCTGCCAAGCTGGGATTTGAATCCACATCCCCAGAGCATTAGCATGCACCTCTGGATTACTAGCCCAGTGATATTACAACTACATCACTGTCTCCTCTTAGATTTGACTAAGAAAGCACTGGATTAATAGTTTGGAGGTGATAACGGTGGAGTGAGGGTTCCGGTGACAGGTAGGTGGATGTAAGGATGGAGCCAAGTTATGTCATGGAGGTGGAAGGAGCAAGTTTTTCTGATTCTGTTTTTTTCATTCATTCATAGGATGTGGGTGTTGCTGGCTAATTGCCCTTGAGAAGGTGGTGGGAAGCTGCCATCTTGAACCTCTGTAGTCCATGTGGTGTAGGTACACCACAGTGCTATTGGGAAGGGAGTTCTAGGGTTTTGACCCAGCGACAGTGAAGGAACGGCAATATATTTCCAAGTCAGGGTGGTGTGTGGCTTGGAGGGTAACTTGCAGGTGGTGTTGTTCCCATGTATCTGCTGCCCTTCTAGGCAGCAGAGGCTACATGTTTGGAAGGTGCTATCTAGGGAGCCATGGTGAGTTCATTCAGTGCATCTTGTAGACTGCTTCCACTGTGTGTTCGTGGTGGACACAGAGAATGTTTGTGGAAATGGTGTCAATCCTGGATAGTGTCAAGCTTCTTGAGTGTTGTTGGAGCTGCACTCATCCAGGCAAGTGGAGAGTATTCCATCACACTCCTGACTTGTGCCTTGTAGATTGTGGACAGGCTTCGGGGAGTCAGCTGGTGAGTTACTTCCAACAGGATTCCTAGCCTCTGACTTGCTCTTGTAGCCATGGTATTTATATGGCTAGTCTAGTTCAGTTTTTGGTCAATGGTAACCCCCAGGATGTTGATAATGGGGGAATTCAGCAATGGTAATGCCATTGAACATCAAGGGGCGATGGTTAGGTTCTCTCTTGTTGGAGATGGTCATTGCTTGGCACATGTGTGGTGCAAATGTTACTTTCCACTTGTCAACCCAAGTCTGGATATTGTCCAGGCCTTGTTGCATTTGGACATGGACTGCTTCAGTTCCTGAGGAATCGTGAGTGGTGCTGAACATTGTGCAATCATCAGCAAATATTCCCACTTCTGACCTTATGATGGAAGGAGGAACATTGATGAAGCTAGCTGAAGATGGTTAGGCCTAGGACACCACCCTGAGGAAATCCTACAGTGACGTCCTGGAGCTGAGATGATTGACCTCCAACAACCACAACCATCTTCCTTTGTGCTATGTATTGACTCCTACCAGCGGAGAGTTTTCCCCTGACTCCCATTGACTCCAGTTTTGCTAGGGTTCCTTGATGTGACATTCGATCAAATGCTGCTTGATGCCAAGGGCAGTCACTCTCACCTCACCTCGGGAGTTCAGCTCTTTTGTCTATGTTTGAACCAAGGCTGTAATGAGGCCAGGAGCTGAGTGACCCTGGCGGAACCCACGCTAAGCATCAGTGAGCATGTTATTGCTAAGCAAACACCGTTTGATAGCCCTGTTGATGACCCCTTCCATCATTTTACTGATGATCTAGAGTAGACTGATGGGCTGGTAATTGGCTGGGTTGGATTTGTCCTGCTTTTTGTGTACAGGACACATCTGGGCAAATTTCTCAACTAGTACATCGAGGAAGGGGACTTCATTTAACTGCTCCTTTTTAAAAGTGAATTTGAATTTGTAATCATTTCACTTCTAACCATCAGCGTAATCATTTTTGCTGTATATCACGCAAACTCACGAACGGGCCCAAGGCCATTACTTTCGGCCCTGAAAAGTGCCTCGTCTACCTCAGATTACCCTAGAAGGGCAAGGTATCTCAAAAATTTAAGCAACAGGTGAAACTAGCTGTTCCATGCTGCTACTATGCAGTAGCAACACAAGTGGTTTTCACCACCAACAGGATGCTGCCATCAAGTAAAAAAGGCATTCTGCTTATCACACAAATGAATAGTGTGATATATAAATTTCAGTGCCAGGGTGATGCTAGGCATGTAGGCCATACGTCCTAAATACTGGCTGATTGTATCAAACAGCATGTCCCAGCCTCTATTCACAATGGGCAACATTCAGACCGTATCTCACCAGCCTGTGCTTGCAAAACTCAAAACACAGTGTCCAACATTAGATGTGATTCTGCGATTGGCAACATTTGCCAAATAACCCTCAGTGTGCTGAGAATTATGCTGATAACCAATTTAAGATTGTATGTCAGGCTTGCAATATGGTGCATTTGCGTGTACTGCAAGTGACATATATTAATGCACAGAGCCCTGTTCTTTGCAGATGGAAAGAACATGTACACACATTGTGCCTGTTACAGCTGAACAAAATATTTGACAGCCATTTGCTGACATTCCTCAGGGCAATGCTTTGACCGACCAGGGTCAAGCTTCCTGGTTTAACTTTCAAACAATGCTTGGCAGTTAACTGTTAGTTGGCACCAATTGGTGCATTCTGCATGGCAACGCCTCTGCCAATCAGAGTCCACTTGCCAACCAATAGCACTCTCTTCTCATACAGTATAAATTGTTGTTTTCCCTTGCGTTAGTATTCTTGTGAAGTATCCTGGCAAGTGCAAGGCGAAAAGCTTCGACATGTCTCTTCTTTCACTAATACACAAGTTCTGTACTGCCAAACAACTACTTTTATTAGCTTAAACAATTAATTCTGTTTGAAGTCTACTTTTTCCTAGAGTGAAGTGGCTCAGCTATCTAAACATAGTGGGCCCGCTTGCCCCCGACGTCATCCCACTCCATTTAAATTTTCAGGGAGGCGGGGGCGCAGCAAAATCAGCTGTGCGCCCACTGACCTGTCAATGGCCAATTGAGGCCACTGACAGGATCATTTAAACAATTAAAGGATCTGCCCGTCCAACCTTAAGGTTGGCGGTCAGGCCAGGAGCCCCGGCGGCAAATAGATAAAACATGAAACCTCATCCAGCGGCGGGATGAGGTTTCATGCAGGGTTCTAAACAGTTTAATAAAGTTTAACTGTAATTTATGAACATGTCACATCTCATGTTGTCACATGAGGGGGACATGTTAAGGATTTCTTTCTATTTCTAGTTTTAATCTTTTTAAAAGTGTCAGCGATTTCCCTGAGGCAGCACTTAGCCTCAGGGAGATGTGCGCTCTTTTGTGCGCATGTGTGAAAGAACACACTCTCGCTTTTGAGGAATCCCCCCGCCCGCACAGGGAGCGCATAGCGCTTCCCGCTGGACGTCACGCTGGGCAGGCCTTAATTGGCCAGCCCACGTAAAATGGCAGCGGGGCCCGCTTCTCCGGCGGGGATCAGCTCCCCGCCCGCTGGAGATTGGTTTGGGCCCACCCGCCTGACAGGCAGAAAATTCTGCCCAGTGTCTTTAATTTAGTTAATGGCCTGGAATTTTCAACCAATGACGAAGTGATGGCTCGTCTCTGACCTCAAATAAGGAAAGCCAACTTTAATAATCAACAATCTCTCTGGCATGGATTTCATTTGATTTGGCATCAACTGTCAGGAATTTCTGGTTTCCAAAACAGTGATACCACCAAGCAGATTAAACAATCAATCACACTAAAAAATTTCTCACAGAGAGAAAAGCAAAAACTGAAATGTACTGATTATCTTTCATGATTTTAACAACTTTACAGAGAGTGAGCTAAGGACTGGGACAAACAATGGATTTAAAGCAGAAGTTAACGTTAGGAACAAGCTTTAAAAAAAAAACTTCTATTATTTTAACAACCTAAAGAATTTTTATCATAATGAAGAAATTTGACATTCCACAAATATAAAATTAGCTTTTCTGTGCCAGAGAGGATTTTCAGAGGTAATTATCTTGCTGCGCCATTAAAATCCCAGTTATGCCTCATTCAACAGCATGTAACCTTTCCAGACATGTTCACATCAAGTCATTTCTAAAGATATGCACCTATGGGGACTTCAGCAGTGCACCTTCGATAAAAGCAGGGAAACACTGACCACAACTTCTGAATTTCTGTGTTTAACCATGCATGTGTGGTCGTTAGAAGTGGCTGTCAGTTTCGTGTTGTTATATAGTTGTGCTGATGGTGAATAGCAACAGTTTTGCCATCGTTTTGACTGCAAAATCTGGACCATTAATTCAGTGGTGCTTTGTATTTTCCATTGCCCTTATACCATGTGAGTGAATCAAAACTGGACATGATGTTCTAGATAAGGTCTAACCATAACGTAATATTGCTTGTTTTATATTTAAACTTCCTGCAATACAGACTAACACTTTTGCACTAACCCTTCCACACTGATTGTGAGTCTTCAGAGATTCATGCGCTATGATCCCTTCTTCAATTCAGCAGCCTTGAGCATGCAATCTTCTGTGTACCTCTGTGTCATCTATAAACTTGAGGGCAGTTTTCTCAACATCATCCACTTCACCTGTAAGGATTATGAAAAGCAAAGGCCTTAACACCAGCCACTGTGGACTGCAGTAATATCTGGTTCCTCAAAGAAGCACCTTCCGTTGCATGAATGCATCCAGTTCCTCGTACAGCCTGAAACCTCCTGCTAGTTCCACAGGTCTCAACCTTATTTAGTAGCCAGCTGTGTAGCACCTTGTTAAAAGCTTTTTGATAATCAAGGTGCACAATGTTGACCTGGTGACCTACATCCATCAACCTAGTGACTTGCCCCCAAAAATTCAACAAAGTTGGTGAGATAGTGCCATCTTTTCCAGAAGCCATGTTGAAATTCTTTAATGTTTCTCTCTTTGTCATAATGATCGTACAGTGCATCTCTAAGGGTCCTTTCGAGAAACTTGCTGATAGTTGAAATTAAGGGCAGGCTTTTCTGGTCAGTGAGCGGGGGCGGGGCCTGCTTGCCGATGCGTAAAATGAGGCTGGGATACGTCGGATGACCCAGGCCGGAGGTGAGTGATCGTGGGATGTGGAGTTTGTGAGGGGAGAGGGTTTGCTGGGGAGTCGGCAGCATGGCTCTCAGCGGGCCTCCCCTCTTCCTGATGCCGGGTCCCTTGTTAAGGCATTGAGTGCCTTTGAATGAGGGACCCCACCCGAGGAGCCAGCAAGCAACCTGCACAGATTTGCATGTCATGCCCCTTGCATGCTGACAGGCCCCTATACTAGCGGCAATGGGAGAAGGTCCTTAATTGGGCATTAACTGTCCAATTAAGGGTCTCAATTGGCAGTGAGGTGGAAAGGCCAAGCACAGGTAGCTTCCTGTCATGGGCTTAATTGGGTGAAAGTAGGAAGGTGATGGGGTCCCTACCTGCCACCATCCTACTGGATTAAATGCCCCCTAGTCGCCAGATGTGTCATGGGAAGAGCATAAAGTCCAGCCCATAGAATGGTTTCAGAATAGAAGGTGGTCATTTGGCCCATTGAGCCTGTGCCAGCCTCTGCAAGAGCAATTTAGCTGTTCCCACTTCTCTGCTTTCTGCCCTTGGCTCTGCAAATTTATTTCAGGTGCACATCCAATGAGCCTTTGAAAGGCACAATTGAATCTGCTCCACCATGCTCTCTGGTACTTCATTCTAGCAACTGCTCAGCACATTAAAAAGGTTTTCCTTCTGTTGTTCTAGGTTCCTTTGCCGATCACTCCAAATCTGTGTCCTCTGGTCCTTGACCCTTTCGTTAAAGGGAGCAGTTTCTTTTGATCTACTCTGTTTAGACCAGTCCTTGATTGTGAACACTCTTATCAAATCTTATGGTCAACTCTCTCTTCTCTAAGAACAAACACAGCTTCTCTAAACTACCCATGTAACTGAAGTCCCCAAACTCTGAAAGCATTCTCGTTAATCTTTTCTGCACCCTCTTTAAAACTTTCACATCCTTCCTAAAGTGCAGTGCCCAGAAATGGACACAATGCTCCAGTTGAAGCCAAACCAATGTTTTATAAAGGTTCATTCTGATTTGCTTGTTTTTGTATTCTATGCCTCTGTTTATAAAGACCAGGATCCCATATACATTATAACCACATTCTCAACCTGTCCTGTCACCTTCAATGATTTGTGCACATATATCCCCAGGTCTTTCTGCTCCAGCACCCCCTTCAGAATTGTAGCCTTTAGCTTACATTGCTTATCCAAATTCTTGCTAACAAAATTAATCATTTTGGATTTTACTATGTCAAATTTCATCTGCTGAGTGCCCACCCATTCCACCAGCCCATCTATGACTCCTCACAGTTCACTTAACTTCCACTTTTTCGTCCTCTGCAAATTTTGTAATTGTGCTCTGTACACCCAAATCTAAGTCATTAATATACATTTTAAAAAAGGCAGTGGTCCTAATACTGACCGCTGGGGAACACCAGTGTATACCTTCCTCCAATCTGAAAAACAACCATTCACCACTACTATAGATATAAAAACAAAAAACTGCGGATGCTGGAAATCCAAAACAAAAACAGAATTACCTGGAAAAACTCAGCAGGTCTGGCAGCATCGGCGGAGAAGAAAAGGGTTGACGTTTCGAGTCCTCATGACCCTTCAACAGAACTAGGTGAATCCAAGGAGGGGGTGAAATATAAGCTGCTTTAAAGTGGTTGGGGGGGGGGGAGAGAGAGAAGTGGAGTGGGGTGGTGTGGTTGTAGGGACAAACAAGCAGTGATAGGAGCAGATAATCAAAAGAACAAAGGAACACATAGGTGTTGAAGGTGGTGATATTATCTAAACGAATGTGCTAATTAAGAATGGATGGTAGGGCACTCAAGGTATAGCTCTAGTGGGGGTGGGGGGGCATAAACGTTTTAAAAATAATGGAAATAGGTGGGAAAAGAAAAATCTAAATTATTGGAAAAAACAAAAGGGAGGGGGAAGAAACAGAAAGGGGGTGGGGATGGAGGAGGGAGCTCAAGACCTAAAGTTGTTGAATTCAATATTCAGTCCGGAAGGCTGTAAAGTGCCTAGTCGGAAGATGAGGTGCTGTTCCTCCAGTTTGCGTTGGGCTTCACTGGAACAATGCAGCAAGCCAAGGACAGACATGTGGGCAAGAGAGCAGGGTGGAGTGTTAAAATGGCAAGTGACAGGGAGGTTTGGGTCATTCTTGCGGACAGACCGCAGGTGTTCTGCAAAGCGGTCACCCAGTTTACGTTTGGTCTCTCCAATGTAGAGGAGACCGCATTGGGAGCAACGAATGCAGTAGACTCAGTTGGGGGAAACGCAAGTGAAATGCTGCTTCACTTGAAAGGAGTGTTTGGGCCCTTGGACGGTGAGGAGAGAGGAAGTGAAGGGGCAGGTGTTACATCTTTTGCGTGGGCATGGGGAGGTGCCATAGGAGGGGGTTGAGGAGTAGGGGGTGATGGAGGAGTGGACGAGGATGTCCTGGAGGGAACGATCCCTACGGAATGCCGCCGGGAGGGTGAAGGGAAGATTTGTTTGGTGGTGGCATCATGCTGGAGTTGGCGGAAATGGCGGAGGATGATCCTTTGAATGCGGAGGCTGGTGGGGTGATAAGTGAGGACAAGGGGGACCCTATCATGTTTCTGGGAGGGAGGAGAAGGCGTGAGGGCGGATGCGCGGGAGATGGGCCGGACATGGTTGAGGGCCCTGTCAACGACCGTGGATGGAAAACCTCGGTTAAGGAAGAAGGAGGACATGTCAGAGGAACTGTTTTTGAAGGTAGCATCATCAGAACAGATGCGACGGAGGCGAAGGAACTGAGAGAATAGGATGGAGTCCTTACAGGAAGTGGGGTGTGAGGAGCTGTAGTCGAGGTAGCTGTGGGAGTCGGTAGGCTTGTAATGGATATTGGTGGACAGTTTATCACCAGAGATTGAGACAGAGAGGTCAAGGAAGGGAAGGGAAGTGTCAGAGATGGACCACGTGAAAATGATGGAGGGGTGGAGATTGTAAGCAAGATTAATAAATTTTTCCAAGTCCTGACGAGAGCATGAAGCGGCACCGAAGTAATCATCGATGTACCGGAGAAAGAGTTGTGGAAGGGGGCCGGAGTAGGACTGGAACAAGGAATGTTCCACATACCCCATAAAGAGACAGGCATAGCTGGGGCCCATGCGGGTACCCATAGCCACACCTTTTATTTGGAGGAAGTGGGAGGAGTTGAAGGAGAAATTGTTCAGTGTGAGAACAACTTCAGCCAGACGGAGGAGAGTAGTGGTGGATGGGGATTGTTCGGGCCTCTGTTCGATGAAGAAGCCAAGGGCCCTCAGAGCATCCTGGTGGGGGATGGAGGCGTAGAGGGATTGGACGTCCATGGTGAAGAGCAAGTGTTTGGGGCTAGGGAACTGGAAATTGTTGATGTGACGTAAGGTGTCAGAGGAATCACGGATGTAGGGGGGGAGGGACTGGACAAGGGGAGAGAGAAGGGAGTCAAGATAACGAGAAATGAGTTCCGTGGGGCAGGAGCAAGCTGACACGATCGGTCTACCTGGACAGTTCTGTTTGTTGATTTTGGGTAAGAGGTAGAAGCGGCCGTCCGAGGTTGGGCGACTATCAGGTTAAAGGCAGTGGGAGGAAGATCCCCAGAGGAGATGAGGTTAGTGACAGTCCTGGAAACAATGGCTTGATTCACCACTACTCCCTGTTTGCCATTACTCAGTCAACACATGCTGCCAACTTCCCTTTAATTCCGTGGGCCTGAACTTTTGCTGACAAGCCTATTATGTGGCACTTTATCAAAAGTTCTTATACACCATATCAACTGCAAAACCCTCATCAACCCTCTCTGTTACCTTATCAAAAACTCAATGAAGTTAATTAACCATGATTTGACTTTAACAAATCAGTGCTGTCTTTCTTCAGCATCCTCGGATGCATCCTATCCGGTCCTGGTGATGGAACAACTTTAAGCATAGCCAGCCTTTCTGGTATCTCCTCTTTATCAATTCTTAGCCCATCCAGTAACTCAACTACCTTCTCTTTCAATATGACATGGCAGTACCTTCCTTGGTAATGACAGGTGCAATGTACAGTACCTCAGTTACGCTCTTTCCCTCCATTCATCTATCGCCATTTTGGCTAATCACTCCCACCACTCTTACTAATGTTTTAATATATATATGCTTATAGAACATTTTCAGATTTTTTTGTTAGCCACCTCTTTTTTAACCATACTCTCTCTTTGCTTTCTTATTTCCTTTTCTACTTTCCCTCTGAATTTTCTATCTTACTTGTATTATCAACCTGACTTCTGTCATATGCGCCCTTTATCTGCTTCCTCTAACTATCTATCTCTTTCATCACCTAGGGAGCTCTGTCTTTGATTGTCCTACCTTTACCTCATGTGGGAATGTACCTCGACTATACCTGAACCATCTCCTCTTTAAAGACAGCTCATTGTTTGATTATGGTTTTGCCTGCCAAACTTTGATTCCAATTTACCTGGGACATATCCATTCTCGTCCCATGGAAATTGGTCATTCTGCAATTTGTACTCTGGATTGCCATCTATCCTTTTCTATGGCTAATCCAAACCTTAACATACATCATCATTCTCTGATGTTCCCCGACTGACACTTGACCACCTGATCCACTTTATTCCCCAGGACCAGATCCAGCAATTACCCACTTCTTCATTGGTACATTTCCAGCCCAATCAAGAAAACTCTCCTGAGCACACTTTAGAAACTCTTTCCCCTCTCTGCCCTTTACACTATTACTATCTCAGTCTATACCCTGTATTAGGATAATATCATTATCACTACTCTTTAGCTTTTATACCTCCCAGAAATTTCCCTGCAAATATTTCTTCTGTACCATTTCCACTAGTTGATAGCCTATAGATTACATCTAGTAGTGTAATGCCATTTCTATTGTTTCTTAATTCTAACCAAATAGTTTCTGTCCTTGACCCCTCTAGGCTAACTACAACACCATGCACTCAAACCAACTCTATCCTCCAGTGAAAGCTGTGTCCTGTCCCGCTGATGTGCCTTTCCACAGAAAACAATGATGTCTTGCAAACGCTGTTTGCCATTCACTTGACCCAGGTGTACTGTGCAGACGTGCTGAAGTGGCTGACATTGCCTGTGATAAATTGCAATGATATGGTGGCATGAAAGCTTCATATCATGGGGCAGAATTTTGTCCTTGTCGGGCGGGCAGGCTCGGGAGTGGCCTCAAAAGCGACCGCCGCCCGTGATCGGGGCCCGACTGTGATTTCACGCTGGCTGGTGTCAGGGGGGGAGGGGGGATGGGGTGGTGGGGAGGAGGTGGAGGAGGGTGAGCACAGAAGCTCCCGCATGCGCGTGGGTGTGCACAGGAACAACTCCCTGAGGCAGAGAGCTGCTTCACGGAGATGAAGATTTTTGAAAATAAATGAGAGATTTAAAATTTGTTAATAACATGTCCCCTCATGTGGCTGTGTCACATGAGCAGGGACATGTTAGGAATGAAATTTCAACATTTTTGTTTTATTTTTATTTGTTGTTGGAAACGGGGATGAGGTTTTCTAAAAAATCCAAAGGCCACTCGGCCTTTTCACCTGCCCACCAACCATAAGGTTGGGCAGGCTGTGAAAAATTGAACTTAATTATTACTTTAATGGTCTTAATCGGCCTGTTAATTGTCGGCAGGCGCGCTGCCGACTCCTGCGCCCGCCTGCTAACCGAAATACCGCGCGAGTGCGTGACGACATCAGGACATCATCTCACGTTATTTTCCACTCATTTGGGTTGGGCAAGTGCCCGCCCAATGAGTGCAATATTCTGCCCATGGTAACTATCCCTTCCGTGGAAACTGCTGTCCCTGATCCACATATTTCCTGAAGGTTATCTTGAGCAGATGGTACAAGTCTAAATTAGCTGCTCTTGTGCAGTGCAGGCAACAAAAATAGACCGTTGTTTATTGGAAGAATTCTATAAGTGCCCATCCTGGTCTAGTGACCAGTATGCACCAAATTTCTCAAGTGTGAATGCACCTGCATTTGTTTGCTCCCTAGGAACGATTCTTTATCTGAGTCATATGGTACATTTGAATCCCCTCAAAGAAAAACCCATCACTGTTTCGTACGATGCAAAATCATATAATGTAAATGTCAGCATCAGTCAAGAATAATGAAGGACAATATTGGCAAGAAACATCCCACACCAACACCACCACCACCAGTGTTGGATGGGCAGTGGGTGGGGTGGCTTTGGTAAAGGGCGGGTGCCCCCATCTATCCACGATGAAAACCAGGGTGTCAATACCTCTGTCAACAACTCATGATAGAGATAGAAAGGACATTTAAGCCATAGAGGATGTTTAAAGTAGATTCACGAGGATAATGCCAAAGATAGGAAACCATAATTATGAGGAAAGACATGAGCTAGTGGTGTGGAGAAGACCAAGATGAATTTTAATTGGGTAAAGAGGGAAAGACTATTTCCTTTGGCTGGGAAGTCATTGACAAGGGCTCATCAGTTTAAAGTTGTCACCAAGGGAGTGGTGGGAGAGGTTACAGCATGGAGTGCATTGCCACAGGGAGTAATTGAATCAGAGATCATTTAATCCTTTAATGAAAAATGGGTAAATGTTGAAGTAGGGGAAGATAACGGGAGAAAAAATGGTAGTCATGAATTGCTCACATGAATGATGGACTGAGTGGTTTCCGTCAATGCTGTAAATCCCTATAGTTTCTGTATAACTGATGCAGTGGCAGGTGGGCTTTCACACTATCCTTTCAATTTGGGACTTGGGTTTGAAAGTATTCCTTATGGGTGGGATTTAAATAAGGTTCTCTCCTCCGCTGGCGGTAAGTGTCCTAAGTGAAGTGAGGTTGAACAGTCTGAACAAATTCCTGGTGAGACTGCCTCTATGGTACATAAATTAATGCCTAAATTTACTTTTTGAATTGGCAATTTTAGTCAGATAGGCAATAGGATGGCTGTAAAATCAGAAGGAAACAAAGTCACACCAATTTTCTAATAAATTCAAAAATGGTGGTGAAATAGCCCAATGCGAGGGCGTACACGCTGGCAGCTCAGAGAGTGGGTTCCACTAAACTTTTTGATTGGAGTCTCTCGTGTCAATTTGCATGAGCTATAGGTGCATGAATAACTTTACCAGAGAGCTTGGACAGAAGCACACTGGTCTGGGGAGCGGGAAATCTGGAAAGCAACTCATTAAAGAGAAAATTGTGTTGGTAATTGAATGTTTGCTAATTGTTCACAATGGTACAGTTAGTTTTGATGCTGAATCGAGAGAGACCCTTCTGCAGGAAGTGATCCTTCAGTAACAGCACAGGTGGAAGCTGCATTGAGGAAGGTCATCAATTAAGTTAGCTGGCTTCACTTATGGAAAAGCTTCCTGAGATCCAGGGAAAAGTGATGGTAACTGGATGCTCAGTGTATCCTGGCAAATGAAATCCCATCCTCACTACTTTATATGATGCAATTTAAATGTCAGCAAAAGTCAAGAATAATGAAGCACAATATCAGCAAGAAAGAAACCAAAATGATTGACTATCGAGCAAAATCAATAAATGCAGGAGGAAGACATAATTAAAAATGTAAAAATATGACTTTAACCAGAGTTGAAACAACCATCCCACTTGAAGAAGTGTGCTTGAACATGCCCAAATTTCCAAACTCCCAGGTGTTCACATTATGTGCATACTTGGGCGAGCTCAAGCTCAAATCAGTACAATTTGGTATGGGGGATGCTTTAAATAATTTTTGTATTTAAAAGAGCCCTGCACATGCCTGTAATGCAGCCTCATCAGTGGTTGAAAAATCAGTTGTGATGTGAACAGGGTGCATAAAGTTGGTGCTAAATTTTCTAAGCCATCAGCCACCAACAAAGCTCCATTTTGCAAGCAGAGACTTGGCAAATCAAGTCTAAGAAATTCTGCTTTTGAGAATAAAAAATCCAGCTTCACTTATTCAATCACAGTGATTCAGTATCTGTATAATTTTTTTGTACAACACATGATAAAAATCATATGCTGTTGTAAACTGTGAGCATTGCTAGGGACCAATAGACAAGAGAATCTTGGGATATGAGGAGTGGGCGGGAAAATGGAGTTCAGGCAGAGGAATCAGCCATGATTGTATGGAATGACAGAGCAGGCTTGAGAGGCCACATGGTTCACTCATGCTCCTAGTTCTTAGCTTCTGTTCTTATGATCCACTTGTATTCAATTAAAATTCTTGAGGATAGCATATGCTTCCATCACTTTTTACTTTTCATTGATTGGTACAAATTAGAGCTGAAGAGCTAAGAAAATGTACAAATGTAGTATGATGCAATACAGCACCAAGGGCTTAAAAACAATTTGAATGATCGGTTAGAAGAACATACCAATAAAAAAGACAATTAAGTTACTCTAAACATTATTTTAATTCATGTTAGCCTATTTTTGACTCTTATCTGGTGAGTGTTGGTCAAAAATAAGACTTCAAGCAGAACCAGAACACAAATTATATAGATAACATGATTAAGTACTTATAGGATTGTCTTTTGAGTAATTGCATTCATGTGAAAGACACAATACTCACTCTTGTCTGATATTTCGATCAACAGCTATCATGTTCTTCGCTTAAGGAAGTTAGGATGATCTGAAGATAAAATGTTTTGTGAACCAAGTGCTAAGTCAGGAATTTGGTGCAGGTGGTAATTTGGTGCAGAGGAGGAGAAGGTGCAGCTTTTTATACCTTTATTTCAACCACCTGTACCTGTTGAGCATTTTTCTTTTGTTTGCAAGCTAGGAGACTATAATTTACTATTACTGTAGCTAACTAATCTAATTGACTAATTAAATAAATAAGGTTAGACAGACATGGTGGTGATGGTGGTGTGGCATGACTGCAACAAGTGGGATGCTGTGGAATGTATTGCAGTGATGCCTGCAGCTTGAGGAACTTCAACTCAGTGTTGTTGAACTAGACATTGTGGGACATCAGGTAGGGGAGAGTTACCTGGACACTTTGTTCCAGGATGCAGTCACATCCCTTAGGTTAGGTAGGATTTTAGAGTTGATCAATGTTCAGGACATGAGGCCATGACTGTGAATCAGGCAAGTATGAGGATTCAGCATGTAATGATAGAGGAGCCTCAGTCCCTGATTTTGACTAACTAGTACTACTACCTGTGTGGATGAGAACAAGAACTCAGGCAGGGTGGATGAACAAGCTGACCATGGTGCAGGAAGCTAGCCAAGTCAGGGTGCGAAAAGGAATGTGGTAGTGATAAGGGACAGTATAGTCAGAGGAATAGATACTGTTCTCACAGTCACAACCATGAGTTCCAAAGGCCACGTTCCCTATCTGTTGCCAGGACTAAGGACATCTCATGTCTGGAGATGAACTTGGAGTGGGAGCTGGAGGATCCAGTTGTCATGGTCCATATAGAAACCAAAGACATAGGTAGAACTAGCACTGATGTTCTGCTGAGAGTGGTTGAGGAATTAAGGTACAAATTAACATGCAGAACCTCAAAAGTGATCATCTCTGGACCGTTACCAAAACTACTTGCCAATTGGCATAGCGTCCGACAGATTAGAGTTAAATATGTGGCTCAAAGAATGGTGTGGGAAGAAGTGCTTTTAATAAATGGAGAACTGGCACTAGTACTCAGGAAAGAGTTCCATTGGTATGGGCTTCTTAAACTGGGCTGGGACAACTTCACACTTATCCATGTTATCCTGTATCTGCCATGTATTTGCCCACTCACTCACTATCTAAATCGCCTTGAAGCCTCTTCACACCCTCCTTATTGCTGATATTCCCACCAAATTTTGTGTCATCAACAAATTTGGAAATATTACATTTGGTTCCCTCATCCAAATCATTGATATATATTGTGAATAGTTGGGGCCCAAGCACTGATCCCTGCGGTACCCCACTAGTCAGTGTGTGCCGCTCCAAAAAAGTCCCATCTGTGAGTAAGGGCCATGCAATGAATGGTAGTAAAACAATAAAATTAAAGGCTCTTTTACCTGAATGTGCCAAACATCTGCAATAGGATTGATGAGATAGTGGTACAAGCAGAAATAAATGATTTAGATCTAATCACCATTACAAAGACATTTTTACAAGGTGAGCAAATTTGGGAAATAGATATTCCAAGATACACAACATTTCAGAAAGACAGGCAGAATGGAAAAAGAAGGAAGATTAGCCATGATAGTAAAGGATGAAATGAGGGCATTGGTGAGAAAGGATCTTGGCTCAGAGGATCAGGAAGTAGAATCGGTATGGGTGGAGATTAGGAATAGTAAGGATCAGAAAACACAGGTAGGAGTAGTTTATAGGTCCCCTTAGAGAAGTTATACCATTGGACAGGCAAATAATTATTGGAGCTTGTAACAAAGGCAATGTAATAATTATGGACGATCTTAATTTTCATATAGACTGGACCAATCAAATTGGCAAAGGTGGTCTGGAAGATGTGTTTATAAAATGTTTTCATGATAGTTTTCTGGAGATATACATTGTAGAACCAACTAGGGAATGAGGCAGAGTTAATTAGTAATCTCATATTAAAAGAACCATTTGGAAATAGTGATCATAATACAATTGAATTTCATATTAAGTTTGAAAGTGATGTACTCCAATCACAAAATAAAAGACTTTAAAAATGTCAATAACATGCCCCCTTATTTGACTCTGTCACATGAGCAGGAGTCACTTGAGCATAGGCATGTTAGAAATTAGTTTGAAAAATTTTAAATTTTTTTTACTGACTGATCAAAACCTCATCCTGCTCATGAATGAGGTTTTGCAAAATATTCAAAGGCTGCTTTGCCTTTTCACCTGAATTAGATCATTAGTGGCCTTAATGGGTCTATTAATTGTTGCTGGGGGTGATGCCGACTCCAGCGCGCACTCGCCAATTGAATTATCATGCAATTGGGTGATGACATCAAGATGCTCGCCCGGCGTCCTCGCATGTCATTTTACATTTGCTCGGGTCGGGCGCGCACCCACCTGCAAAGCGCAATACTCTGCCCTATATTTAAGGGAAGATATAAGGTGGGTAGATACTGTTCTCTGCAGTCATGAGCGTGAGTCCCGCAGACTGTGTTGCCTGCCCAATGCCAGGGTTAAGCACATCTCCTCAGGGCTGGAGAGGAACTTGGAGTCTGAAGGGAGAGATCCAGTTGTTGTCATCCGCATTAGTACCAACGACATCGATAGGACTAGAAAGGAGGTTCTGCTAAAAGAGTTTGAATGGTTAGGAGCTAAATTAAAAAACAGAACCTCCAAGCTAATAATCTCAGGATTACTACCTGAGCCACGGGCAAACTGGCATAGAGTAAATAAAGTCGAGGAATTAAATGTGTGGTTCAGTGATTGTTGTGGGAGGAATGGATTTCAGTTCATGGGGCACTGGCACAGTGCTAGGGTGGAAGGAAGCTGTTCCAGTGGGATGGGCTTCACTTGAACCCTGCTGGGACCAGTGTCCTGGCGAATCGAATAACTAGGGCTGTAGAGAGGGCTTTAAACTAAATGGGCAGGGTTGGGGGAATGTTCTGGAGAGGGGAAATGTAGGCTGACAAAGCAAAAGGTTGTGGCAGCATTGCAGGGCAGCCATTTAGGTAATGTTACTCAGTGTGTGAAGGAAGGGACAGAGTATACAAACATAAGAAAACAGCAACAAATAGGGTCAAAGAGGGAAAGGATAGTAAAAAGGCAAAATTAATGGCTTTTTACTTAAATGCACGTAGTATTTATAATAAAAATGAATTAATGGCACAAATAGAGGTTAATGGGTATGATCTTATAGCCATTATGGCGACATGGTTACAATGAGATCAAAGCTGGGAACTAAATATTCAGCAGTATATGACCTTTTGAAAGGACAGGCAGGAAAGAAAGGGTGGTGGTGTAGCTTTGTAGTACGAGATGGAGTAATAGCAAGAAATGTTCTTGGATCGGAAGATGTAGAATCCATATGGGTGGAGGTAAGAAATAACAAGGGGAAGAAGACACTGGTGGGAGTAATCTATAGGCACACTGGCAGTAGCTATGCTATAGGACAGAGAATAAATTAGGAGATAATGAGGGCATGTAAAAAAGGCAGTACATTAATCATGGGTGACTTTAATCTTCATGTAGATTGGGAAAATCAAATAGGCAGAGATAGCCACGAGCAAGAATTCATAGAATGTATTTGCGACAGTTAGAACAATATGTTGTGGATATAACCAGAGAGTAAGCTATTTTGGATCTGGTAATGTGTAATGAGGCAGGTTTAATAAATGATCTCAGAGTAAAAGATCCCCTAGGAAACAATGACCATAACATGGTAGAATTTAGCATTCAGCCCGAGAGTGAGAAACCTGGGTCAGAAACAACTGTGCTAAACTTAAATAAGGGTAATTACAAAGGAATGAGGGCAGAGTTGGCTGGAGCGGACTGGGAAGGAAGTTTAGTAAAAAAGACAATTGATAAACAATGGCAGATGTTTAAGAAAATAGCTCATGACTCACAATAAAGATATATCCCAGTGAGGAAGAAGGATTCTATGAAGGGGATAAACCAACTATGTTTAACCAAGGAAGTTAAGGATAGTACCAAATTGAAAGAAAAAATATATACAATGTGGCAAAGATTAATGGTAAGCCAGAGGATTGGGAAAGTTTTACAAACCAACAGAAAATGACCGAAAAAAATAATAGAGACAAAATAAACTGATGGTAAACTAACAAGCAATATAAAAATGAACAGGAAGAGCTTCTTCACATATTTAAAAAGGAAGAGAGAGGCCAAAGTGAACATAGGCCCCTTCGAGAATGAAGCTGGGGAAATAATGAGGAACCAGGAAATGACAGAGGAGTTGAATAAGTACTTTGTATGAGCCTTCATGGTAGAAGACACTAATTGCATTCCAAAAATACTAAATAATCAAGGGGCAAAAGGTGGGGGGGGAGGAAATAAATATGATGAGTATCACTAGAAAAAAAGTACTAGGGAAACTAATGGGGCCCAAGGCCTATAAGTCCCCTGGGCCTGATGGGTTGCATCTTAGGATATTAAAGGAAATAGCTGCAGGGGTAGTGGATGCACTGGTAGTAATCTTCCAAGATTCCTTAGGTTCTGGAAAAGTCCCAGAGGATCGGAAAACTGCCAATTTGACACCTTCATTCAAAAAGGGAGGAAGACAAAAGAATAGGTAACTGTAGGTCAGTTAACTTAGCAGCTGTCATTGGGAAAATATTAGAGCCTTATTATAAAGGATGTCAGAGCAGAACAATTAGAAAAACATAATATAATCAAGCACTGTCACCATGGCTTCATGAAGGGTGTGATATCCTACTATGGGGTCACTTTGTCCGCAAACCAGTTGCATACTTATCTGTCGGCAGGTGAGTCGATTACAACATACTGCAGATGCAGAGACCAACATGAAATGAAGCACCTGCTGTTTATTTACACAAACAACTGAACACTAACATGATGTGTGCTTCTCCATCCAGACCCTACTCTAGACTAATATTAACATGCTAGCCTGCACTACATAGGTATTGGGTCTTACAGTCACGTGATCAATTTGCTCATATTTTCCTAAAGGTGTAATATACCTCAGATTACCACAAAGAGGAAATCATGACTGAGAAATTTATTAGAATTCTTTGAGGAGGTAATAATCAGGATAGATAAAGGGAATCACGAGATGTAATATATTTGGATTTCCAAAAACGTTTGATAAGGTACTGCACATAAGGCTACTTAATAAGATAAGAGCCCATGGTGTTGGGGGTAGTATATTAGCATGGATAGAGGATTGGCGAACTAGGAGAAGACAGAGAGTTGGGATAAGGCCAGCATTTTCAGGGTGGCAACCTGTAACTAGTGGAGTGCCACAGGGATCAGTGCTGGGGCCACAATTATTTACAGTATATATTAATGATTTGGATGAGGGAAGTGAATATACTATCGCCAAGTTTGCGGATGACACGAAAATAGGTGCGAAGGCAAGTGGTGAGGATGACACAAGGAGTCTACAGAGGGATATAGACAGGTTAAGTGCGTAGGCAAAAACTTGGCAGATGACATATAATGTGGGAAAATGTGAGGTTATGCACTTTGGCAGGAAGAATAGAGGAGCTAAATATTATTTAATTGGAGAAAAACTGCAGAAAGCTGTAGCACAGAGGGATTTGGGGGTCCTTGTGCATGAATCACAAAAAGCTAGCATTCAAGTTCAGCAGTTAATAGGGAAGGCAAATTGAATGGTTGCCTTTATTTCAAAGGGAATGGAGTATAAAAATAGGGAAGTTTTGCTAAAACTATACAAGGCACTAGTTAGATCACACCTAGAATACTGTGATCTGTTTTGGTCCCCTTGTCTAAGGAAAGATATATTGGCATTGGAGGCAGTTCAGAGAAGGTTCCCAAGGTTGATCCCGGGTATGGAGGGATTTTCTTATGAGGAGAGGTTGTGTAGGTTGGGCCTGTACTCATTGGAGTTTAGAAGAATGAGAGGTGACCTTACTGAAACATACAAAATTCTTAGGGGGCTTGATAGGGCAGATGCTGAGAGGTTGTTTCCCCTTGTGGGAGAGTCTCAGACCAGAGCACATAATCTCAGAGTAAGGGGTCGCCCATTTAAAACAGAGGTGAGGAGGAATTTCTTCCCTGAGGGCAGTCAATCTGTGGAATTCTTTACCGCAGAGGGCTGTAGAAACTGGGTGGTTAAGTATATTCAAGGCTGAGATAGACAGATTTTTAATCAGTAAGGGAATCAAGGGCTACGCAGAAAACGCAGGCAAGTGTAATTGAGGATTATCAGATCAGCCATAATATCACTGAATGGTGGAGCTGACCTGAGGGGCCGAATAGCCTACTTCTGCTCCTATGTCTTATGGTCTCGTGGTCTTGTATACGTCCTTGAAATATAGAGACAGTAGAGTTGATATAGTGAAGGTTCACTAGATTGGTCCCTAGGATGAAAGGGTTGTCCTATGAAGGAAGGCTTATGAATTGGGTCTATATTCTCTGCAGTTTAGAAGAATGAGAGGTGACCTCATTGCAACATTCAAGATTCTGAAGGGGGCTTAACAGGATAGGCACTGAGAGCTTGTTTCCCCTGCTGGGGACACTAGAACATGGGGGACAGTCTCAGGATAAGGAGACAATGATTTGGGACTGAGATGAAAAGAAATTTCTTCATCCAAAGAGTTGTCAGTCTTGAAATTTAAATTCTTTACCCCATAGGATTGTGGATTCTCCATCATTGAATATATTTAAGGCTGAGATAGACCGAATTTTGGCTTGTCAGCGAATCAAGGGATGTGGAGAACAGGCGGGAAAGTGAGGTTAAAGCCCAAGATCATCCATGATCGTATTGAATGTTGGGCAGACTTGACAGGCTGTATGTGGAGTGTGAGGAACCATTGGAAATGGCTGGGGTCATGAGTTGGCATTGTGTTTGCATGGAGGGTGTGAGGGACCATAGTGACTGGGCGGGGTGGTGACATGGTGTGAGATGAGGTCTAGAGGGCCTAATTGCTTTTATTACAACAGAGAGGATGTCCCAGAGAACTGAGGTGGGCCTTCTAAGCAGCCACCTTAGCACATGCCTGCCCGTGTGGCCACCTAGGATCTGCCTCTGGGATCGCTGGGCCTGACTCCATGTCGCACCTGCCACCCTAGAGCAAAAATTGTGTGTGACCAAGAGCTTTAAAGCAAGGCAGGTCTGCCGAGTTGGGAAATTTCTTGACTCAAGCTACACACCTCGGTAGCGAAAATCCGACCCCAAGCCTCTGGTTAATAGTTCAGCAACATGACCTCTATGCTACTGTGCCTCAATCAGTTATAATGACCCCTGATGTCAGCTATGACTTAATGGCAGCACTGTCACCTCTGAGTCATATAGTAATGGGCCCACGTCCCATTGTAAAGACAAAATCTAGGCTGACGTGCCAGTGCAGTACTCTGGGAGTGTTGCACTATCAGAGGAGTTTCGCTCTCCATTGGATGAAATGCTAAATTGAGGCCCCATTTGCCCTTTCAGGCAGATGTAAGATCCCCCCATGCCACTATTTTGAAGAAGGGCAAGGGAGTCCTGGCCAATATTAATTCCTCTATCAACAAACTATTGTATTTGGTTGGTAACCTGATTGACTTCCATTAAAATAACTAGCAAGAGGGAGAAGGAAAACCAATGAATTACACAAAATATATATTGAAAATTCTGTTGGCTTTCATTTTGTTTTCTCAATCACTAGAGGACATTGTACTTAAAATGAGTGGCCCAACATTGCTGGAATCCCACTCCACTGCCGGAAGAGCAGGACTTCGACCACCAGTTTACTCCATCTCTGAAAGGAGCAATTACCATTTCATTACATAGTATCCAGGGACTTTTTTAGATTGTTTGGTGGGTGTGTTGGTGGAAATACAAAAAACAGCATTGAAATTCTTTGGTGTTAGGAATCCTACAAATGCATCCTGCAGTAAATTGTGCACTGTCCCACCACCACCCTGCCCCTGCAACTACCACTGCCCAATACTGTTATAATGCCAGCCCCTGCCACCCAGACTCAGGGGTTTCAACCACAAAATTATATTATTGCATTTACTTATTGTGGTTTTTTCTGACCCTGTAGTAGTTACTGGGGTGTGGGCAGATGGCATTTTAAAAAATACTTTCATGGGATGCGGGCATCGCTGGCTAAGCCAGTATTTTCATTGCCCATCCCTAATTGCCCTTCAGAAGGTGGTGGTGAACTGCTTCTTGAACCGCTGCAGTCTGTGTGGTGTAGGTACACCCACAGTGCTGTTAGGGAGCGAGTTCCAAATAAGAAGCTGTGGCTTGCATTGTGAATAGCCATTCTTGCTCAATTATATATGTAAAAAAATATTGTGTTTTGAATACTAACCCAGTATTTTACTGGACTAACAAAAGAATTTTTTCCCATAAACACTCTCTGATTGAAAATAAGGTGCAAGGCAAAAGAGCAATCATCAAAGTTTGTTGCACCACCAGTTCTACTGAACAGCTACACCCCTGCTTCTCTGAGGCTTCAGTAGTTTTACATGAAAATTCTTCATTCTGTTCCTCTTCTCTTGCATCCTGCTCTGTTGCACTATCTCTTCCTGTCTACTGCTGCCATGCTCTGTTTTCCACTCTAGTTCACAGATCTTGACCTGCTTGCTAGCAATGCCATCAATTAGTACAAAGCAAAAATAAGGAGTTAAAGAGAATAATTTCATCTTAGTCGCAAGCTTTACTTCCTTTGCTGATAAGGCTGATTTTTAAAGATATTCACCACCCAGATAGCACCTGAGAAATAGGCGCTATATTGAGCACTAATTCTTTGTCGCTGTTGAGCCCAATTTCTGAGTTCTATTCAATAGTTGCAATAGACTGCATTTAAAGAGAGACAAACAATGTAAGTTACATGTAAATGAATGTTAGAGTGCTCTGCATACAGATTTCCTGCTCTAGCACTGATTGGCCTGTATCTTCTGTTCAGGGTTGGAACCCCTATTTCCGACCCTGATCAGACAAAAAGATGCCCACTTACCTTTCTCCGATTTTTCAGGGCAGTCTTCCGATGGAGGATCCTGCAGAACTGACTCAGTGCAGGAATCCTCGGAGGGAGCACTTGCTGTATTCTGTAAGTAAAGAGTTTGAATGTCCCAAAGCTTCTTTGAAAAGCTATGGAGAGAATGTAAGTGGGTAAGGGGGTAGGGTGAGTAAAGTAAGTGGCTAAGAAGGTAGAGTGGCAGGTGGGTATGGTGGTAAGTGGGTAGGGCAGTGAGTGGTTAGGATGGTGGGTGGGCAGGGTAGTAGGTGGGTAGGTTGGGTATGAGGATAGGATGGGTGAGAGGGTAACAAGGGTAAGGTAAGTGGATAAGGGGTAGGTGTGTAGGGTGGCAAGTGGATGAGTTCCATAGAGTGGCAGGTGGGTAGGGTGACAGGAGGGTGGGTGGGTAGGTGAATTGGGGGATAGCCAGTTCGAGTCAGGAGGAATTGTCAGGTCAGGCATCAATCAGATTGGGCTGGGAGTGTCGGGTGGTGTTGGGCAGTGGGATGGGTTTAGGTCAGGTCGGGCCTGGGGGGTGTCAGGTGATGAGGCCAGTCAGGTCAAGTTGGGGACTAGCCAGGTCAGGGTGGAGTTGGGTAGTTGGGGGAGGGTCGAAGGGTGGGTGGTGGGTGGTGGTGGTGTTGGGGTGTTGGTGGCGGGGTGGGGGGGGGGTGGTGGGGAAGGGGGCGGTGGGGGGTGTGGGTTAGTTAGGTGGTGGGGGACTTTTTCGGCAGGCCCTGGGGAACAGGGTAATTTTCCATCAGATGTTGAAACTTCCTGGGTAATTCCCATGGAGTCCTTGTGTTGGGACTTCCAAGGGGTCCCATACTGTATCTTCCAGAGTACTTCTGGTTTCTGACCATCCAGATATTGGAAGATTTGAGTCAAAGACCTGGTGTTTAAGTGCTACCTGTGTTAAGAAACAAGTTGATATTGTCAAGGAAAGTCTTGATTTTTGTATTTTTGAATTATAAAAGTTTGCTGATTTGTACATATGACAGAATGTTGTTTATTTTTACCCTTTGTGATGGCAGCAGTGATTTAGTGCAGTATTTTCCCCCTCCTTTTTATCCAATAAGGCTTATTTGGAAGCAAATGAAGAGAAACAACCAATACCAATTGCCCCCACTCTCTCCCCCAGCTCCCCCAGTGACAGCTGCTGGATTCATTTGCCTGGCTCTCTCCTGACACACTAACAACTGTTTCCCTACCACATATCAGAAATGGCCCCTCCCTCTGACCACACAACAACTCAGTCTTATCAGAAGTGAAAAAGAACACTCTCAGTTAAACCAGCTCCCTTCTCCTAATCCTCAACCATCATTCTTCATTCTCACACCTGTTTTCCCTGTTCCTCCACCTTCTGCTGTATGGTAGGGGAACAGTTGTTTGTGTGTCAGGAGAGAGCCAGGCACTAGAATGTTGCCCTATTACCATCTCCCTCTCATGCAGACTCTGGACTACCTATACTTTTGCTTGGCGTGCTCATGTCATTCCAGCCTCTGACCTGTAAATCACAGCTTCTGTTACGGGCAGGACAGAGTTGGGCAAACTGCACTAATTTCTTCTCACCATCTGTCTGTAAACAAATGGTGTTTTGAATTATTTTTAATGTGGTGGCGTGGTTTCCCAATCCCTTATTGGATAAAGAGTTGCGTGATCCAATTTACTAATAATCTGCAGTAAACTCAAATTATGATTAACTCAGAGGGTTGGTTTATTTCACATTGGAAAATAAGGGAGGAGTGCCCGCAACTTCCCATTCATTACGCAAACGCGCGCACACACACATTGGGGACAGGGGGTGGTAGAAAAAAGGAGTTTTACAGCACAAACACCACAGAAATAAATATTAGTTCACGTGATTCCCAGAATCTAAGAAGTCAAAGTCAAGATGGTGTTTCTTTCATGCAGGATTCAGTTCCGATGAGCTTCTGGTTAGAGATTAGATTACAAAGATTTTTGAAATGAGCAATGCTGCAGCACAATGGGCTTTCCGTGATTGGATGGCTTGACAGGCATTGATCAGAGACTTTTAAAATCAAGCAGGAGTTGAGACTGCTCTCAGCCAAGAAGTACTGCTTATCTTGAGAAATTATTTGCCCTCAGAGATTACAGCCTTTGTTTAGAGATATTTCTATGAAAATTGATATCCATTCCCATGCTCCTACCAGTAGGCTAATTTTAAATCTGAGACATGAAAAGAAATCCAGAACTTCATTCTTATCGCTATTTTTAAAAAAATGCTTGCTCAGCCAGGCTGCTGGAGTCTTTTCCAGTTGATGTTAAAATAGCAATCTGAGGATTTCTCAGCTCTCAAAGGCGGATAGAGATTTCAAAATGGTCACCTGAGTCATATGAGCTCCTTTCTCCATAATGACTCCCAAAAGGGATGTTTATCCATTGTCTGGAGCTTGCTGTGATTTCAGGACTGATAATGTCTCAGTCATTAGCTGCTGAAAGAGTTACCATCCATATTGAGGGCCTGGTGTTGGGAAGCCATTGTCTAGGCAGACCCAGTGACTCTGCTAGCAAGATGAGCTCATCAAAAGCAAATAATGTCCCTTTGGTTCCCATTGAAAATGGGCCTGGACAGTCCCAAGTGTGAAATGAGTCTATTAGCAGCTCTGTAAGCATAACAAGTTTCAATGTGCAAGTCTCCTGGTTTTCATGATTACAGGGAGTCTGTACAACGAGGTATGAGATACCACCGGTTGAGAAAAAGATTCTTTTGTTCTTGTAACTCCTGGGGAAAGCTTCCAGACAAAGAGCGAACACTGTGGTCATGTGACTTGTAGCAGCCATCTTTTTGGTTCAGGAGGAAATCCATTTTTAAAAAAAAATAGCGATAAGAATGAAGTTCTGGATTTCTTTTCATGTCTCAGTGACCTAACACTTCTTAAAGAAATAAGTGGATTTCAGAACTTAACACTAATGATCAGAAGTTGTCAAGATAAAAATTCTGCTCGTTTTACCTATAAAATCCTTCTGAGTCTCCCATGAAGTTTCCATTTTACTTGCTCTTTTAATGGTATGGCTGTTGTTAATTCATTCACCTCCAACACTTCTCCAATGTCGTCCAGCTAGGTGGGAGTGTACATGCCATTGTTTGCCCCGCTACAGAAGTTGTTCCCCAGCTAGTGACTCCAAGCCTCTCCAGTACAGGTCATTGGTGAGACCGCATCTTGCATATTGTGTGCAATTTTGGTCTCCTTATTTAAGGAAGGATGTAAATGCATTGGAGGCGGTTCAAAGGAGGTCTACTAGATTGATACCTGGAATGAGTAGGTTGCCTTATGAGGAAAGGTTAGACAGACTGGGCTTGTTTCCACTGAAGTTTAGGAAGAGTGAGGGGCGATTTGATTGAAGTATATAAGATCCTGAATGGTCTTGACATGGTGAACCTTGAAAGGGTGTTTCCTCTTGTGGGTGAATCCAGAACTAGGGGGCACTGTTTTAAAATTAGGGCTCACCCTTTTAGGACAGAGATGAGGAGAATTCTTTTCTCTTAGGGGGTTGAGTGACTATGGAGCTCTGCCTCAGAAGGTGGTGGAGGCGGGGTCATTGAATATTTTTAAGGCAGAGGTAGATAGATTCTTGTTAGGCAAGGGAATCAAAGGTTGTCGGGGTTAGATGGGAATGTGGAAATCGAAACACAAGAAGATCAGTCATGAGCTTATTGAATGGTGGTGCAGGCTCGAATGGCCTACTCCTGTTCCTATTTCTTATCTTCTCCCTGTCAACTGTCTGAGACTGAACCAGATTTTTCGCAACATTGGTGTCATATTTGACGCCAAGGTGAGCTTCCAACCACGTATCTACGCCATTACTAAGACCACAAATTTCCAACTCCATAACATTGCCTGACTCTGCTGCTGCCTCATCCATGCCTTTTTTACCTCTAGACTTGACTATTCAATGTATTCTTGTCTGACCACCCACCTTCTATCCTCTGTAAACATGAGGCTATCTAAAACTCTGCCAACTGGATCCTTCTTGTACTAAGTCTCATTAATCCATCACTCCTGTACTCAGCTCCTGATCAAACAAAGTCTTGATTTTAAAATTCTTATCCATGTTTTCATATCCCTCCATGGCCACACCCCTCCCTATCTCTGAAATCTTCTCCATAACCACAACTCTCCATGATGCCTGTAATCATCTGGTCTCTTGAGCATCCCTGATTTTAATTGTTTCATGAATACTGGTCAGGCCTTCAGTTGGCTAGGCCCTAAGATCTGTAATTCTCTCTCTCAATGCTCTGTCTCTGTCTCTCTTTCCTCCTTTAAGACTCTCCATAAAACCTACCATTTTGACCAACCTTTTGGCCATTTATCCCCATATTGCCTCATGTGGTTCAGTGTCAAATTTTGCTTTATAGCGTTCCTGCCTTGGGAGGTTTCATTGTATTAAAAGCACAATATAAATACAAGTTGTTGTTTAAAGTCCAGCAACATCTGTATTTCAGTAACTTGCATTGATATAAAGCCTTTAACATAGCAAAATGTTCCTCTTGCTCCAATAGAGTGCCAGTACATAAACCTGACATATTGCTGTTTAACATTAATTAGGTCTGGAATGGAGATTGGGTGCTGGAAATGTCATCCTAGTGGAGCATATTTTTGATGTAAAAAGGCAGAACATGCTGTAAATACTTAGCAGGTCAGGCAGCATCTGTGGAGAGGGCAACAGAGTTAATGTTTTAGGTGGTGGTCCTCTGTCAGAACTGGCAGTGCTTAGAGATTAAACAGTTTTTAAACAAGGTAGGGAAATGGGAGGGGAGGAAAGAACAAACGGGAATGTCTGTGATCAGGTGGAAGGCAGGAGAGATTACATGACAAAAAGGACGATAGCGCAAGGCAAAAAGACATAATAATGGGACAAGTAAGGAAACATAAGATGTGTCTGGAGAAGACGTAACTGGGAAGGCAGAATCACCAAGACTGGACTTTAAACTTGGAGATTTTCTCTATGATGAAGAGTCCCTCCAACGTGGCAAAATTTCAGGCCAATGTGTGCAGATTAGACCAGGTAAGGGCAAGTCTGAACATGGTGGATTCATTTGGATAGCCAGGGTACCTCTTTGGTGGAGGTCAGTTGCCCTTTGGGGTAAGTCAGGTGCCCTTTGGAATTGTTAAAAGTGGGCATAAATGTGCATAAAAAGTGTGTAAACTCATTACTGTCAAATTCATTGGAGTCAACAGACTTGTCAAAATCAACTGTCAAAACTGTCAGAAACACCTGTCAAAGGGAGCTGTCAAGTTGCCAAGGCATTTAAAACTCCAGCCCTCCAAATCTTGGGGAAAAAGCATCTGGACTGTTAAGAAAAATGATTGCTTGCTGCTTCACTCTGTTGTTATAAGCCTGAGGGCTTCCATTACTGGATTAGTGCTGCATCATTTCACAACTATAGAATATCACAACATGCCTGCCATTTCACAGTTTGATTGACCGCTACAAGTGGTTTAAGATTCTTGTGTGGGATTATGAATTCCAGTGGTTGTTGTTATAATGGAGTGTGCATTGGAGTGAAATGTTTGGTATCATAAGGCTTTATTTAGTTGAAGGAATGTAAATGGGTTTTTATGAGTGAAATCTGCAATAGACACTTAGGATTTTATTTTATAGAACTTTATTTTATCTTATCTCTACGTGGGCCCTGAGGCCTGCCCATGGGGACACTAGATGATTTGGCAAGGTAGGTGTAAGGACAAAGAGTTGTGGGTGGGGGCCATGAGTTGGCACTAAGTTGGAATAGTCAGGCTATAAACGGCCATGGGGGTGAGTACAGGGCATGAGGTGGCATGCATTGGTATGGAAGGGGCATGGGGAGTGTGTGGGGGAGGGCAGTGAGGAGGTTTTATGTTTTAATCTTTATTTTTTATTTTTGGACACTGAGCTGGAGCCCCAAGGTAGGCCTTCCGCCTAGTATGCCTCTGCAACCAGCAGCATCCTTGCTTCTTCCCAGCTTGCCTGCCCTGACTCCTAGCTTACCCCACCCCACCACCCGCCGCCACTCCCCTCTTCCCCTTCGCCGGACTGAAAACCTGACATCCAGGCAGCCATTTTTCAAGGTCGAGTTCATGGCGCTGGGAATTCTGCTGTATCTATCCACTTGACCTTGGAGTGAATGCATGAGCCAGTGTTGAGTTTGGAAATCTGTGATGTGCTTAACTGAAGTATGAGGTGCTGTTCATCAAGCTTATCCTGAATGCCATTGGGATAGTATAGGAGGGTGAAGGCAGAAAGGTCAGGGTGGGAGCGTAAGGAGAGCTAAAATGACAGGTGGCTGGATATTCAGTGCCATGCTCACCGCGAGGTTCAACAAAGTGATCGCTCAATGTGTTTGGTCCAAGATCAGCAGCAGTGATGAAGTGGGTGAATTAAAGGAAGGAGAATTTACTGATTGAACAGGTGCTGCACATGAATTGCTTTGGGCAGTGCCTGCCAAAAATCCACGAAATCCAAAATTCCTTAATGAAACCATCCTTTTATTATTACTTCCACTCATCTACTGCAATGACGTGTGCTCTTCCACTGAGATTTGATTGATATCAATTGATTTCTCGCTGGGTAAAGTCTTTCTCTCACTCACCTTTGGATTGAACAACTCCTTATCTTTAAGCCCACAGTTAAAGACCTCTCAAACAACAACATGCTTTTATTTAGAAACTTTAACATAGTAAAACATTCCAAAGTGCTTCAAAGGAATGTATTTAGGCAGCCTTCTATCTTCCAATTCTCTACAGTCCTCTCCTCATTCATCCTTTGCAGAGTTTTGCCAGTCCACCACTGACAGGACCACATGTAATCACTTGCATGTTTCTCTCAACGCTGCTATATTCCTGACTGTGTCTAAATCCTCCACAATCATCTCTCTGCTTGAGAAAATTACCCTAACACCTAGCTGTCTCTCCAGCACCTCTTCAATCACCTATTTTCCTTTCCTTTATTTATTCCCCCACCTCAGCATTCCTGCTGATCTTTGCCTGCATGGTCATTCACTTGCCTCTGCCTTTGAAGACTTTGTCCTTTTGGGGAGGTGGTGGCATGGTAGTATTGTCACTGGGCTGGTAAGAGACCTAGGGTAATGATCTGGGGACCTGGGTTCAAATCCCACCAGGGCAGATGGTGGAATTTGAGTTCAATGAATATCTGGAATTATAAGTCTAATGATGGCCATGAAACCATTTTTGATTGTCAGAAAAACCCATCTGGTTCACTAATGTCCTTTAGGGAAAGAAATCTGCTGTCCTTACCTGGTCTGGTCTACATGTGACACCAGGCCCACAGCAATGTGGAACAAGGGCAATTAGGGATGGGCTATAAATGCTGGCCTAACCAGCGACACCCACATCCCATGAATGAATAAGAAATATCCTTTGAAGTCCTTCATTATGGTTCATCTGCAGCATTCACCCTGTTATATTTTAGTTGACAATTTCACACCTTAAATCTAATTACTGTATTGCAAACTTTAGCAAATCTGGCCTGGTTATTTATTTCTAAATCTGACTGGAATAATATCACCCTTTCCTCTCCAGCTCTTAATCATTGTTGTCCTCCAAGTTTATCCTTAGGCAAAGGTAATCTTAGAAATCTTGTTTCATTGGAAAATTGGCCACTTTGAATGCTTCCTGTAACTCACCCAGTCTCGCATCCAAATTAAATGTTTGTGACTCATGGACCTTTTCATCTTTAAAATCAGTGCCATCTCCTCAGTCATCTCCTCCTCAGTCTCCCTCCACCACTTGCCCTCAACCTTCTATACGCCTGCCCTGACCTCTTGTCTATGTTGCATATCATCTCCGAACATTGCGTGCCCTACCAAGCTGATCTGCTCTATGACAGTCACCCATGTGACCTTGATCCCCCTCCCAACACAGTACACATCACACAATTTCAGAATTTCTGCCCAGGTATGGTAGTATAACGGTTATGTAATTGGACTACTCCAGAGGGCTTGGTCAATAATCCAGAGAAGATCCTATAATGCAGTGCTTGGAACTACTTGCAGCACTCCAAACCTGGCCTGATAATGGGTCGGATTTTCCTCTGGGCTTGGGAAAACCTGACCTGCACACCTGCAAACTGCACACCTGACCCATGTTTGGCTTCATATGCTATTATTCTCTTTTCAAACTGGGAACAGGTTCGCAGTGCAATTTGAGAGCTGCCCTGGAGTGCATCAGGGGTGTGGATGCGGAGGCAGGTCAGTTAGAAGGCTTGCCTTGGATCTCCAACACCATATCCCAGCTCCCAATAGTGTCCAGAGGCCCCCTAAACCTCACTGCTCACCTCCCTTAACACCTCTATCCACACCTAATGCCAGCTCATGCCCCCTTAGACCATCTATGCCACTCCATGCCACTTCTGTGCCCTCCATCTATCCTCCATTGCTACTCACCCAGTACACACTATGTACAGTCCTCAGATTCCATGCAAAATCAATGGAAACGATTTTATATTCCTTGGGGAAAAAATAAATATCTCACCATCTAATAAAAGCCTACATATCATTGACATTGAGAAAAAAATGCATTCTGTCATATGTACAAAATCTTGTAATACTTGCAATCCTATTAGGGTGTGTCAACAGCCAGAAACCACATCAAAGAGACAATCCATTATTACAACTTCTTGAAACTGTCAGTCATTCTCAGATGAATGGAACACCTACTGTTCTGAAACCCATTAGCACTTGAGACTCAATCAAGCATTGATAATGGCCACAGCTGTCCAAACAATAGACTCTGGGCAGGAAAGAACAGAAGGTGCTCATTTCAATTTTAAAGCAGGGTGCTGTCAATCAATTAAGGGAGCAGGTGGTTAGATTTTTTAAAGTGTCAAAACCAGGTTTTTTAGCAGTAGAGAAGATGACAGCATAGACTAATAGAATATTTTGTTACATTTTTCACTGCATTATGGTGCTTCCTCCATTGCATGTGAACAAATATACAAGGCTGATAAACATAATAGTCAACTTATCTTTAAAGGGCATATTCCTATGGTAAATCACTGTATCGAAAACACATCTACATTACAATGCAGCACCTAATAGTGACATTTGAAAGTGTGAAGACACTTTACACTTACCTTTTATAATGTTCTTGACTCCTCAGCAGGTTTCATATTGTCTTTGCAAACTCTCAAACTTGGTGTGCTTTTAATGGGTTTCCAAAATCCCGCACCATCAGATGAAAATGGTGTGCAAGAGGAAATCTGACTTTCGTCCCCCATTTAAAATGGGGAACCCAACCTCAGTGGGGATGTGTGTGTTTTTTGCATACTAGACATTCCCGACCCACAAAAGGACAAAAGAAAAATAGTGTAGGATTCGAATGTGGAAGAAAATCAGATTTCCCCCAAAGAAATCTAACTGTACACTGAAACATGCCTCCGCATCCAGACAAAAATTTGGCCCAATATCTTGTATAAATTTGTCATCCTGGCTTCTATGTGCAATGCCCTATATATGTCCCTACACAGACTCTATTTTTCCTTTTTAATGTCCTTTTCTAACTTTACTACCATATTTAAAGGTCTACATGTCAGCACTCTTCGACCTCTGTTTTCCACTCAGTTAAAAATCTTGATGCTTGAGACATATTTTCTTTCATTTTCTTTCCCCTCTAAAACACTTTTTTTGTGCATCAAAGTGCTTCTGCCACATAATAGTTCACTTTTCCTACCTACATCATTCTACAATCTCTTGCATCCTTCATCACAATGGCCCTGATCTGTGTCATCAGCAAAGTTTAATATCATTCCTCTTGTGGCTGTGTCCAAATAATATACATAAATACAAACCACAAAGAGGTTCCAGTTTAGATTTCTGGGGGCATTATTAGCTGTCATGCTGGAGAACATTAATTTACCCTACTTGTGGCCTACAGACACCATCCATGCAGCTGCATTTCCTTTAACACCATGTTAAGTTCTTCAGTCTTTGTAACAACCCTCTTACAAGGCAATATATCAAATGATTGCTGAAAATCCATATTTGTAACATTTACCCTATTCCCTTTATAAATCATGTGATTGCATCAAACCTTTTCATAATATAAAGAGCTATTAAAAATCTCCAGTTAATAGCCATTTCTAGGAGTCTTTCTCCTTTAATAAAGGCAGCTTTTCTTCGACTGTGTCTTAATTTTGAAAAGTTTTTTCCCTGTTAGAATCTTGTCCCCCAACTAAGTACAAAGAATTGATGAATTAATTGAATCTTCAGTTTTTGGGACATGTGTGTCTCAGTGAACACCTTGCCTGCAGTCTGAGTGTTTTCCTTTGAATACTTTCCCTTTTTAAAATTCATTGAGGCATATCTTTCTTTATACACTATGCCACAAAATATTCCATGCAGAAATTATTAGGGATCTGATGATTTTTTGAGGGTTTCAAACACTATCTCATTGATCCTCTAATCATTGTTGCCCTATTATGGTATCGCAGTTAAGTTTTGGAAGAGTATTAAACATTTTATACAAAGCAATGATACTGATTGTTCTGAGCAGTTCTTTTAATTTTATATTTACAAGGGAATTTCACCATATATGTATATGTAAATATGTACATAAGTCACAATATGAGAAGTTTGTTAATGATTATTATCGTTGTCATCACTATCAGGTATACTGGAGTTCATTAGTGTAGCAGTGGGCCTGGTCAGCATTCGTGGTGTAGACAGTGGACTCTACCTCGGAATGAATGAGAAGGGGGAGCTGTATGGGTCGGTAAGTCCAAATTTGTGTTTTCGATGTTTTTAAATGCATTTCTCTATGACAAAAGGTTAGGGCTGCTTTGCACAAATAGCACTGAATTTTTTAAATTGTATTTATTAATTTTGGTTAGTTAATAATTTGAAAGAAATTAATAAGTGTATAATTACAAATAATTGACATGGGAACGCCAAGTGAACAAATGTTAAATTTCTTTTTACCAAAACCGCATCATGCAATGCAAACAGTTTCAAGGCTACACTGTCACATTAACGACACTGTATCCTTTTTGTGAGCCTATCTAGGCTGTATTTCAAAATGATCCAGAGTGTAGTTTATAACTTAAGCCAACCTTTGTGGCCCAACAAAAATTTTAGTGTCTCATCATATTGACCTACGGACTGCGACTTTAAATCAAAAGAACATTACTTTCTCATTGCTGTTCTTTGCTTTCCTTTTTGTTGATGCACAATTATGTTACACTTACTTTTGTTGTTACATTGTGATTTTACAGCTTCCAAATAGCTCAGCATATCTTAAAATGTTGACAAACTTTCATTAAAGTGTGATTTGCTAGTATAGGATGCAATAAGAAAATGTCATTTAACCACCTGAATCCACCCTTTCTCAGTGAATAATTTGACCTCTCATGGGATCTCCCTAATTTACTTAATCTACAGATGGAGACACAAAAACAACTACAGGTGAAATTTTAAAGGTGATGAAAAAAACGATATTACTTTGTGACCCCAAAGGCAATCATGTATTATTCAGTCTTCACTGATAGCATACAATATTCTAAATTCAACCTTATCAAGAAATCAGACACGAGTAAACAAACATGAGTTTGCCGCATTAAACAAGATGCATCCCAGTACTTGATTAATACTTTTAGTGAATGGTCAATAATCAGATCTTTCTCTTTTTCCTCTTTTGTCAATGCAATATATGTAATTGTCATGTTTCTAATTTCACTGTACATCTGCCCACACTAATTCTGCCATTCCTTAGCCTCATTAACCTATTTTGTCCAAGTTCCTTTTGAATCTTTTAAATTAATTCCTAATTCCAGTTGTCACTGGTTGCCAAATTGACTCTGGTCCATTTATCACTACCTTTTGTTTTCTTTGCCAAGCTAATTTTCAATCCAGCTAACAAACTTACCATTAGTTCCATGCACCTTTTATCGTCTTTACAAACCTAACAGACTAAGAGATAGAACTTTATCTTCTGAAAACCCAAGTAACTACGTCTTTTGGAATAGCCCTTGTCCACTAATTTAGTTACCTCCTCAAAGAATTCCAGTGGATTTGTGAGGCATGACATATTGCTTGTAAAACTACACTGGCTGCCCATTATGGCCCCTCTGTTTTTAGAACTTAATCGAACTGCACCATAATTACAAATCTTTCCTCTATGCACTTTTCTGTATGCCTCAGAAATTTGGACCATAAATAAAGATTTGTGGAAGAACATAGGAAATAGGAGAATGAGTAGGCCATTTGGCTCCTTGAGCTTGCTCCACCATTCAACTAGCTGATCTTCTACCGCACTATCCCCATATCCCTTGATATTTTTAATATATAGAAATCTGTCGATCTCCATCTTGAATATATTCAATAAGCCTCCACAGCCCCTTGCAGTAGAGAATTCCAAAGATCCACCACCTACTGAATGAAGAAATTCCTCTTCATCTCAGCACTAAATGGCCTACCTCCAATTCTGAGACTATGTCCCCTGGTTCTAGGGACACCTCCTCCCCCCACTGACCAGCCAGGGGAAACATGCTTCCTGTATTTACTCAATGGAACCCTGTAAGAATTTTGTATGCTTCAATGAGATCACATCTCATTCTTCTAAACTCTGGAGAATACAGGCCCAGTCTCCTCAATTTCTCCTCATAGGACAATCCTGCCATCCCAGGGATCCATCTTTTTTTAAATTCTTTCTTTTGTGGGATGTGGGCATTGCTGGCCAGGCCAGCATTTTTATTGCACATCCCTAATTGTCCTTGAGAAGGTGGTGGTGAGCTGCCATCTTGAACCATTGCAGTCCATGAAGGGTAGGTACACCCAGAGTGCTGTTTGGGAGACAGTTCCAGGATTTCCACCCAGCGACAGTGAAGCTGGCTCTAGTGAAGTTCTGGTGAACCTCCGTTGCACTTCCTCTATGACAAGTATATCCTGCCTTAGGTAAGGAGACCAAAATTGTACACAATTGTCCAGGTGCGATCTCACCAAGGCTCTCTACAATAACAGGAAGATTCTTTACCCTTGTACTCAAATCCTCTTGCAATAAGGGCCAAAAGAAAGTTGAAGCATTTGAAATGTGGATGCTAAGACGAATGTTAAAAATTCTAATACGGAACATTGGATAAATGACGAGATGCTTGAAATTGCAAGAACAACGAAAACTCCAAAAAGTAACTTCCAGAAAGGAAAATGTCATTTTTTCAGCCATTTGATCAGACCTGAAAAGCTGCAGATATCTCTTCTAGAGAGCAAAGTGGAGGGCAGCGTAAGGATGACGGACACCACAGAGTAGTTGCAGACAAGCTACAATGGACGTGTGAGGATGGCACAAGACAGCCGGGAGTGACATACCATGACACCGCCTGATAGGTGCAGCTACAAGCAACAGCAATTGTGAAGTGCAAAAGTAAGGAGTATCATAGTGGGGATAATTTTCACTTTTGCCCTGGGGCAGCAACCTGACACAATACATCACTCAGCAACTTTAGGAGATGCCCAGTTTTCATCCCAGTGAAGGTGAAAATTAATCAATTTCTCAAAATAATGTTATGGTCTTTAAAAATCTCACAATGGACAGCAACAAAACAAACCAACCAAATCCGTCAAAAATAAATTCCAAACTTCCAGCCAGCTGCCATGACAGATTCCATTTGTTCATTCTCTCCTTCCTAATTAGTTCTGTCATGTTAAATTATAGTATTTGATTTCATTTTCTCCTCCTCCTCTTCGTTATCAGTTGGTAGCTGTTGGTTGTCTTCCTGTCATTACAGGCTGCCTTCTTTCCCAGGGATTGCAAAGTTGGATATCCCCTATTCTGGAGTTCAGATGCTTAACTTGAAATTCTAAGACATTCTTTGGGGAACTCAGAGGCTTGCAAACAACCTATTTCCCTGTTGTTCACAACTTCTGTGTCCTTCAGTGATGGCTTTTATGAGGCTTACTCATGTGCGAGAAGCTGTGCTTCCCCATCCTGGTTATTTTTTGGCTCTACATTCATTTGTAATCCAGTTTTTTTTTGCCTACTTTTGGTGCACTTCAGAATATTTTACAATTTTCCTTTGCTTCTTTGGGAAAAAACTCTAAGGTGTTTTAGCAATCTTTGTTCTGTTTTGGGATCCTTATCTTGGCAGATGATTTCAGGTTTGTATCACCAACTTTTTCAGTATCCCTGGATACATGGAATATTTGTGCCTCTAACCCAATTTAATTTTTTTTCCTTTGTACAGCCATCTCGCTTGCTAATGCTCTTCATTTACCTATATATATGAAAGAGAGTGAGAGAGATGAATAGAGAGAGATTTTTATATAAAGAGAGATTTTTGTCTAATATGTTTATTCCCATAAGAACAACTCAGACAAATCAAACTAGATCATATCTGTCCACACTTGCTGGCATGACAATATTATGTGACCTGGCATTCCCAAAGTGTGTCTAGCCTCCTCCCACATTTCAATTCCTTTCCTGCCCACACATTCCACCCGAGTACAGTACTCCCTGGCTCCAGCCTCTTTCAAGCCCTCTCAGCCCCCCAAGTGCTTTCAGAACATCCTCACTATTTCAAGAAGCCAGGTTTTTGAGTTTTGAGTCTTGAGTTTTCCTAGACTCGCTGCCAAATGTCCACTGATCCCACATCCTAGTCTCCTCCTCCTCCTCTAACTGGTCTCAGCCCCATGCCTCTCTTCCGTCTGAAATGGTCTCAGGGTCTAGTTCTGAAAAATCCCAGTTCCATGTCTCCGAGACCAGATGAGTAGCCCCGGGGCTGAGTTAAACTGGTTCCATTCTAGGCCTACAAACTGTCTCCTGTTTTGCAACCTAAGGCTACAGGTCTTATTTTTTCTAGCCCCACCACTTACCCTCTCTTAGCCTGAACCCTTACCCCAACTCAATATTTTCTCTCAACCAAATGTGCTGTAGTAGCTTCTAGACCTAGCCCTTCCCTGTGTGATCTGATTATCTACCTTAACTTGTTACATGGAACTTGCAAGTTGTTGTGTACCCAGATATTTGAGAAAGGTAACAGATATAAATTGAGTCTAGAAGTGACCATACAGATATTGCATTCAGGGAGGAGTATGAAATATTAAATGAAATTACCATGGTAAAGGAAGAGGTATTAAGCGGTTTAACATTTATGAAAATGGGTAAATATCATATGGGTAAGTATCCTGGGCTGTTAAGGAAAGTAATGAAGAAATAGCAGAGAATTTTCTAATCCTCTCTGGCTACGGGTTTGGTGCCTGAGGACTGGATGATAGCTAATGCTGTACCATTGTTTAAAAAGGGAAAAGGGGATAGGCCAGCCAGCCTATCTCGGTGGTGAGAAAATTACTGGAAAAAATTCTGACGGACAGGATAAATCTTTATTTAGAAAAACATGGGCCAGAAATTTCCCCCCGTTGCGGGAGTTGTGCAGGGGTGGGCAGGAGTGGGCACGAACCCGATTGGCGCCCCCAATCGGGGACGCACCGCCATTTTAGGTGGGCGGGCCAATTAAGGCCCGCCCAGTGTGACGCTTGCCCGGAAGCGCTGAGTGCTCCCTGTGCAGGCGGTGGGGGGGGTTCTCTGACAGGTTCCTTGCGCTCTTTCGAGCTCAGAGATCTCCCTGAGGCACAGAGGTATCTCAAGGAGGTTTATTTCAGTGCTAAAGTTTTAAATAAAGGTTTTTAACACTTTTAAAACACGTCCCCTCATGTGACACCATCACATGAGCTGGGACATGTCAAAGAATAAATGTATAAATTTTTATTAGATTGTAAGGGGTATGATTAAAAAGTTTACAGATGATTCAAAATTTGGCCATGTGGTTGATAATGAAGAAGAAAGCTGCAGACTGTAAGGAGGTATCAATGGACTGGTAAAGGAGGCAGATCAGTCACAATAGAATTCTATCTGGAGAAGTATGAAGTAATGCATTTGGGAAAGGCTAACAATGCAAGGGAATACACAATATATGGTAGGGTACTGAGATGTATAGAGGGAACATAGGAACATATGACTTCGGAGCAGGAGTAGGCTATTCGATCTTTTGAGCCTGCTCCCCCATTCAATAAGATCATGGCTGATCTGGTTGTGGTCTTAACTCCACTTTCCTGTATGACCCCATAACCCTTGACTCTCTAGCAAAAATCTGTCTAACTCTGCCTTGAACAAATTCAATAACCCAGCCTCCACTCACTGGGGAAGAGAATTCCACAGACTAATGACCATTGGAGAGAAAAGATACTTCCTCATCCCCTTCTTAAAAGGGAGATCTCTTATTCGTATGCTGTGCCCCCTAGTTCCAGTATGCTCCACAAGTGGAAATATCCTCCTAGTATTGACCCTATCAAGTCCTCTCAGGACCTTATATGTTTCAATAAGATTACCTCTTATTCCTCTAAACTCCAGTGGATATAGCCCAACCGGTTTAATCATTCTTCATTAGATAAACCCTTCATCCCAGGACGAAGTTGTGAACCTTCTCTGAACTGCTTCTAATGCAATTATTTCTTTTTTCAAGTAAGGAGACCAAAACTGTACACGATATTCAGATGTGATCTCACTAAGACCTTGTACAGCTATAGTAAAACTTCCCTTCCTTTATATTCCATTCCCCTTGCAATAAATGTCGAAGAGGGACCTTGGAGTGCATGTTCTTGAAGGTGGCTGGCCAGGTAGATAATTTGATCAAAAAGGCATATAGGATACTTGCCTTTATTAGCTGAGGCACAGCTGGGAGGTTATGCTGGAACTGTATAATATACTAGTAAGGTCACATCTGGAACACTGCGGACAGTTCTGGTCACCGCACTATAGGAAAGATGTGATTGTACTAGAGAGGATACGGAGGAGATTTACGAAGATGTTGGAAGAATTTTAGTTATGAGGAAAGATTGGATAGCCTAGGTTTGTTTTCTTTGGAACAGAGGAGACTGAGGGAAGGCCTCAGTGGATAAAATTGAGTAGACTACATAGAGAGGAAAGGAAGACCCAATGCCCTTTGGTTGAAGGGTCCATAACCAAGAGGCATAGATTTAGGGTAAGAGGTAGGAGGCTTATGGGGGATTCAAGTGGCAATTTTTCACCCAGGGGGCGGTGGGAATTTGGAACTCACTATATGAAAGGATGGCAGAGGCAGAAACCCATCTAATATTTTGAAAAGTACTTGGATATGCACTTGAAGTGTCATAACCTACAAGGCCAGGGGCCAAGAGCTAGAAAGCCAGATTAGACTGAACGGCTACTTGTTGGCTAGCGTGGACACAATGGGCCATATAGCCTCTTTTCATGCTGTAAATTCCTGTGACTCAGTTATTCTAGATTGGTTGAAGAAAATGTGTGAGAACTGTGGAAAAAGAAGTCGGAAGTCATGCAGATGAGAGAGAGAGGAGATATTTTCAGAAGGAGTGAGAAAAGGTTATAGATACTATTACAGAGATAGATATAATAATTTGATGGAAGTGAAGCTAAAGACAGAGAGAGGAACCCACAAATATTTATGAAGAATGAAAGAAATAGAGAGATAGTTACAGAAAGAGACTTAACTCTTTTTGTGTGTGATCAACAATATGGAGACCTTTTGTTTAGTTAAAGTGGATGATCAGGAGTATGAAATAATATTTGAGCCTTGGTTCAAACATGGACAAAAGAGCTGAACCCCAGAGTTGAGGTGAGAGTGACTGCCCTTGACATCGGGGCAGCATTTGACTGAGCATGGCATCAAGGAGCCCTAGCAAAACTGGAGTCAATGGGAATCAGGGGGGAAACTCTCCGCTGGTAGGAGTCAATACATAGCACAAAGGAAGATGGTTGTGGTTGTTGGAGATCAATCATCTCAGCTCCAGGACATCACCGCAGGAGTTCCTCAGGGTAGTGTCCTAGGCCCAACCATCTTCAACTGCTTCATCAATGTCCTTCCTTCCATCATAAGGTCAGAAGTGGGAATGTTTGCTGATGATTGCACAATATTCAGCACCATTCATGACTCCTCAGATACTGCAGCAGTTCATGTCCAAATTCAGCAAGACCTGGACATATCCAGGCTTGGGTTGACAAGTGGAAAGTAACATTTGCACCACACAAGTGCCAGGCATTGACCATCTCCAACAAGAGAGAACCTAACCATCGGCCCTTGATGTTCAATGGCATTACCATCACTGAATTCCCCCACTATCAACATCCTGGGGGCTACCATTGACCAAAATCTGAACTGGACTAGCCATATAAATACCATGGCTACAAGAGCAGGTCGGAGACTAGGAATCCTGTGGTGAGTAACTCATCAGCTGACTCACCAAAGCCTGTCCACCATCTACAAGGCAGAAGTCAGGAGTGTGATGGGAAACTCCCCACTCGCCTGGATGAGTACAGCTCCCGCATCACTCAAGAAGCTTGACACCATCCAGGACAAGGCAGCTCACTTGATTGGCACCCCTTCCACAAACATTCACTCTGTCCACCACCAACAAACAGTGGCAGTGTTTACCATCTACAAGATGCACTGCAGGGACTCACCCAGCCTCCTACATAGCACCTTTCAAATCCACGACCACTACCATCTAGAAGGACAAAGGCAGCAGATACATGGAACACCACCACCTGGAATTTCCCCTCCAAGCCACTCACCACCCTGACTTGGAAATATATCGCCTTTCCTTCACTGTTGCTGGGTCAAAATCCTGGAACTCCCTCCCTAACAGCACTGTGGGTGTACCTACACCAGATGGACTGCAGCAGTTCAAGAAGGCAGCTCACCACCACCGTCTCAAGGGCAATTAGGGATGGGCAATAAATGCTGGCCTAGCCAGTGATGCCCGCATTCCATAAATGAATAAAAAAAATTGAATTATTTTACTTTAAGCAATGATTTCCCAATTCCTGACAGAAAATATAATTGCTTCCTGATGAGGTACAAATGCTTTCAATTTTAACTTGGATGTTCTAATTGAACAGAGTGCTAATAACTACAGGGAAGGTGTAAGAAAAGTGCATTCAGCTCTTGCAATTGAGAGAGGTCTTAGATCATGTGCTTGCAATATCTGTGGATGTAGATAGGTGCCAGACTGTTGAATATATGTCACATTGCAATAGTTCTTCATTTGTATCATGTATTTGCCTGTGGAAATTGGAATTACACAATTGTTTCACTCAGAACATTCTCTTTCAACTAGTTTATACCTAGTTATAGGAAGCTAGTTTATATTTTTATTTACAGTGACTCTGAGTATTACAAGATAGTGTTAAATCCCAGCAGCAGCTTTGAATATGTGGGAGCATTTGAAAGGGAGGAATACAGGAGGTACAAAATGGTGAGTAGGATGATGAATGGTGGCAGACAAATGGAATAACAGATTGAGAAGAAATGTCAATTATATCTATTGAGTGGGTAATCTTTTTAATACCTGAAGACATTCCATGACTGATAAGGGTATCTGCTAATGTTCAGTCTTTTGATTTAGAAGCATAAGTCTGCTTTTATTTTTATTCAGCTACGGAAGCTTCCTTTATAATGAATATTTATTATACTTTTCATTAGCAGATAAAATACAATCAATTTCACCCCAAATATTTTCTTGTTGCCACAGTTATCCCAATGATTGAGGGAACCTAGGAAAGCACAGTGGATCTATATATTAGCATATCATTCTCTAAAATAATGCCTGTTGTTGGAACTGGGTTAATGGCTTTTGTTCATGTGCACTTCCAAGACATGGGTTATTTTCTCTCTGGATCAGTACACATGCTTTTAAATGGAGTTTATTTTATGGGAATTATTGGTTGAAGACAGTGGTTTGGTTGCCTCAGGGGCATTGCTATTTAGAGCCTTCTGCTGTGTAATACTGCATCTAATCTGTGTGCATTACTGTAATGCATGATTCAATCAAGCAGATCACATCTTGAAACCTCACTAAATAAATGCCACCTTCTGGATTCTTAAACACATTACATCAAAAGCATGGATTACAAATGACATAAAACCGGTTCCTGCTGTTGTTTGCTATCTAGGATTTTTCATAACAGAACAACAACATTAATAACAATAGAAAGCCAAATAGATTTCCCGTATAGCTGGCACTATTAGTGCAGAGTGACACCAATTGTGACATTTTACTGATTGAATGCACATCAGTACCTTTTATGGCAATACATTCACAGTAGCACATTAATAAATAGAAGTAATTTACCTTCTTAAATGTTTCTTTTTAATATAATGACATTCAAAATGTAACCTTGCCATGAATTGCATTTTGGAAATAACACACATCACTACACATAACACATATAAAATCATAAGCACACAAATAACTTGACAACAATGGCATTTTAAAACACTAGACTATTTTGAAACAAAGAAAACGTTTAAAATGAGAAATAAATAAATTCTGTAAAAGTGTTTCTTCATGATGACCAATATTGTAGTGTGTAGTTTGAACCATTTGGACTAGGATGGACCCAAATTTGGACCCCAATTCCTGTTACCTGATCGCAGCTGTGATTGCATTTTGACGCTCAAATTACTGTTGGAATAGGATATAAAATCAGCTAGAGTTGATTGTTGTTCAGTCAGCTCCCAGTAGAATGTATGTGTGAGTGAATATTCAGGGAGAACTACATTCATGCTTGACTGTGATACTTTGAGTTGAAAAACCCAATAAGATACAGTTTTGAGTCTGAGGCCACACGTGAAGAATAGCTATTTGGGCCAATGCACAATAGCCAGCAACCTTAAAGTGTCACAAAATAGACAGAACCTGCACAATGTCTTAAAACAAAGAATATTGTGAACCTATTGACATAATTGGCAGTTATGGGGTGTTAAAATGTTAAAATCAATCTTGCTATTTCATCCAGGTATCAGGTTGTGAATTAACTTCTCTGCAGGAAAGCACCACAGAAACTAATTAGGTGACCTTTTACTATCTGATATCCTGTAGTTTCTCACTTTAGTGACGGTTTTTCAGATATAATAAGGCAATTAAGTCATGCATTACTTGTTACCATTTTCATTTTTTTGTGTTTTGTTTCCACAAATAAGCATCCAAGTATATGTTACAAGAATAAAATATTTCATGTTTACTCAAAACATTTTCTTCCAATACAGGAATCCAGCAGATTGTGTTTCCATAAAAACTGAGATGTATTTCCAGTGAGAATTTCTTCCATGCCACTTGTCATGTGATTCCGTTCCCTGCAGAGAGTACAAAAACTTGATTTAAATTAGTCTCATGTTTCCTGTAGAGCTACAAGCAAGCACACAGCACTTGACCTCTGTTTTACAATTGAAGTAAAAAAAATCAGTTAATCAGGACCAATCCTCTCCAGGGATATGCTGAGATAGCAAAGAATGAATGAATAAATTGAGCAAAAGCTACACATTTTATAATCTGACTGAGCTAACTTGATTTTTCTCTTCTGTTAAGAAAAAGCAGGTTACAGTTTGAGCAGTGATTTGAATTAATATACATTTGGAGTAATGTACTACAGTGCTATACAGAAGTATTTCACATGCCATTTTTGACATGCCTTGATAAGATATATGCATACTTAGGCAAAGCTCATTTGATGCGTCTTATCTTGCCCATCCACAAAATTCTTATATGGAACCAATATATGTGAAGTTCTGATCATTGTTGCATCCAAACATTTCCCAAATGATTCCAGGGTTTTCATCTCCATGATTCAATCTGGAGGTTTATTCCATGTATCAGGCACTCTTTGTGCAGAATAACTCCTTGTCATCAATTTGTCTTATTCTGATTTGAACCTACATTCCTTTTGTCCTATTCTCATGGTTTAATTTAATGTAATATTCCAGATTTACCTTTACTGTATTTTTTCATTTCTGTAAGTGGAATCCCAAATTTCTTCAGTCTATCCTCTTCCTCAATAAAATCAGTTTTGTGGTTTCCAAATGTTCGTGGTAATTGAGGTTCAATAAAATACAGGCTGCTCTATATACCTTATTTTGCTTAATCCTATAATTAATACTTAATAATTAACCCTATAATAAGTACTGAACCTGTGAACGTTAGATGTAAAACCAAGCATACAAAAATAGAATGAATGGACTACTCTAAGGTGAGGCCCTATACTGAATATTTTTCTGTGAAATACATGCCATATAAAATGTTTTGCTGAATTTTTCTCTCGTCGTTCCTTAAGACAATGATTTATTCTAGGGGTAGAGTCCCACAGGCACCAGATAGCATCTGGATCTTCATACATTGGTACATCCAGCTGATATGACCATTCTAAAGTTATGAAACTGAGCATGGGGAGGCTGAATATCAAGCAGCATTCTCCTGAATGCCCATTTTAACTTCAGCAGAAGAGCTAGCAAAACTGGCATGGATGTGATTTGCAATCCTCTACTCTCGGGGATCAAGGGGCTATGGAACAACAGGGAAAACTTTGCATTGATACAAGATCCTATCTCTGTCCAAAAGTTCATTTTGTGCAACTTGCAGGAGTGTGAATCTTAGCCAGTTTTTCCTTTTCCCAATTATTGGGCTGTCATGACCAATTGAGGTATTCTTACAGTTTCCTTGGCTGAGACCAACTAACTCAGCACAAACTGGTTATTGAATTTGGATGGCTTAGTTGCATATGAGGTACAGAATTTTCCAGTAAATCTTTGGGCAGCTGCACTTTAACTTACTTTTATTTTACTTATTACTTATCAGCAATGCTTGCTTTCACTGTATCTGGAAATGGAAGCATGTCATTCTAACACCGTGCATTAGCTTCCATCACTCCCTGCTGTTGTTTGCTCTTGAGGAATGAGACATAGGCCAGGGTCTTATATTAGCTGGGTGGGCTCGGCGGGAGCGGGCGGGGAGCGGTCACAAAGGCGACAGCCACCCGCGATTGGCTTGGCACCGCGATTTCACACGGGCGGGCCAATTAAGGCCTGCCCAGCGTGGATCACAAGCAGTACAGCGCTACCTATATGAGCAGGGGGAGGAGGGAGAGTCGGGTCCAGAGCTCTTTCGCATGCACAGAACTGCCTCGGGGAGATTGAAGTGCTTGTTAAATAAATTATTAAAAACATTAAAAATTGAATGAAACATGTCCCCTCATGTGTCACATGAGATGGGACATGTTGTTATTTTCAAAATAAAGTATTTATATAATCATTATTAGCTTTAGGAAACCTCATCCCGCTTGTGGATGAGGTTTCCTAAAAAACATAAAGGCCACTTGCCCTTTTCGCCTACCCGCCAACTGTCAGGTTGGATGGGCAGCGTAAATTTGGAATTAATTAGCATTTTATGGCCTTAATAGGCCTTTCAATTATCGGCAGGTGTGCAGCCGACTCCGGTGCGTGCCTGCTTAATGAAATACCGCAAGATAGCGTGATGACGACAGGATGCACACCTGATGTCATTGCACGTCGTTTTACGTTCCAGCATGTCGGGCCAGCCCCCGCATGCCAAATGTAAAATTCTGCCCAGAGGCCGGAATTATCTGCTCCTGTTGGTGTTCATGGCAGGTGTGAGTAGACAATATGGCAAGAAGGCGAAAAATTGGTTTGACGCCTTCGTGAAACCAGTTTCTGATTATCTGTTCTGCCCGTCAGTGGCGGGTTGCCTCTCCTGCTGTCCAGCGTCAGGAACTTAATTTTAATGCATTTGCATCTCGTCATTGTGCCTGCTTGCTGGAATCATCTTCCTACGTGAAATTTACCTCCCACATCGGCATGCTTCATGACTGCCTTTAAAAGGCGTGCACCTGGCGCTGAATTTCAAGGGGCACTTGGTGGTTAGTGCACATAAATTTGGCAGTGCTCATGAGGATCGCCCGTAGGACATGAAGGAAGTGGTGCCACCCATTTTGTGGGGGGTGGGAGTGGGGGCGGGGAGCGCAGGCAAGTCGTCTTTTCTTGGCAAGTTTTCTGTGCGGTGCCAGGGCAGGAGCTGCAATGCGGGTGGGGCCAGGCTTGGGGTGGCTGGGGGGTGGGGGCGTGGGGCAAGGCAGCATAGGCTGAAGAAAGTACTTAAGCACATGCTTGGGTGTGGTAGGGGGTGGAAGTGGGGGTCGGTGGTGGGGGTGGGGGCGGGGTGTTGATGGGTAGTGGGGGAGAGGAGAGGCTAGCAGCCACGCACTTGGAAAAGCTTGTCAAAAGCGAGCATTCTTCTGCAGCTGAGACTGTTCAGCAGCAGCTCCATTGACATGCTGGGAGTCCGGCCTCTGCAGCATTTCTGCCCACTCAAGCAACACAAAGGCATGAAGCTGCCACTATATGCTCCAGAAATTTTCACCCTTCAGGGGCAGACAGCAAAATCATGTGACCTTTAGGGAGTCACGACTCACTGGGGATAGTGCGCTGTAATATCGAGCCCCACTGTTCCCTGAGCCGTGACAAATATGAAAAAGTTTGATCAAATCACCATACTTCCCTAATTCTACCTAATTGTTTGATTTAGGTTAACAGAATTCAAGCACCAGGTTTGTAAACTTAATTGATAAATAACTATTTATTGAACAAACTGTCATTAACCAGTGGCAAAAGAAAAAACTATGAACTGCTAATTTCTAACTCTATAACCTAAACTCTCCCACCTTCTTAAATCTCTATAACACACATACAAGACACATAAGACACACAAAAACATGGAGTTTAAGGGTGGGCTAAAACAGCTCAACAGCACCAATTCTGGCGTAGAGGATTCGATGGGTTGATTTTGATTGGTGTCTTCCAAATTCCTTCAATTCTTGTCGATGACACAAGGTGGTCTTCCAGTAATTTCCATTTTCAGTATTTAGTTCACTGGTTAAGCACTTGCCTTTCAATGTCTCTAGCAGTGATTTTCCTCTTTCGCCACTTGACAGGGGTTTTCAGAGAGAGAAAGCAGGTTTTGGAGATATGAGAAGAAAAGCCAGCTAGCTATTATTGTGGAATTACTGGAATCTTCCACACACAGGAAAAAGAGATTTTAGGTCTTATTCTTTTCAGGCCAGGGGCTATTCTGCTGCACTAACTTCACAAAACACCTGGTCAGGAACCAATTAAAATGTTGTTGCCAGGCAGCCCCTTGGTTCAGGACTCCTTTCTGGCACCATCCTGTCTTTCATAGCACATTCTGTTCCAGGACTGCAACATTGTATCTCATCCTGTTCCAGTGGACACGTCGTTCACCCTGCAGCCATTGTAATTTTAATCCCCAGTCCAACAGAAAATAAAAAGACATGTTCTTTACAACAGTCCAACAGAAATGAAAAGCTATGTTCCTAACAAGGGGTTGCAGAACAATTGGACAACTGGGCAAGTTGTAGCATCCCCTTGCAAAAGGTGGCCATGATGCAGCCATGGGTGGAGGTGCTCAGATCCTTTGCAGTGTCTTTAGTCAGGATTGGACCAATATCCCTCATGGTGCAAGTTAACAGCGCAGTCTTGCACTGCAGATTAGGAGAATGCCTATGCCTTAGCTGAGAGCACTGCATGCAGTCCAATGGCTGAAGCTGCAGCCAATCAGTCAAGTGGAGTGGGGTGGAGGTGGTTGGGGTTTCGGACAGCCATGAAGTGCACTACACAGTGACCATCCAAGTAGTGGCCAGCCCTCACCGGCATGTGTGAAGGAACCTTCAGACTTAACCAAGAGAAGTCCTTAGGACACATGCCTCTCTCTCTTTGATCCTGCAGGAGGTGACCCTCAGGATCATGGATAAAAGCAAAAAACTGCGGATGCTGGAAATTCAAAACAAAAATAAAAATACCTGGAAAAACTCAGCAGGTCTGGCAGCATCTGCGGAGAGGAACACAGTTAACGTTTCGAGTATGTATGACTCTTCAACAGAACTAAGTAAAAATAGAAAAGAGGTGAAATATAAGCTGGTTTAAGGGGGTGGGGGGAAGGGTAGAGCTGGATAGAGGGCCAGTGATAGGTGGAGATAGCCAAAAGATGTCATAGACAAAAGGACAAAGAGGTGTTGAAGGCGGTGATATTATCTAAGGAATGTGCTAATTAAGGGTAGAAAGCAGGACAAGCAAGGAACAGATTGCCAGCCTGGTGATTTAATGGTTTGCCCCATGGCTAACAGGGAGCAGAGAAGAAGAAGAAGAGTGCGGCAGAGGCACCTGTGCACGCAGCTGAAGATCCACAGAGAGCCGTTGCTCATAGCACCTCGCTACACCCAGGGTCTATAAATGGTGCCTGTCATTCCTATAGATGACTGAGAACCAGTGTTGCTGAAAACTGCACAATATTTAGGGAACTTATGCCACCTGCTGCAGAATTTGGCACCACGGGGCATCCACTGAGAATGGCTGTGAAAGTGACCGTGGCACTCAATTTTTACGCCAGTGGCTCCTTCCAGGGCTCCATAGGTGACCTGTGCGGGATCTTGCAAGTCTTCGCCCACAAGTGCATCCAAGAGGTCACGGATGTCATCTTCACAAAGGCACAGAACTTTATGTATTTTGCCCTGGATCAGGGAAGCCAGGAAGCAGGACCGCTGGGATTTGCGCAGATTTCTGGTTTTCCACAGGTGCAGGGTGCCATCGACATGTGGCATTTAGATCTCCGTGGCAACAAGCAATCAACTACGTCAACCGCAAGGGATTCCGCTCAATGAACGTTCAGCTGGTCTGCGACCACCATAAATACATCCTATAGGTTTGCGAATGATGTCCAGGGAGTGATCTACATCCTTAGCAGATCTCAGATCCTTGACATTTTCCAGGGTCCACAGAGGCTACAGGGTTGGCTGCTCAGGGGCAAGGGCTACCCATGGAGCGTGTGGCTGATGACTCCCGTGCGGTGGCCTCAGGCTGCAGCAGAGAGATGGTATAACAAGGCTCATGCTGCAACCTTAACCTTGGTGGAGCAAACGATAGGCATTTTGAAGAAAAGGTTTTGGTGCCTCGACAGGTCTGGGGGAGCACAGCAATACAGCTCCCATCATAACTTGCTGTGTACTACACAACCTGACGCTGCAACGGAGCATGGACCTGCATGAGGAGGAAGTGGAAGAGCTGTACGTCTCCTCCGATGAGGAAGTTGAAGGGGATGAGGGTGATGAGGTCCTGGAAGGCGAGGATGCCGATGATGAGGCCTTTGCACTGGCCAGATGATGCAGGCACACTTGTGGGGCACTAATAGCCACACAATTCCTGGAGGGTGATGATGGGATGCAGTGATGGCAGTCCTGACATCCTCACCTTGCATCTGTGACTCCTGTGTAGCTGATGGCAGTGCACATACCCTCAGTGCTCAGGCTCAAGTCATGGAGACGCAACGGGGCCCTAATAGTCATTAGATTCCAGGAGGATGATGACGACATGCAGTGAGGACATTCCATAGATCTTCAAATAACCTCCGTGAATGTCTGACTCCTGCCTGGCTGAGAGCAGCTCGCTTGCGTGCTGTGATTAGGGTCATAACATGAAGACGCAGTCCTGAAACTAAGTGCAACTGATCCTTTGGTAACCTTCATTACCTGACCCCTTCAGGACCACAACTTCACTGGTCACAGATGCTGAAGAGATGGGGGCCAGCCCCACCTCAAAGGTGCTGAGAGCACACAGAGAGAATGATGGAACTCTGTGACTCCTCAACACTCTGGCAGAATAACAAGCACCATCGAGGTGCAGACATCACTAATATGTCCAGTGAGTGTGAAGCCGGACCATCACTTTGGTCTGAAGGGTATACACTGCACAGGGAAGAGGCTCTGGACTGAGACAACTGTTTATCTTGTGCAGGAACCAAGGTTTCACATCTGGGTGACACGATCACTGCTCATCAGAACAAGAAGCCATAGACAAGGAGACACTCTTGGGAGTTTGTTTATGATAGTGAACATTACGTACAGGTGATTAACACCTGTGCCAAGGCTGTACAACTACATCTTCTTAACCTTCCTAACCCTGCCGTTATGTGTTGGTGCTCCCCCAACATCTACAGTGGAGGTGAAGGCAGCCTGCTGACTGTGATGCCTGTCTGTGATGACCTCGGCATGCATCCTCTGGAGGCTTGAGACCTGGAGGTCTCTGGCCAGCTTTGGGTGTCCTGCTGTGGGCACTCTCCTTGGCCTGTGGAGCTGGAACTGTGGGGATCACAGGTAGAGGGGATTTGGATCGGCCGGACATTCCATGAGTCACCTGGGTGGATGGCCCTGGGGTGTCGAGCTGCTGGTCCTCCTTCTGATGGATGTCTGATGGCCCCTGGCTGATTCCTTGAGGAGAAGGGGAACATGGAGTGAGATTGAGCTGTCCTGCACCCCTCTTGCGTTGACAGTGTTGGAGGTCAATGTGATGTAAGCACTGTTCAGCTCGTGCAACAGTGCAGGACCAATGTCCTGGACCAAGGTCTCCATGGTGGCTGCCAGGCCTACCGGCACTATCACCTCAAACTGTAGGCCATTGGAATTCTCTGAGGAGCACACCAGACATCCCCTCCCGATGTTTCCGTGATTGTCTTTGCAGCTCCAGCAACTGATTGAGGACTGAGTCCAGAGGCTCATCATCTGACTGGGTCTCAATAGATTCCTTGTCTCCAGAAGTCCTCTTAATGCCAGTGACCTTGGATATCCCTGCATCCTCCTGTTGTGAAAAATACTGTGTTCTGCGCTCACCAGATTGTGATCCTGAAGCTGCTGTAGATCTAGGTCCCACTAACGTTTGTGTCCCTGCACTGGTGGGGAATGTGGGTGAGCACTGTGATGGGTCTTCAATGGTGCTGCCAATGGTTCAGGGTCCTCATCCGAGGTACGCTTGGCGCTGGTGTCTTGGTCAAGGTTGCCTGAGGGCTACCTGTCAGATGTGCCAGAAGAGAAAGTGGGGATTATTAATGCTTGGCAGCTGCGTCACACACAGGACAGTGGACTCAGAGTTGCTTTGACAGACAGATGATCTGGTGCTGGATCCTCATGTGGATGCTTGCCGCTGACCTCACTGTCACTGCAGGAATGGACCACGTCCTCTCTGGCGCTCCAACGGGTGATCCTCAAACAGAGTGAGGACCTTGATGTTCCGCACTGCACCCCCTGGTCCAGGATCTCCCACTGATTGTGTGCGATCTTGTCCTACATAAAGATATTTGGAGAGAGTGTGAGAAAGGCGCTTGCCAGGCTAAATGAGAAGGATGCCAGCCATGTGTGTGCAGCGTGGAACCATGGATGGGATGAAGAGGCGATCTCCAAAGGAGATGAGGCCAGATGGAGTGTGAGGGTGTGTGTGAGAGAGTGAGTGGTGATGCCCCTTGAGCTGGCAGTGAGTGAGATGCCAGTGAATGTATGATGGGCTTGTGAGTGGGTGATTTAAGAGTGATGAGATGGTTGACTTATCCTGGCGGCATGGATGAGATCATTCATCCTTTTTCTGCACTGGATGGCCAACATTTTGTGTGCAGTGTTGGCACTGAGCACCTCTGCAACTGCCTCCCAATCTGAGTGGTGAGACTGATGGGCTTCCTGCAGCCTGAATGGGGGTAGAGGACATTGCGGCGGCCCTCCATGGCATCCAAAAGGCGTCCCAGGGATGCGTCACTGAATCGGGGGCTGCACTCTTCTTGGCTTTCAGGGCGGAGAGGATGTTTCCTCTTGTAGAAGAATCTAAAACTAGGGGTCAATGTTTAAAAATAAGGAGTCACCCATTTAAAATGGAGATGATGCAAAATTGTTTCTCTGAGAGAGTCGTGAGTCTTTGGAATTCTTTTCCTGGAAGGGCGGTGGAAGCAGAGTCTTTGAATATTTTTAATGCAGAGGTGGATAATTTCTTGTTAAGTAGGGGGAGTGATGGGTTATCGGCAGTAGGCGGGTTGCAGATTTGAGGTTACTACAGGTCAGCCATGATCTTATTAAATGGGAGAGCAGGCTCGAGTGGCCGAATGGCCAACTCCTGCTCCCTGTTCCTTTGTCTGTATGGCTAGATTCAAATCAGGATATCATAGAATGAGGCAAATCTTGATCCTTCCTTCCCATGATATCGTTTGGGAACACCCAACATGCAGTCTCATTACATAGCCATTCAAAAACAATTAGCAAGAATCATGATTCCACAACTTTTTTGGGGGTTTTTCTTTATTTATGTCTGTCAGCTTCGTTGATATTTTTATTTAAATTGGAGTGTTAATGGCACTATGAGAGAAGGATTTGTCTTGAAGAAGATACTCAGCCCAGTTACTGAGCAAATTAATTATCATATCTGTCTCAGTTAGTATTAGTTGAGCACCTTATGATTCACTAACAATCATTTTCATTGACCTGTGCCTGTTCATTCAGGTCTTTGACTTTAAGGCTCCGTAACTCCTCCAATCCAATTTGATGTTGCTGTAAGTAACTCTTATTAAACAAAAACATTTTAAATCAATACAAATCGATGTATTATTTTTAAAAAATTGATTGTAATTTTAATTGTAACTTGTTTAATAAAATCATCGTGTCTTTATTTTTAAATTGTAAAATATTGATAAGTACATGGAAACCTCCAGTTGCTCTGCAAGTAATGCTGCTAATAATATTGAATTACAGACCCATCTGCAACTGATTATTTACATGTTTCTACATGTGTAGTTTTTGTACATAGTTCAGTGATTTGGTGGTTTATGACCGGTAAGATTCCAATGTTGAAGACATGGCTCGGAAGCTTTTAACTTTGTAGAACGATTCATATAATCTAAGAAATTTCAACTTAAAGGGCAAAATTTTGCCCTTGATGGGCGGGCGGGCCCCACCGGCTTGGCGGTGGGTGGACAGCTGACCCCTGCCACTGAAACAGGGCCCACCGCCATTTTGAGTGGGCGGGCCAATTAAGGCCCACCCAGCGGCCTTCCCGACAGGAAGTGCTTCCTCTGCAGGGGGGGAGGGAATCCCCAGCTGTCAAAGTGCACACTTTCTCGCGTGCGTGCGAAACAGCGCACATCTCCCTGAGACTAAGGGCTGTCTCAGGGAGACCAGGGACAGCCTGAAAAACTTAAAAAATTGAAAAATTAAAATATTATTAACATGTCCCCCTCATGTGACATTGAGAAGGGACATGTTAATAAAAATGACACAAACTTTATTAAACTTTTTAAAAATGGAAATGAAACCTCACCCTGCCAGTGGATGAAGTTTCATGAATAATCTGGAGCCCGCTGGAGCTCCTGGCCTGCCCGCCAGCCTTAAGCTTGGACGGGCAGGTCTTTAATGATCTTAATTAGCCTGTCAATGGCCTTAATTGGCTATTGATAGGTCGGTGGGTGGACAGCTGGTTTCGCTGTCCGCCCGCCTTCCTAAACATTTAAAGGGACCGGGATGATGTCGGGGGTTCATCCCGATGTCATCCCGCGTCATTTTCCCGTCGGCGAGCGGGCCCCTCCCCTAAATTCGCAGCTGGGAAAATCCTGGCCAAAATGTTGATACAATGTAGTAAACATATTAATGGCATAAATAAATAAAAAGCAATAATTTATCTACAAAATAATCTAATTTTGATATTTGTTTTGTAAGAGATCATAAATGCAGTTTTCTGTGTTGAAGCTTTAATCTGTGCTTTTATTATGTTAGCTGTGATTCTAAAATAGGTACATCATTTTTATATATCAATGTATTAAATTAGTAAATTAAAACCAGTACATCTAGTATGCTCAAACATCATATTCCAGATACTGCATTTGTTACAGATTCAAAGTAATCTCAAAATGCTGGCCTCTCAGCTGACAAGGACATTCTGATTTGTAAAGTTCCATGAACAAATAATAATAAAATTTGATTGACCTAACCTTCTTATAACAATGAGACTTTGTGGTCTAGAGGGACATAGATCTACCCTAGCAGCAGGATAATTTTCAGAGTTGCATGATATAATCTCTCTTAGGCAGTCCTTCAGAATTGAGGATGACTTGCTTCCACTCTGGTGTGATGAGTTCTGAGATAGCTGATAAGTCCACATTTCATGATACAATACTCCTTAGAAAGCAGACTATCATCTGACTTACCAAAAATCTTATGTGTAACACCCATTTCCTAAAATAACACACTCACATCCTGGGTAGAATTTAATCCAGGCGATGGGGTCTCGCCTGCTAGCTGGAGAGCTGGTGAAAGCCCCGCATTGCCTCCTTTCGGTAAGGCCAGCAGTATCAAGTGCCAATCTGACACTTAATACTTCAACAGTGTCAAGTGGCCAGTGGCAGACCTTCCCCGGGATCAAGGATCCTGGGTAGGGAAATTCCGTGTTCCCCAGGAGCTGTTGACCAATCAGATAGTGGCAGAGCTCCATTGTAGATGGTGTCATTTGGAGGGTTGGTAGCTGCCAGTAATGAACCCACCAGAGGCCAGAATCAGTGAGGCAGTGAGGGACCCAGGCCACAGGTGAATGAGGGCAGGATGGAGTTCCCTGGAAAAATGGTGGGGTGGGGGGAGGGGGGGTGGTGGTGGTGGTTGCGGGGGGAGGTAGAGGGAAGGGTGGTGTGCAGGAGGTTCAGAAGAAAAGGCAGGAGGTGGCTCTCAGGCTCTCCTTTCCCGATGCTAGGTCCCTCACTCAGGCACTGAGTACCTAATATCAAGGGTCCCACCCCCAGGAGCCCCCAAACAAATATGACAAGGTTTGATTTTCAGTTTCCCAGTATGGCGATTGCCCTGCCAGCTGCTGGTTGAATACCAACGGCAATGGGATGAAGCCCTTAAGTGGGCATTTAAGGGCCTCAATTGGCATTGGGACAGGAAGACCATTCACGAGCCTTCCCACCCCAGGCTTAATTGTGGTTGAAGTGGGAAGGCAGCGGGTCCCCACCCAATAGCGTCTAGTCTGATTAAATACTTCTTTGTCTCCTCACACTGTGGGGAAGGAAATAAATTGCACGCCTGCACTACTTTTTCAGTCATTGGATCCCCATTATTGTAAAACAATATACCCATATATATTTTATTTATATAAATATATATATATATATAAAGCTCTTGAGTAAGAGCATTCATTCTTTACAATTCATATACTACATTTCAAAGTGTCAAAAGTATCAATAAGTAAAGCCAGTTACCCTTTGTTGACCATGCGAAAATTTAAGTTTTTTTAACTTACTTTTTTGGTTGGGGCCACTTATTAAACCTCATCCACATCAAAAAAGCCTGATGGATGCTGACTCACCTCAGAGCAGCTCAATTTCCCTGGGGGATCCTAAAATAGGCATTAAGTCTCTCATTAGCATAAGCACAGTGCTTGGAGCCTGTTTGAAGAATAATCTGAAGCCAATGTAGCATTGGACATTTTTGAGGTGTCCTTGGAGGGCAGGACTATGCCTGTGATAATTTTTGCCCTGATAAAACGGGGCAACGATAACTAATTTTTACCACAGAGAGTCTGAGTTTCAGCATAAGTGCTTGAGTTATAATTGCACCTTATATTTGAAACAGGCAATTCAGTGAACACAATAGCTGAATAAAGTGATAGACACTGTTGAAGGATATATATCTTTTTAATAATTTAATTTCAAGGACTGGTTAATTTGTCAAGTGTCCATTTTCCCTTGAGATAAAATTATTATAATTATTTATGTAGCATAACAGGAAATAAGGAGTTATTGATATTATGATTCTATCACCATCGATTTAAATGTTATATATTGTCTTGCCTTTTATTTTCATTATTATCATGCTAGACAATTTAACAGTTTACAGAATCGTGTTCTCATTTAGCTTCAGCTTGACTCTATTGCAAATGCTGCCCAGAAAGAGATAGGGCCAAACATGCTCGCGATGGTATCCATCATCCCACTCTATATGGAAGGAGGCAGGAGCTACTGGACTATACAAACTGTAAATAAATAAAATAAAGCAAAGTGATTCTTCAGTGTGTTACTGTCGTCTGAAATTGCTTGATTGTGCCATTTAGGAGAACATAATTTAATGAAATCTGTGATTTGTTTCTGCAAAAGAATACTTGATGAATTTGTTATATACTTAGAGATTATGGGGGTCATTTTCAACTTTGCCATTTGTGTGGTAACCTGACAGAATGGATTCCCCACCCACTTTAGGACCCAACAAATTTTTATCACATTTATTTCAAAAAGATGAAAATCTGCCGGTTCTATAATGAGTGAGCAATCCACTTCACCAGGTGACCACCTTGGGAAGATACTTGAAAAGAGTTACTTGACATGGTAATCTATCCAGTTAATGAGTGCTGATTGTATATTATGTTTGTTGAGATCATTTTTGAGGTTGAGGGTAAAAATCATGTTTTGATTTTACTTTATTTCAGGAGAAATTGACTGCAGAATGTGTTTTCCGGGAGCAGTTTGAGGAAAACTGGTATAATACCTACTCATCGAATGTATATAAGCATGCGGACACTGGAAGACGGTACTTTGTCGCATTAAACAAAGATGGAACCCCAAGGGAAGGGACTAGGACTAAAAGGCATCAAAAGTTCACACATTTTTTACCTAGACCGGTGGACCCTGACAAAGTACCTGAATTATACAAGGATGTATTAAACCAAAGTTGATGAAGACAATCCTTAAGCTTGGACCACTGAAAAGCAACCACTATAATGGGTTCATGTGGTGGGTTCTAAACGATTAGCTGTGTCATCACATCAGCTCTACTGTTGCCAAACTTTGTCGCATGCATTGTGTATGGAGGCTTGGATGGGACACGCTGATTTTGTTCTGCACTTACAGTTTGTCCTCCCAGAGGTGAGCCTGTGCCCACTTGCTTGGTTGAAAAAAAAATAAATGTGTAATAGGGAGGAATATAGTGAAATGCCGAGGAGAAAGCTGGCCTGATGCATGCTCCAAGATGGGACACGCTTTAAATTTTTTTGATCAGTTCTATTTTGTTGTGTATCAGCATAGCTGCCATACTTTGATTCATCAGGATACTGACTGGTGACATGCTCAAGCCCACGCTGCATTAATAATGGCATGGAGGACTTTAAAAATGATTTAAAAAAAAGAAAAAAAGACAATTCATCTACAGATCAATGGTACTATCCCATAGGGCTTTAAGCAAAGACATCTTAGTGAAAAAAAAAACAGAAAAGTTAAATTTATTTATAGAAATTCCAAAGGCAACATTATATTTATTTTATATATTTATTTATTATATAGAGTTTATTTTTAATGAAATATGTACAGGCCAGATAGGCATTTCGGAAGCTTTAGGCTTTGTAAGTGTAAAAATGCCAGTGGCCACTATGAACCTGTGGTAAGTTCATGTGAGTTAATGTAAAGGTGCATGGATATAAAAGGATTCCAGTAACCCCTCTGTTCTGAAAGTGACAATCTCTTTTGTGCCCAAATTATTGTAACACGATGAACACCACTCATTATATTGAGTATCACTCTTCTGACTGCTTGTTTTATGGCTTTCTTCCTCTTCTCCACCCTTTCCCCCTCGTGGATTAAAGATAAAGTTGGGTCTTCAGAATTTACCTTGTCTCTTTCATATCCAATTCTGTCAGATGCAGTTTCACGGTTCTGTTAATACTGGGTACCTGGCTTATTGTGCATCTCAAAAATAAGACATCTTTAACTGTTGCTGTTGTATAATTTATTACGAAAAGATTGCAGTTTTAAAATGGATTTTGGCAGTAAAATATCTGGGCCTGTATTCATGGTAAAGTGTTATCAGGATCAGCGTTCCTTTTAGGCATTACGGTTACTAGGAAATTGGGGAACTTTTAAAAGAGTAATGGACATTAAATTTAAAAAAATCCTATTTCATAATAATTATTACAAAATAATTCTTTAACATAGTTATATTGAAAAATGTTTTCTTTTGGACTGAGAAGTGTGTGACTTTTCCATAGCCTTAGAGGGAATGCTGAAGATTCTTGTGGTATTTTAGGTCTCTGTATTTAACAGCCTTTCTGAATGTTGGCTCTGAACAACTGCAACTCTGTGGTGCATTAGTTTGGATTCTTCAAGCAACCATTTCTACTGTAGTCACTGGGTAAAAGTAACATTTAAGAGGCATAGACAATCACATTTTCAGTGACACCCGAAAGGAATCACGAGGTTTATGATGCTCTTGTCCATTTGCCTCTATGTCATTGTGTCCAAATCTGAGATTGGTAACAACGAGCCCTGTTACCTCCTTTATCTGCAGGGGTGAAATTTGATAGAAAGGTAACATGTCTGTTATATTAACTTGGCATTCAATCTATTGTTCAAATGACAGGAACTTAAAATCAAAACTGTACTATTGAAAATATTAGTTCCCAAACTTTGGGTAGAGTGTGGGCACACAAACTGCAGCCCTCACTTTAATTTAAAGCAGTATTGTCAACCTGCCATACAATGCAGACAATGTAAAATCTATTGAACATTCTGAAACTGCTTTGCAAATTTGTCCAGAGAAAGCAACTATGCTCCTGTTGTAATTATCATGGCTCCTACTGCCTTGAAGGCCTGTAGTTCTTTCAAATAATTGCTATTCATAAGGTACTTCAGATATTAAACCATTCCACAGCAGCACAGTCCAGGGGAGATAATAGTGAGTCATGAACTTAGCTGTTCCAGATGAAATCCATGTCCGCAATGTTAATCTGCCAAATGTCTTGGTTTGGGTGTATGTTTAGCTACAGGTGCTGGCACTGTCCCATTAATATTCCACTGGAACAACTTGCATTTATATAGTGCCTTTAACATAGTAAAACCAGGCACTTCACAGGAGCATTATCAAACAAATTTGACGCTGAGACACATAAGAAAGTATTAGGATAGGTGACAAGTAGCTAAGTGGAAGAGATCGGTTTTAAGAAGCATCTTAAATGAAGAGAGAGAGGTACAGTGGTGAAGAGGTTCAGGGAGGGAACTCCAGAATTTAGGTCTTTGGCAGTTGATGAGCAAGGATAGAGGTAACATATTATGTGAGATGCAGTGTATATTGTACTGAATTTCTTTTGCATTGCCTTTGTCTAGACACTGTTGAAAATTACATGCTTGCTGTACACGAGCATCCCATATTTTTGATACATAGTCCATGAAGGCAGAGGGAATTTCTACCTTTTGTGCTGTAGTCTTTGTAGATTGTGTCAGCAATGTCTCCCTAGCCTCTAAGGATATAGCCATTGCATTTACTAATGAAGGCCAGATTCCTTTTCATGCTCATTTTTAGTTGATGGCAATCCCAAAAGTCTCATGGATTCCAACCTTTTGGCCGTTTCCAGTTTAAAAATACCAAGGTGGGAGTGAGGTGATGGGGGTTGGGGGGAGGGGAACATAAAGCAGGCAAGTCACACATCCAGCTGACCATCAATTATTGATGGGCTTTCTGGCTCTAATGCACTGCACTTATAATCTGTACACTTCAGCTCAGTCTGTAACATGTGAGGATTATGATTATAGTTTGATTTAATTCAACGTATTGAAGTCAGTTAAATGAGTACACTTGTAGAACACTCTTACATACCAGGCTGTGCTGATTAGTGGAGGGTTCACTGAGGAATGATAATGTTCTTTTACCTTTGGGGCTAAAGTAGTGATATAAGCTTGATGGACTAAGAGTTGTAAAGGTAATAGTGATGTATAGCAAATATATTTTATTCTGATCTTTGTCAATGTATCTGCCATATCTAAGCATTCATTATATAATGCCATGGTTGATTTCCTGAAATGTGATTGGCTGCTAGGTGTGTATTATTGCATAACACAACACACCTAATTAAATATGTAATTTAATTAATAAATTAATATTGGACGATCAAAGTATCATATCAGAGTAATGAACATCTTTAAATATATAGGAGAGGGTGAATTATTTCAGGCAACTTGTTTAGCTTGTCATAAATCTTGCTTTTCAAATGCATTTTTGTGGAGGTTTCAAAAAGCAACCAGACTTTTGCTTAAATTCAATTTTTAATCACTTTATTTCCATCTCTATACAAGTTGCCTGTTGTCACAAATTCTACAGGTAAAAGAATCAAATGTCTTGGATCACGTGCTGCTTTGTGACATATCTTAATGTAGTCCAAGAGTGGCTGACATGGTGGTCATCAAAGAGGGGCTGCAGGCTTCTCCTTCACTCTTAACATTGAGCTCCAATTAGTGCCTCAACTGAGAACTCAACTGACCAAAATCGGTGCATTGAAGCCTCAGGCACTTTGCAATGTTTCAAATCTCTGATTAGGAGACAAGCTTGCTGCTACTTTTGTTACTGGGCTAGACTTTGTTACACCTGGGCTATATTAATGTAACATTCTTTTTTGCCACTAGGACCCTAATTTTAAAGACAACTTTTAAACAGCTTGGTCAAAAAGTGTTGAACACGGCAAACATTAAAGTCCCTTTTCAGGATTTCATCATGATATTCAAACTGAGTTTTTAAATTTTGATTGGTTTGCTGGAAGATTGGTAAGTGGCCAATCTATTGTCCTTACTCCTTGAGGGAAAACTTATTGTATGCTTGGTGCCTTTTCTCCTCTGTGTGCCTACCACAGTTTGGTCCAAGTTGAGGCCAGGAACTTGCCATGTAGAAAACAACACATTCACTTCCTGTTATACAATGGCAGCAGAACATTGGTACACCAATATATTAAGTCACTGGAATGCTTATTTTTCTAATCATTGTTTTAAAACCACACCACTCATTAAATTTTTAAACCATGAACGTTTCTTGTCATGGCATCTCTCCGCCTGAGGGAAACTGGGACAGATAATATTTCTCCATGAAGGCTATGCAAGTAGCAGGATTCAATCCAACAAGAACAACTTAGTATCTGTAAGCTAGGGAAATATCCCAAGGTGCTTCACAAAGGCATAATCGAAAGAAAAAAATGGGAGATGTTGGGAGGGGGAATCAAAATGGCCAAATACGTGGGCTTAATGGAACACCTTAATAGAAGAGAGGATGGAGAGAAGATGTGAGGGAGTTCCAACGCATGGAGCCTAGGTAGGCAGGGACACGGCTACCAATACTGTAACATTGGAGAATAATGCATGAAAGGCCAGGGTTAGAAGAAAGGAGACTTGAGAGAGGAAGTTATAGATTGCAAAGGTAGGGAGAGGTTGAATTAAGCCATGGTGGGTTTAATCGTGAGGCAGAGACTTTTAAATGTGAGGCATTGAATGAGTCAGAGCCATTACAGGCCAGTAAGGACAGGTGTAATAGGTAAGTGGAACTTCCTGTAGAATAAGAGCTAACATTTACAAATGATGGAAGATGGGGGACCGACCAGGAATGCATTGGAATATTCAAGTCTGGAGGTGGCAAGGGCAAGGCTGAGGGTTTCAGCAGTAGATGGGTGGAAGTGGGAGCTGCTACTGAGCATGAAGTAGCCAGCCTTTATGATGGAAATGTTCTGGGATTGGAAGCTCAGTTGTAGGATGTTGAGATTGTGAACAGTATAGTTTAGCCAGGGATAGTGGGCTGAGAGGGGTTGGGGAATTAGTAGCACACAGTTAGTGTTAGTGCCAGTGGTTGAAGAAAATGACTTTGGTTTCTCCAACGTGTAATTCGAGGAAATTGCAGCTCATCTAAGCCAGTTAAGCAGTTTGACAACATGGAGGCAGTGGACCAATTTCCTGATGCTCTATCATCCGACATCAATGCTGAGGAGTGACGATATTCACTCACTGTGACATTTCAACATGCAACTTTTTGATCAGAAAGTAAGCATGCGACAAGTTATATTATGAAACCATCCCAAGTCAAATCAATATTTTAAAATAGATTGATTTATTTTATTGCCAGTTTCTCACCTTTTCTTTTGAAGGTGGCGACTCAGGCATGGGTATGTTTTCAGTATGTTTTCATGGACAACAACCTTGTTCATGTACCTTGTACATACGGGTATTCGTCACACAAAAGTCAAGACAATAGTGTTAATAGGTTATTCAACATTTGAAAGAAAATGCTGGAAATACTCAGTGGATCAGGCAGCATCTGTGGAGAAAGAAACAGAGTTAATGTTTCATTGTCAGAACTTCTTGTTGAACTTGATATTTCTTAACCCAGACACATGGGAGATAATTATAAATACCTTACTCTTGCCTGGCTGAGGTTGTATACTTTATACAGACCAGCAATAAAACCCAAAAACATACTAGTCTGTGTGGCTCAGTAATGAACATGTATTAATGGACAGGGTCATTAGGAAAGCCCCTAGCAATGACCTTTTGAATAAAGAAGCAGGATTTAAAGAGGTAAAAAAGTAAATATTTGTTTTTATATTACTCCTTATCACGGCTTCACATACATTGAAATGACAAAGAAGCAATTTTCATTTGCATAAACCTTTCACATGTTTGCAATATCCTCAAATGTTGCACAGCCAATAAAGTAACTTTGAAGGGTAGTTCCTGCTGCAATGTAGGCAAACATGGCACCCATATTGTTCACAACAAACAATTGGTGATCAGTTAATCTGCTTTGGTGGTGTTGATTGAGGGATATATTTTGGCCAGAACATGAGGAGAAATCCACTGCTCTTCTTTGGTAGCATCATAGATTTTTTGCTTGATCGCCTAAGAGGGACTGATGGGAAAGATGGCACTTCCAACAGTACAGCACTTAGGTGTCAGCCTAGACTTTCTGGAGTGGTGTTTCAATATTTGACATTCTGCTTAAGGCTGACAACAACTTTGAATATAGTAACTATAGGTAAATGCATAAGTCATTTTGCACACAGGACAATTTTGCATACAGCATGATCTCCTAAACAGCAATGAGATGAATTACCAGTTAATTTATCTTGACAGTTTTAGCAAAACCTTCATAATGTTTTTTTCTTATTTGACAAGTAGCATAAATATGTCAACAGCATTACTGTCCCTTTAATGAATACACAAACCAGAGGCCTAGTATTTTCAACAGCTTCTGGATCTAGGCCTTAATTGCTTGTGTCCAGAACATCACCGACATACTTCTACATTCATATCACAATCGTTACAAAGTATTGCAATTACTGCGAGAAAACAATTGCTCGGAAGTAAAGTAATAACCCAGTAGGGAAAACAACATTCATATCATAATTCTTTTTGGATACTGTAGCACATTGGCGTACCACTGTTATAAATAAAAGCCTTCAGGCCAGGATCTGCAACACATAATTTGATGTAATGTTACTAGGATCAACTGTAGAACTATTACTCCTAATGTGTTGTGTTCAGCAACCATCTATTTAATACACGATGTTTAAATCAACATTGAGGGTAATATTTATGGGACATGTTTGCACCTAAGTCAAAACAAGAATCTTGTGCTATCACACATTCATTAACTCCATTTTATATTTTATTTCATTTGAGAGCTGTAGGTGGTAAATGATGCAAAATGTCTGAACTGTATTTCAAAATCCATGAAGCATATTTACTGCCTGAAAGCTTTAAGGTCAATGTGTTAGTCTCATAAGCTGCATTGCCATAACAGCAGGCACTAAAGCTGAATTGAGGTTTACGTTATATTCTGTAAATGAGCATTAGTGAGGCATTGTATTTCCAAATGTCATAAACAAACACTAATGAGGCTTCCATCTCAAGAGTTTACAAATAAAAATAAGGGAAATTCACCAAAATGCCCTTCGTACATCATAACTGGAGGCTATTCTAAAATGTTTTTTAAGTATCTGCATGTTTACAGATACATACATTTTATGGTGACACAATGGACTTCGTGGTCACACAATAATAGCATGAAAAAGTTGGCTCCTTACAATTTAAAGGCGGTGCCTTGACCAAGCTGATGGTTTAAGGATCAGTTCATGTTCTTGAAACATAACTCGGGCAAAGCTGTAATGTATTACTGTTAACTCCTTCAAAGGCCATCATTTTAACATTCTCACCAATGTATGTGTGTTTTAAGTTAATTTTGGAGAAACATAGAAAACATGAGCCATTTGGCAGCAGACCTCATTCTCAATGTTTTGGGGCTTTGATCAATTTGTGATTTAAAGTGTCCAGTTGCAGATTGATCCTTTCTGTGCCATTCTAAGTGCCTAAAGCCTGGATAAAAAACATGCCAGTGTTGTTAACATAGAGGATACACAGTTTCAACAAAAGCACATGATGTTTGTATTAAAATCTATGTGCATGACATGTAGACAAATAGATGTGAAAATCACTTTGAAACATTAGTCAAATACTGCTTTGTATGTTTGTGAGTTGTGAGTGATTGGGTTCACTGGTTTCTCACAAGTAAACATCTATGTGTTCATCTAACTATGCAGAAATGACATGGTTTAACATTTTCCTTTGAATTTTATGAGCAAAACATCGTTAAAAATGGGCTGGAGCTCAAAAGCAGCACTTATTTTATGGACAGATGGATAATTTCACAGTCGTCAACCATAATAAGTCACCCCAGCGAAAATAAAGGCAATAATACACACATATGAATCATCACCAAATGGTCTGCGCCTTATTGCAGGTCAAGCCTACAACCATCCTATCACATTTGTCATATGTGTTGTTTCTCAGCTGGGCTGGGCAGACAGCTCCCCCACAGAGGGAAGAATTAAAGTGAGGCTTCTGGTCAGGGTTGGAAGGTCTGGAGTTGGAGGGTTCAAATGACCTTTAAAGACCTTTGCATTGACACATAATCTGATGAGATGGTTGGCAGAACCGTGAAGCAGTCAGCAGCTCCCCTGGGCTCAGTCCCCCAACTCAACAGCATCAGATGTGAGAGGTTTATGAAAAGAGGGATTCCACAAGGGAGACCTGAAGTGCCAATCCATAGTCCCGACTGGGATGGTTTCATTCACATCACTTGCTGACTCAATGGTTCTGCTGTCAACCTTCTAAAAAAAAGATGAAAAATGAGATCAGGTGCTCCTGCTAGTTTCTGTTTGTGACTGATAAAATGAGGTGAGTTAGCAAACTGTGCGAATGAATAATGCAGCACTTGTAAAGGAAAGCTATATATTGACTGAATGTGTACTTCTTGACCTTCAGAGTTTTGTCACATGGAGAATTCAGCCTGCTATCAGTCTATGATGTATATATATTTAAAACTCTTCTACTGTCTGGAACTTGATCTGACATCATCCCTAAGAAGATTCTCTATGTTATATGCGGTGTGGAATTGGCTACCTGAAAGCTGTCGTCTTAGTGTTGATATTACAGTCACAAATAGTAAGATATTCCATTTGCCTTGGAGCAACTCACAGTAGCTTCTTATTGCTTTGATGGTATTTAATTATCAGAGAAAAATAAAGTCCCTGCGTTTTTGAGCATGGTGAATGGAGACATCAAAAATGATACAATACTGGAGTAAAACATGAACCATAATATTTTACAAATTAACTTTGGGTCTGGATATCCTGCTTCTAAAGAGATTGTAAAATTAGCATAACAATCTCAGGCTGACCTCACCACCTTCACATCCTTTTAGATTGATCCTCTTAATGTGAGTTTGTTAATTGTTAAATGTAATCCTTCCTGTGGAATTAATCCATTTTTAACATCACCCCACTAAAAATTCTATTTTGACACTCTGCCCTGTGCAATGGATTTTTTTTATAACAAGGCATTTTTTTGTAATTTACATTGAACTGGGAATTTGTCAAATGATTGTCAAATTATGAAATTATTCTAGCTATAAAATTGGACAGGGGAGGAAATTGTTAATTAACTGCATGTGCATGTTGTACAATTTTATTTGACAGTTTCTGCTTTAAATTGTTTTCAGCATAATTTTTTGAGTGGTCGCCTTTTCAGGGGGTGAGTTTTTACAAATAATTAATGAATTAACCATTACAATTTCATAATGAAATGTGCTTTTGTTACTTGGCTAGATCTTTACTTAAAAATGCAACCACTGAGGCACAAGTAAAATAATTGCAATCCGCAAATAGGGCCATTGTGTGCAGAGAGAAATTACTTATTAACTAATATAAAAGCTTCATGGTTAGTGAAAATTACCTTGTCCATCTACTGTGGATTTATAGAGGCATAGATAGCTTCAGTGGGGACCTGATATATAAGATACTTAAAAGGATATATGTAATGTATTGGATATATAAAACAGAACAATACTTTCAGATATTCTGGGTGGCAGGACAAGAGGGCCCAGGTTCAGACACCAGGGGTGTTTCTTTCACAGGTGATCAGCAACTGCAAAAGGTTATCTAGAAGAATGGTTGAGACCACTGGACTTATTTAGGAGATAATTATCTGCTGTAATGGGAAGGTGATGGGGTTGATTTTCTGGAAGTATGAGATAAATGGGCTAAATAGTTTTCTACATTTGAACTTATCTTGAGAAGCAAATTGCATTAAAGTATTTCTGGAAGTATTCCTAGATGGGGCTGTCCTGCTGCATCCACAGAAAAGCACACCGGTTTCACACCAGAGTAAACTCCAGCCTGGTGCGATGTCCGACTTCCCTTAATAAGCGCTGTCTTTGGTTAAATTCCTCTCCCCTGTTTGAGGCTACCTTAATCTGCTCTGCACCTTGGCACTCAGCATTCCTAGGTGGGTGATGTGCTGAAGATGCTCTCATTTTATTTTGAGAGGAATAATGTCTATTGGAATGATCATAGCGGTTTTGATGATAAGCTCTTTGCTACCTCTAGAGAACCTATCTATCTGTCTTAATCGTTCCCTGTAATAATTAATTGGTTGCTTGTGTTGATCCATTGCACCATGTTAATATGAAAAATTCTAATAAAAATATTATTACAAAAGAATTACAAATTAAATCATAGATGTTTAATGCTAACCGAGTTCTACCCAGCTAGGACTTGCAAAATGTATTCCACTCGAAGATTCTGATGAGTTGTGGGTGCTGCAAATTAAATATGTAAATTTTCAATTACATTTATCGTCTGCTTCATTTGCTTCCATGGCAGCACTACAGTGTTAATTCCAAAGCATTGGGGAAGCTGGACCACACATTCTGATAATGAATGTTTCCCCAACAGTACTTAAAGTGGAACAAGTGGAAAGAATGTAATCCTGGATTCACATTCACCCCAGTATTTTCTATTAAATGTGGAAATAATGATGCGGACCCACACCGTAACACCACAACGGTGTGCTTAGTGATGCACCAAGCTAAATGCAATTTGTGGAGAATTTCTACACCAACACCAGTTGGAATGATTACGTAGCTCAAATATCCTCACCTTGTCACTGCCATCTCAACGCATTAATTCATAGCTTTGCTAACGCCTACAAATTGAATAGACTATTGCTTTTTGCAAGACTGGCTAAAATAATTCTGTATGGTGCGCTGTGCCAGAAACCTTTTTGTGTAGCTGCAAAAAGTCATAGAGTTTTGCCCAAAATATGTCAACCACAATTAAACTAACAATGGTAGAAGTTCCGCTCTGAAAAAAATCTTAACTGATGCTCTGTGATTTAGAAATAATGAAAGTGCTGTCCGATCTCATTACTGCAAATTTGTGGGGAAAGGCAAAATACATCTTGTTAGTTATTGTTCTGTGGAAGCGAGAGCTCGTCTCACTTGTTTTGTCCTCCGTCACAGGCCGTTACTGAAAAGAAATGCATATTTTGCACTTCGTGTGTTAAAATGCATCTGGGAATTTTTGATGTCACTTGTCATTTCCTGGGAATGGCAAAATAATTACAGCTGTGGAGTTTAGTGTAACAGGACAACATTCCTTTCATAATGCAATGGGACTTGGTATTCTGTCCAGTATGAAGGGGGTAATTGTTATTCATTTTATCTTATCAGGGCTGCAAGACAAAATATTAATCATGGTTGAGCTGGAATAAATAAAGAGCTTATTAGAACAGGAGGTTTATGCACAGCCAAAGGGTCAGAATTTAAAAAAATCATGTTTACAATCATTTAGAACAGGCAGTTTTGGCTTATTTTAAATAAAGGACAGATTTTTGTGATGCTTTTTCAGCACTGAGAAATGCATGACTTTTCAAGCTGTGTAACAAAAATGTATGCAAGTGGTGTTTTAACCCTCCCCATGTATAGAGCTGAGACGTCTCAGCTTTCCCTAGTGCAACTTTCAAATCATGTTTTTTTCAGCAAATTCCAGGGACGTGCTTTAAAACTGTCGAACTAGTCGATGAAGTATAGAACTGCTCAGATTTCCATCATTACCAGGTTGTAGTGTCTCATGTGTATAGTAAAGGTTCTCTCTGTAGTGTTGTAATATAATTTACCCCAGTCTTTTCGGTTTACATTTTGGCCATGTTCCCCTGCTGCTGCCAAGCACTACCATCTGCTAGTATATGATGGTAAGGGACAAACACAGTTTCAGTTAGAATTTTGGGTCCTTCTTGTACTGGTATGATGGTGAAATTCATCTTATCTAAATTGTGTTTGAACACTAAAATTTTGTGCCTAGTTTAAACCAAAATAAAACCAGTAATTTGGAACTAATTCAATGATGTAAAATGGGATCAAGGGAAAAGTTATTTATTCCCTTTCTCATACTGATAGGGGCCTTGTATGGGGCATGTGTCTGTCGGATTCAAAGTGGCACAACCCTGCTATCAGACTTTACTACAGATGTAACACAATTGCAAAGAGGAAAACTAGTTATTTAAGGCAGCACTTTTATGACCTAGAGCCAGTATTTCACAAGCAGGTACAAACAACTTCTAAGTGGCTTCAGGAATGTACTACAATTGTGTGGATTTGCCTATTTAAATTACTTTCTTATTGGAGCTACATAGGCAGTAGCCTTCAGAAAATGACCAGTCAAAGCACAGCTCCATTTTAGCAGCTAAGGAATACAGCTGTATCCCAGGCCCCAGATTACATTTGAGCAATGTTACAGGTGATCAGCTTGAAGAGCATCAGAATAGTATTGATAAAAGAGACATGTCTAAGCTTTTCATCTTGCACTCATCAGGACACTTGCAAGAATACCAGTATAAGGGGGAAACAAAAAATTATACCGATGTGAAGAGAGTGCTGATTGGTTGGCAAGTGGCATTGCCATGGAGGATGCACCACTGATGGTGACTGACAGTTAACTGCCAATCATTGTTTGAAATTTAAACCAGGCAGGCTTGACCCTGATTGGTCAAGTCATTGCCCTGAGGAATGAGTCAGCGAATGGCTGTCACTTGTTTAGCTGAAACAGGCACAATGTGTGTACATGTTCTTTCTGTCCGCAAAGAACAGGGCCCTATGTATTAATATATGTCGCTTCCAGTACATGCAAATGCGCCATACTGCGAGCCAGACTGACAATCTTAAATTGGTTGTCAGCGTAATTCTTAGCACATTGAGGATTATTTAGCAAATGTTGTCCGATCGTGGAATCACATCTAATGTTGGACACTGTGTTTTAAATTTTGCAAGTACGGGCTGGTTGGGTGTGGTCTGTACCCAGCCCGTTGCAAACAGTGGCTGGGACCTGCTGTTTGATACGGTCCGCCAGTTTTTGAAATGTACAGCTTACATATCTAGCATCACACTGGCACTGAAATTCATATACCACATTACTCATTTATGTGATAGAACGTCTTTTGTGCTTGATGACAGCATGCTGTTAGTAGCAAATACCACTCGTGTTGCTACCGCATATTTCACCTGTTGCTCAAATTTTTGAGATACCTTGCCCTTCCAGGGTAATCTGAGGTAGATTGGGCACTTTTCAGGGCCCTTATGCTCATTCATGAGTCTGTGTGATATACTGTGAAAAATGATCTGATTAGGGTAGCCATTATCCTGCAGGATGTCTTTAATGTGCCCTATTTCAGCGTCAAGCTTGCATGCTGAGAAAATGGCTCGAGCCCGATTTACAAGGTTCCTGACAAGCCCAATCTTATAGTGTGTAGAACTGTAAGAATCCCAACGTGTATATTGACCAGTGAAGGTAGGCTTGCAGTATTGATGGTGGTAGAGAACTCCCTGGTAGATTTCTCAACTAGTACGTCATGAAAGGGGAATTCATTTGTCTGCACAATTTCATAGGTTAATTTGAGCCCAGGATGGAGCCCATTAAGACATGTAAGGAAATGATTACGTGCAGCTGCGTATTTAAATATAGCAAACATATCATCCACATATCAGAAATATGCGAGGGTTAGGAGGTTAGGTGCCATTCCATTGAAAGCACGTTTCTCATGGAACTCAAGAAAGATGTTTGCAAGAGCTGGGCCTAGAGGGGACCCCATGGCAACACCATCTATTTGGACATAAATGGTGTCATTAAAACTGAACTCAACTGCATGAGTTGTCGAGTTCATAAGTTCAATGAATACTGATTCACACAATAGCGGCGGGTCTAGATCGACATATGTAGTGCTGCAGCACAAATATCTATGGCTTCTTTAAGTGGAACATTAGTGAATAGGATAGCAACGTGAAAAGAGCACATGCATGTACTGGGAGTTACGTATATTGATACACGGGATCCTGTTCTTTGCAGACAGAAAGAACATATACATACGTTGTGTCTGTTTCAGCTAAACAAAATAAGAGACAGCCATTTGCTGACTCATTCCTCAGGGCAATGCCTTGACCAATCAGAGTCACCATCAGTGGTGCATTTTCCATGGCAATGCCACTTGCCACCAGTATAAATTACTGTTTCCCCCTTATATTGGTTTTCTTGCAAGTGTCCTGATGAGTGCAAGACGAAAAGCATAGACATGTCTCTTTTTTCAGCAATATTCAAGTTCTGTACTACCAAATGACTATTAGTATCAGAACATAAGAAATAGGAGCACAAGTAGGTTATTTGGTCCCTCAAGCCTTTTCCACATTCAATAAGATCATGGCTGATTTTCTCCTTCAGCTATGCCTTCCCTTGATGCTCTTGATATCTAAAAATCTATCAAACACTGACTTGAATATACTTAATGACTGAGCATCCACAGTCTTTTGGGTTAGATAATTTCAAAGGTTCTGAAGAAATTTTTGCTTACCTTATTCCTAAATGGTTGACCCCTCATTCTAAGACTGTGACACCCAGTTCTGGACTCCCCAGCCAGAGAAAACATCCTCTCAGTGCCCACCTTATCATGCCCTTTTCTGTATGTTTCAATGAAATCACCCCTCATTCTTCTAAACTCAGGGGAACATAAGCTTTAGCTCTTAAGGATTTTGATTGCTTAAACAAAATTTATTTCAGACGCAAGTAACTTTGTTCTTCCTGCCTTGAAGCCTCTTATTCTGCTATTTACATTATAATATATACATTTTGGTTATACTTCCTCACATGCATTTGCAACAGGAGCTGAGACTCCGTGGCACCCTGGGTTTTGGTGCATTTTCAAGCTTGTGTGAGTGAAGCAGAACTGAAAGCTCCAGGCCTCACACCGAGAGGAGCAGGGAAATCCCTTTCATGCATTTTAACAGCATAATTTGACATTTTTTAGGTAAGTGTGGTGAATTTTTTTTCCAAATGGTTAACTTTTTAATGCATTTGTTCTGAAATTCCTTTTATTTTTCCATGTAAATAATGATATGAGTGAGCAAATAAAATGCTGGCTAAACATCAAACCTGACTTGGTTGAATTGGACCTTGAATAATAGTGGTACAAGCTGGACATTTGAACAGATTAGGATGCTTAACCGATTAGATCATGGCTATTTGTCCAATCACTAAACCACGACATACAGATTTAAAACATGACATGTGTTATATACAGAATTTTACATTTTGTCCATGTATGAGGATGTTAAAAATAAAATGCATATGTTTGCAGCTGGTAGCACATTGTGTGAGAAACCAAAAGAAGAAAATTATATAATGCAGAGATTTACTTAGCAACTGGAAAAATCACAAAGTGGCATTGAACAGTGAGAGAATTTAGGATAGCATACACGCTAGCATTGAAAATAACAAATATAATCACACAACTTAGAAATTACAAAATAGAAACAGTCCACGTTTCTACATGGACAGTAGTACTAATCACAGAAACCCATCCTGTTCCCATATCTTCTTATTTTTTTGTTTATTCAACCATATATCTAACCTAGTCTTAAATGTTGATAGGGTGAGCTAAAAACTTAATAACCCCAAAACAGATCTATGTATCATGACAGGCAATTAACCCAGGCCCATTCAAAGTAATACAGGCGACCCGCCAACTTTGTGCTGCCTGGTTATTTAACTGAGGCAGCGTGCAGCCCAGTACTAAACACAGCAGGGGCCCAAGTTCATGCATGGCTAGCACCATTTAAAACTAGTCTGCACTACTTCGAGCCCGACTGCACCTCTTAAAGGTGAGATGCATTTTGGCTGCAGTCATTGCAGAAGAGTTTATGAGCAGGAGGAGTGGAAATGGTACATCAGGTGAGAGATCATGTCCCAAGTTCTTCAGTGCAGTACAGGAGGTAAATAGGAGGAGCAGATAGCTATTGTGGTTAGTGTCAGCACTCTGAAGACCTGGATATAGTCTCACAAAAAATTCAATGAACTCACGATTGGTCAAGATCAATAAATACACCATCACATCCCATGTACCTACAAATGAACCAATAGCCTTGTGTGCTGTCAATTCATCACCCCACCAAATCTCATCTCCCAACAATCTCAGCCTCACTTTACCCTCACACTCTGAGCACTGCAACAAGCCTCACACTCACATCTCACAGCTTGCACACACTGTCAACTATTTAACAATGGCAGGCACATGACCTAAACACATTGCACTACATTCACAGACACACTTCCTTCTCCCTTGTAGGACAAGGCAGACCATGATCAGAGGCAGTAGCACTTACCAACAAGGTCAAGCATGTCTGCATGGCCCTCAACCAATGGAGGAGATGGTCCTGCCAACATTGATGAGGCATGACTATAGCTGTGGTCAGTGGCAGGGTTGAAACCATAAAAGGTAATGGTATGTTTCCACCTTCTCACATTCCACTTTCCCCTCATTCCAACAATCCCTTGTTACTTACAAGCTGCAGATGGTGTAAGCATGTACTCCTCACTTTCCTCGACATTCCTCACCCCAACCCCAGCCTTGTGTCTTTATCTTTTCAGGTACCCAAGAACTGCCAATTAGTGAAGAACAGAAGTGTGATGGAATGTAATGAAGTAGAAACACTGTCATTTGACCTTACACTCACAGATACCAGTTCAGATACTGGTACTGCATAAACTTTAGAACATAGCATGAAGGCGGGA